>NC_143138.1:73119971-73429019 GCF_059928025.1 Delphinapterus leucas | reverse complement strand
GCTCCCTAGTTGCAGCACATGGGCTTCCTAGTTGAGGCACGCAGGCTCCTTAGTTGCGGCTCACGGACTCCCTAGTTGTGGCATGCAAACTCTTAGTTGCAGCATGCCTGTGGGATCTAGTTCCCTGACTAGGGATCGAACCTGGGCCCCCTTGGGAGCGCAGAGTCCTAAGCACTGCGCCACCAAGGAAGTCTCAAATTATTCTTGATAACTCAAAATTTCACCAATTTTTAGAGATAACTTTGAGTCAAAACTTTTTTTTGCCAAATGTAAATCCTCCTCAATTCTCCCAGCTTCTCCTGTGTTTCATTGTTAAATTTGTGAACTGTTTCTTAAACCAATTTGATCATAGCCGACTAGTATTTTAGAAGTACCTGCTAATGTTTACAATATATACTCCATATATTTGTCTAACAAAATTTAACTCTTCTTCTCCCAGGTAATTTATCCTCAACATTCCAAACTTACTGATAAAGAAGTAAGTAAAAATATTGCTCTATATAGTTTACTGTTTTATTTCTGTTTGTTTTCATTGGTGTATATATGTCAGCATATATAGTTTTTGTTTTCTTTTTCAGAAAACCAATATTTGCTATTTGTCTTTTCCAGATTCAAATTCAGGTAACTATTTTTCATGTGGTGTTTCTGTTGAATTTTATACTGAGAATACTGATTATACTCTTAATATATGAAAATTAATTGAAATAACATAGTAGAACGCAAACTCAATTTCATCCTAACAGATTAGTGATTTTGATTCCTACTTTTATGATCCTAGTCGTGTCTTACTTATTTTCGTTGGTTCAACTTTGAAAATAACTGTTATCTTGTAATGAGGTAAAACATCATGGAGCCATAAACTGTTGAAATAATGAAGAGATTGAAAATCATCAACGCTGGTATGTTTGAGGATTTATATTAAGCAGTGTTCTTTTAGTTTAGGATTTGGGAGCTTGCCAAGAACTCTGTAAAAGCAGGGATTTAAAAAAAATCAGGGTAAACATGGTTATAAAGCATGGCCATCAATTATTTGCAATAGTTTATGTGAGTTAGTATATATAAAGCATTTGAAATAGTGCTTGGGTATAGAAAGTACTTTATAAGTGTTTGCTATTATTATTAAGCTTGGTTTTGCTGGTCTCCTTCAAGTTCTTCCTTTGTGTGGTCCTATAAGTTGATATCTTTCAGGTTACCTTTTGTGTTTCACTTTGAAAATAATTTTTCAGGCTTGCAGTGACCAGAACACTTAACTTCTTAGACCACACACTTAGAATCCCATGAAGCAAAGGCACTACAGTTCCCTTTCCTTTTGTGGTTACTTCTAATATACTGTTAATTTAGTTTAGACAATCTGACTTGGGAGACTTGACATTTTAGCTTTTTAAAGCATTTTCTCTTTTCCTTATAAATGCTTCCAGAATTTTTTCCTATAGTTTTGGAACTCAGCTTTCATGAAATATGTTTAAAAAAAAAAAAGTTAAAAGGATGGCTTTGAGCGATCCCAGGACAGCTTTTGTTTTGACCTGGAATCATTGGAATCTTTTCACATGTTTTGCCTGTTAACGAGATAATGATACAGCGGTCTTATAGGATCTCCCCTTATTTCGGATAACATTTGCCTTACAAAGTGCACACATGTAGTTCTGATTGTAGTGAGTATTGGATTGGACTTCCATGACTCAAGGTCAGGTGAGTTGTGTGGATTACAGGATAAACTGACTTCATGTGATTATACTGCATGCTCTTCTTCTTCAGGTCATGGCTGGTTTTCATGGCTCTCTCCCTTTCACCTCTCTACATGAGCATCAAGACTAAGAAGTTAAAAAAAAAAAAAGACTAAGAAGTTAATTGTATGATGTCTGATAGTCTTTTTTATTTCTAGTTTTGCAGTTAGTCTCTGTATGAGTCACTTTCTTATTGGAAGTTAAACTCAAGTGTAAATCTGTGTAAATGAGCATTTGTTCAGGGAATTCCCTGGCAGTCTAGGGGTTAGGACTCCGTGGGGCCAAAAAAAAAAAAAAAAAACCAATTTGTTCAGTATTTTAGGCATTTGAATGACCTACAGATGTTTTGTAATGCCTTTTTTATAAGCTGCATATCAAAGGAAGTGTGGTTCATTTTATTCAAAGTATGGTTGGTACTTAGAAGTAAAGTCAACAAAAGATCTTAAAAATAGACACCTTGCCATCTTAACAGAAGAATATTAATCTAGACAGCAAGAGACTATGCATTTATATATATTTGAGATCACTGTTCTCAATTGTGATTATCCAAATAGTTTGTTTCATTTATGTGTTCATTAAATGGAAGTTGGAATTAGTACTATGCCAACTTTGAAATGGATTTAATTTTTCCCAAGATAGCTTTATTGTTACAGAAGGTGCAGTAGAGCAGTCTTTAGGAAAGAATCATAACCTAGCTTTTGTTTCCACGGTGCACACTTAAAAAAAGTAAAACAGCATTTAGACTCTATGGTAAATTATACAGATAAAGAAGAATACTTTTGGGATTCCCAATGGGAGGATTTGCCAGTCCTCCACTTCCTCCACCCACCACCCACACACAACTTAGATACTGTGACTTTAGAAAAAAGTTTTGTTTTGTTTGTTTTTAGCTTTCAGCTTTTTGTTCCATTTGAATGGCTTTTATCTTTAGGAGCCTAAGTTTAAAGAATGTTTTCTCTCATAAATATTTGTCAGATATTTTTCTCGTTATTTACCATTAATATCATCTGGATATATGCATTCCTGAGTCTTAAGCTGTGATGGGTACCCAAGGACTGTAATCACTATGATCTAAACAAGGCCAGAGAGAAAACTTAGCATGAGTAGAGAGAGTTTCAAGTGATGATGAATCCGAGGGAAATATCAATCCTTGTTCTGGATGGATTAGATGTGCAGATAATATTTGTCTCAACAGATTTTTTTCTATGTAAACAACTGGGACGTCGTCATGTACTTTACACTTCCCGGTGGTGAAAGGAGTGCTTCTCACACTCATCTGTGTTGAAGGGCCATTTGGGTGTTTTAAGAATTTCCAATCTGTTGTGGACCGGTGCTTTTATAAAATGCTGTATACATGAATTATTAGAAAAATGAAAGGGAGAAAAACCAAAGAATACAAAATAAAAGTCCAAATTTGTCATGGCAATATCAAATCGCTATAAGGGTTTCTAAATGTGTATTCTCAGTTTGGGTATTTATTTTGTCATGTATTGTAACAAGAGTTTGTGGACTCGCATCACTCTATGGACTACACTTTGAGAAGTGTAGTCCCTGGTCTAAACTCCTGCTTCTCAGCGTTTCCAACTCTAATCACAGAGAGGGTGACTACATAGAGCTGAAGGCCAAGGATGGAGCTAGCTCTTAAGGTCTCATGTTTTATTTTAGTCTTACTCTGAACTGGCCTATAGCTGTTTTCCGCTAATATAAAAATACTCTGGGACTTCCCTGGTGGCGCAGTGGTTAAGAATCTACCTGCCAGTGCAGGAGACACGGGTTTGAGCCCTGATCCAGGAAGATCTCACATGCTGTGGAGCAACTAAGCCCATGCGTCACAAATACTGAACCTGCACTCTAGAGCCCATGAGCCACAACTACTGAGCCCAGGAGCCACAACTACTGAGCCCATGTGCCATAACTACTAAAGCCTATGCGCCTAGAGCCCATGCTGTGCAGCAAAGACAAGCCACCGCAATGAGAAGCCTGTGCACCGCAATGAAGAGCAGCTCCCGCTTGCTGCAACTAGAGAAAGCTCACGTGCAGCAACGAAGACCCAACGCAGCCATAAATAAATCAATAAATTTATTAAAAAAACAAAAACAAAACTGATCAAGGGTCTTCCCTGGTGGTGCAGTGGTTAAGACTCTGTGTTCCCAATGCAGGGGGCCCAGGCTCTATCCCTGGTCCAGGAACTAGATCCCACGTGCATGCCAAAACTAAGAGTTCTCATGCTGCAACTAAGGAGCTGGTGAGCTGCAACTAAGGAGCCCATGAGCTGCAACTAAGGAACCCGCCTGCCACAACTAAGGAGCCCACCTGCCAGAACTAAGACCTGACGCAACCAAATAAATAAATTAATTTTAAAAAATAGTCTGAAGTTGTCTTTTCCCTTTAGAAGAAATATTTAAGCTTTTTTTCCCTCAAATCTCAAGTAATTTTTTAAAAATAAATTTATTTGTTTTTATTTTTGGCTGTGTTGGGTCTTTGTTGCTGCGCGTGGGCTTTCTCTAGTCATGGCGAGTGGGGGCTACTCTTCATTGCAGCGCGTGAGCTTCTCATTGTCATGGCTTCTCTCGTTGCAGAGCATGGGCTCTAGGCGCATGGGCTTCAGTAGTTGTGGCACACGGGCTCAGTAGTTGTGGCTCATGGGCTGTGGAGCGCAGGCTCAGTAGTTGTGGCGCATAGGCTTAGGTGCTCCGCGGCATGTGAGATCTTCCCGGACCAGGGCTCGAACCTGTGTCCCCTGCATTGGCAGGTGGATTCTTAACCACTGGGCCACCAGGGAAGCCCCTCAAGTAATATTTTTGATACAGGAAAGTGTCTTCTGTTTATCTATAGCTTTGCAGTCTTGGTTTGATTGGCAGATGTAAAGAATAAAATCATCTGTGCCCTTGATAATTTTAAAATGGGAGGAGAGCAGTTTGTGGCTTACTACATGGCATTCGCATAGGAGGAGCCATGAAACCAGTGAGTGTCCCAGAAACCAGTGAGTTCAGCAACTCCTCAGTTGGAGGGGTGCTTTTCAGGACTTCGTTTTCTAAGTGAAGAATAGAAGCTTTTGATCTGCTCCAGTTGGCAGTGACGTAGCATTTAAAAAAACAAAACAAAACAGTTTTATTGAGATATAATTCACCCATGTAAAATGTACAATTCAGTGATTTTTAGTACATTCAGAGTTGTGCAACTATTACCGAAGTCAATTTTAGAAAATTTTCATCACCGAAAAAGAAACTTTCTGCTCCAGTTTCCTCCTACCCACCTCTCCCCCTCAGCAACCACCTGTCTACTTTCTGTCTCTATGGATTTACCTATTCTGGATATTTCATATTAGTGGAAGTGGTGTTTTTGAAGTCCATTTTGACTTGAAAGAGCCAGTATAATATAATGGTCAAGAGCACCAGCTCCAGAGTCAGATGTCATGGGCTCAAATTCTTGCTCTGCCATTTAGCAGATTTATTTCTTTGGATGATTACATAACTTTTCTGTGCCTTGGTTTCCTCCTCGCAAACAGGACTAATAATGGGACCTACTTGAGAAGCATGAAGACCAAATGAGTTAATGTATCTAAAGTGTTTAGGACAGTGCCTGCCACAGAGTGAGCATTCAGTGAAATTGGTGCTCAATTCATGTATTGAAAGGGTGGAAAATCACTTCTGAAAGCAGACAAAATAATGAAAATAATTTTGACCTGGGATTCTGTTTGATTTCTGTTGTAAGAACTTA
This sequence comes from Delphinapterus leucas, assembly GCF_059928025.1. NCBI lineage: Eukaryota > Metazoa > Chordata > Mammalia > Artiodactyla > Monodontidae > Delphinapterus > Delphinapterus leucas. The sequence continues at coordinate 73,423,575 of NC_143138.1, read as the reverse complement.
GTTGTTTGGAAAAGGATGTTGGGGGAAGGTTACAGGAATTTTCTTGGTTTAAAAAGTGTTGGGTTATTAGTTCTGTTTTCTGGGCTCGTCAAGATTATCTTAGATTAATTAAAGTGGAACTTTTCCTCAAGCTGTGGGGGTTTGCTGAGCAAATTTGCTGTTTCCTTAATTCCTGCTGCTTTATCAGGGAAAGAGTTTATGTGGTTCTTAGTCAAGAAGCCACGTGAAGGTGTATTTTCTTTGGAGAGCTGTCATTTAATCTTAAAATTTGTATAAATTCATCTTTATTCCTTGATTTATGTGAAGAAAAAATACTTTCCATTAAAGCTTTTTACCTTTTTTTTTGTTTGTTTTTGTTAATAATCAGAAAGCTATGGTGCACATAGCATAACTTTTAGGTCTTTTTGGATCTTTATATAGGTCTTTAGTTTTCTTAGTGAATACAGTGGGTAAGATGCTTGGAATTCAGTACAATCGTAGGTCAGTTGTGGAGATTTATTTTAGAATTATTGCATATTACTGCTGGAAGTGACTTTAGAGATTATCTTATGATGCCCCTTAACTTTTGTTTACAAGAAAATTGAGAACCTTGGGCGAAGTGACTTCTAGAAGGCTAATTATTGATGGACCTGGGACTAGATCCCATTGATTGTGGTTCCTTTTTCCTCAGATTATAACCTTTCCCTCATGTGCACAGTCATTTAACCATCTTTCATATGTAATCATTATACTGCTTATGTAGAGGTGCACTCTCCTGTTAAATAGGCAAATTGGATGGGTCATACTAACAAGGTAGATTTATTTTTGATGAGGTTGTAGGTTATCAGGATTGCCCTGCCCTCCACAGGTATCATTTTCTGCAAGACAAATGTAAATAACCTGGTTGCCAATCTGTAACACCTCTTTTCCTGTCCCGTTAATAGTGAGGTCAGGATGGAGAACAAAGGTCTACCTAGATAAAGAGTTGGTTTTTCTTTAGTAACCTTTTGTGTGTGAGGGAACAGACTTCTGAAACATAAAATGGGAACCGTTTACCTCACTTCACAAAGACACTATGGTTAAAGCCTTTTTGACCTGGTGAACTAGCTTCCTGACCAGTTCTGTACAGCTTGCAGGTACAGCTGGTCATCGGAAAGTTCTTACAGCATGCCCATGGTTTGGGAGTGGAGCCAGGGGTGGGTTGGGATTTAAGGCTGTGGGAGCTTCATTACTTTCTTTCCACAAAGCTCAGCATTCCTTACATTTTCCAGAGTTCATACATCTTTCTTAAAATCCATTGCATTTTTTCTGCTACATCTTGCTAGGTGTCTCAGAGAAATTAGTGTGTACTTCTCAGTGGATCTTTCTGTCTTCTGAAGAGAAAAACTGAACCATCTGTATATAAATCTGTTGAACTAAAACAATGCTAGGAGTATTTTCCATTATCTCAGGTCTCATGTATTTTCCTTATTTTGAACCATCTGCTATGACAAGTAAAGAAACTGAACTGACTCACCCTCCAGTCCCCTTTGTTTCTTCCCTCCTCCACCAAAGAAATACTAGTTTCTATAAGTGCATTTAGGTATATGTACTGAGTTGCTTTTTTTAAAACTTAAACATAATATCAAATTTCTGCTTCCTTTTTGAGAACTTGATGTGCTAAAGAAATATAAGTACTTCTGTGTGTAATAAAATCTTGAGCACATTTTGTATTTAATATAATCTCATTAGTTTTAAATACAGTAACTGGGAAGAATTTGAGTGACAGGCTACTTCTTGTGTCTTTCACTTTTTAGAGTATTTACAGTTTTTTGTAATTATTGCCTGACAGTTTAGGTAATATTTTAAAAGGTTTGCTAAAATGATTGAAGTTTAAAAACTTTATAATTAACATGATTAATATAGTAAGTCTATTACTTGGGCTCTTCCTGAGTCTGCTATGTTTTTGTTTTTTTTTAAAATTCTCATTGTGAAATATAAAACACATATAAGGTCAAGAAATAGAACTTTGCCAACACCGCAAAAGCCCCCTCATGTCTCTTCCCAAACAGTATTTCCCTCCCCCGCACCTAAGGTAACCACTATCTTGATTCTTTTTTCTTTTCAATAAAATTTTTTTAATATAATTTTTAAAGTTTGCCTTCCATTTACAGTTATTGCAAAATAATGGTTATATTCCTTATGTTGTACAATAATCCTTGTAGCCTATCTCACACCCAGTAGTTTGTACCCCCCACTCCTCCACCCCTATATTCCCTGCCCCTCTGCCACTGGTAACCAACCATTAGTTCTCTATATCTGTGAATCTGCTTTTTTTTTGTTAGTTTTGCTTAGTTTGTTGTATTTTTTAGATTCCACATGTAAGTGATATCATACATATGTCTTTCTCTGTCTGACTTATTTCACTTAGCATAATGCTTTCCAGGTCCATCCATGTTGCTGCAAATGGCAAAATTTTGTTCTTTTTTATGGCTGAGTAGTATTCCATTTGTGTGTGTGTGTGTGTGTGTGTGTGTGTGTGTGTGTGTGTGTGTGTGTATCATATCATCTTTATCCATTCATCTGTTGATGGACACTTAGGTTGCTTCCATGCCTTGGTAATTGTAAATAAATAAGGCTGCTATGAACATTGGGGTGCATGTATCTTTTCAAATCACTCTACTGATTCTTATAGTAATAAGATTCTTGCTTTTCTTTATAGTTTTATCACCCAACCATGTATTCCTAAACACTATTGTTTAGTTTGCCTGCTTTATTAAAAAAAAAAAACTATGTAAATGGATTTGAACAATTTGTGTTCTTTTATATTTGGCTTCTTTTGCTCATAATTATGTTTGTGAATCAACATGACATGCACACAGTTTTCAAAAAGTTTTAATTACATAGAGAAAATGGAATAGGAAAAACAGTAGAGGGACATAGGAGTTAAGATGCATAGTTTACCAATGGCTTTGCCTTTAACCAGCAAAGATAGCTTAGAGCAAGTCGAACTGTCAGGATCTCTTTTTTCTTCTCTAAAGCATGATAGAATGTGTTTCAGTAATTGATAGGACCCCTTTAGCTCTAAGATGTGATGAAACTGGATAAATAAATGTTATACTGTGCTGCCCTTAATTTCTCTCATTTTTGTTTTCATTAGGTTGCCTTGGAGATACCCAGTTTTGTTTTAGATTTCGACAGTCTTCTGGGAGGAGGGTGTCACTGCATTGTCTCCTGGATCAATTTGAGAAAGATTTACCAGTTTACTTAAAGGTTGGAAAAGTAGTAATAGAATAATGTCTATGTGAGAGGAAACTTTAGAACTCAGTTACTCAGTTACCTCTTATAGCATTCAGAAATATTGTGCTTTTGTTTTGTTACTGTATTATACTGCTGAATTTCCTGAGTCTAATTCATAAGGATTTAGCATGTGAAAGAGACTTTATAAAGTTACTATTCTTAAAACATAATGCCATTGTGAATTATAGAAATTAGAATGTTGAATTCATTTTCTTTCACGTGTTAAAACTCTTTGTTTAGATGTGGAAGTGGGGTGGTAGTATACCAGTAAATATCACCCAGAGTTGAAGATTCCCTGTGGTAATCCCTACCTGCTTTATAGTAGAATTATTGTTGTCTCTTTTTGATTTTTGAATAAGCTTTGGTTTATAGTTGTTGTTTATCAAAAACAATTTTAATAATTCAGATGATTCCTGAGTGTAGAATTTCTGTTTGGTACTTCATACTTTTATCTCTAACTACATGAAGAACATTTACATCTGGATGTCCTATTAGCACATCCAATAAGAACTTGACATCTTTTGCCTAAAATAAGTATTTACAGCTTACCTTCCTGGTTCCACTAATGACAGGAATCCTCTTCCAGTTAGCAAAGATGTTACCTTTTGAAATGTCTCTTATAGCCATCTTGTCCTTTTCATGACCATTTGCTATCACTAATAACATATTCTGTCAACTGCTGATAATAATAGCTACTACTTATTAGAGCTTTTTATGTTCTTGGCATTGTATCAATAAGCACATATTATCTTATTAATCCTCCCTATATTGTTCCAAAAGAGTTCCTTTTGCAAATGAAGGAATTGAGGGCTATTGAGGATAAAAATATTTGCCCAAAGACGTCCATCTTCTGTCTTTTTCAGTGCAATATATCTTACACAGTGTTCCCAGCTAAAGTGTACATATATATTACATAAAATAAATAAAATCTAAAATGATTACTTATTGCTTAATGAATAAAGAGCTAATGATAGTAATATTTCCTGGTTCTCACTTTTTGGGCCTTCCAAAATAAAACCTTTGCCTTTCAAATTTCCAGCTTAATCTCTTTTCTATACATGTGCCATATATTAGCTAAACTGAACTGTATGCTTTTTCCTGAGGTAGCTTGTATTTTTCTATCTCTGCGTGGTTTTGCTCAAACTCTTGGCTGTGTAAACTTGAAATGTCTTTGTCTTTGTTTAAATCATATCCATCCTTCAATGCCCAACTCAAAACCAGCTGCCTCCGCAAAATACTGATCGCCATAGACAGAAGTAACCTCTTCCCCCTTGGCCTCTTTGTAACACTTTGTGCTTTTTTGCATGGTACCTGCCCTCCTATCACATACTAGTCATTTTTGTACTTTTCTTATCGCTCTTAGTTTGTGATCTCCTTAAGGAACTGTGTCTTACACATCTTTTTATCTTTTCTAACACAATGCCTTGTTCAAAGTAGGTAGTCAATAAATATTTGCTTAAAGAATAACAATCAAATAAGGAACTGGACCAGAGTTTATTCCATTAGTATATAAAAACTTTTAAGTTTTTTGGACCTTTCAAATTGTATGTTGATAAATATTCCAGTGTTTCATTATTGTTGGGTAAAAATATAACTGTCTATGTAAGATTCATATTGGCATTTAACTCCTTTTATTTTCTCTCTTGAAATTTTGCATTAGTATACCTCATAAGACTGATGCCTAACTCAGAATTGTAGGCAGAATTTTTTCAAAACTAAGTATAGCATTGGGGAAAACAGAATTTGATTGTTTTCCTAACTTCCATTAACTACCACAGATATGAATAAAGAACATAAACAGAGTAAGTTATAGGGGGTAAAATCTGACCTTAGTACTTTAGTTATGATTATTTCATCTGTGGGCAAGTTAGCAGGTTTTTATCTGCCAGTTATTGTCATGATTGTTGTTTGCATTGGTGGAAAAGCATAACTAGTTCTTTGTGTGTACCTCATATCTCAGTTCAAGTTTATAAAGGAACCTGCTTTTAATAAGAAAGGATGGCTATATATATATATATATATTTTTTTTTAATTTGTCACTTCTTTTATAGAAGGATCCTGCCTATTTTTATGGATATGTGTATTTTCGACAAGTTCGAGACAAAACTCTAAAAAGAGGCTACTTTCAGAAGGTAATTTTCATATACATTAACAGAAAAATATTTTTACATTGTGGTTAGAAGAATAGAAATTATTAGAATGAACAGTCTTTAAAGTGTTTGATATTTTATCTTTAAACATACTAGAATTTATATTTTATCTTTTTTTTTTAGATTGTAGACACCTGTCCTTAGTTTTTTTTGGCTGCATTGGGTCGTTGTCACTGCATGCGGGCTTTCTCTAGTTGGGGCGAGTGGGGGCTACTCTTTGTTGTGGTGCATGGGCTTCTCATTTTGGTGGCTTCTCTTGGAGCACGGTCTCTAGGCACGCGGGCTCAGTAGTTGCAGCACGCGGACCCTAGAGCGCACGGGCTTCAGTAGTTGTGGTGTGTGAGCTCAGTAGTTGCGGCGTGCGGACTCAAGGGTGTGCGGGCTTCATTATTGTATTGTGCGGGCTCAGTAGTTGTGGCTCGCAGGCTCTAGAGCACCGGCTCAGTAGTTGTGGCACATGGGCTTAGTTGCTCCGCGGCATGTGGGATCTTCCCGGACCAGGGATTGAACACGTGTTCCCTGCGTTGGCAGGCGGATTCTTAACCACTGCACCACAAGGGAAGTCCCTAGATTTTTAACTGCTACTGAATTTTGCCTTCCTGCTATCTGTATACTAGATTCCTGACAGTAAGTTACAGTTATTGTATGAAACTGTCAAAACTCAGAAGAATCTGTTTAATTTTCACATTTTAGAATAAGGGAAAGAGTAAACAGATTGTAACATAGTTACAGCTAATAAAAGCCTGCAATATCTTCTTTTTGAAGAACTAGTAAATATACTTGATCAACATCTTAGTCATTATTGTTCCCACTCTAAATGTACAATCTTTTTGTTTCTAAAGATATATATATATATAAATATCAATTAATTCCAATTTAATCCCAGCTAACAGGGACACACCTTTACCTTTTGTAACCAGAACATGCCCTGACCACTAATTGATGCTTAATGGAAAGATAAAAAGTAGTTTTCAAGAAAATAGATTTTTAAAAAGTCAGCATAATCTATATCTGAAGTGGTCACAAACTATAGTCACAATTTCTAAGAATGTGGCTAAAACCATTGAACTCTAAAATAGTCATAGGTCTTAGTCAGAAAAAGCATCACAATTTGCGCTTTCCTTTTTAGGAAGAGTTTACCTAGCTAATTCCTAATATTGCTTTGCTGACAGCAGTAGTAGCCAGGCTTTGGAATTATCCATGACATTAGTTTGTTTATAGGAAATTCTTTTTCCTGCACAGCAGGAAAATCTGTGAATGTGTCTTTATGCTCTTAAAATATAGTAATAAGGTTAAACTTCTGGTGTTCTGCCACTATAGTTTTATGTTTCTTTTAACCATCTACTGTAAAAGCCTTTTTATTTTAAAATCCACACTTTTCGCTGAATTTGGCTTGTTAGTAATTGATTATATAAGAAATGGCAAACTAAAATTATAATCATTAAGAAATTAAACATTGTTTCTTTTTTCCCTCCAGTCCTTGGTTTTGATCAGCAAACTACCTTATATTCATTTTTTTCACACTGTGCTCAAACAGATAGCACCAGAGTATTTTGAAAAGAATGAACCTTATTTGGAAGCAGGTAAGTTAAACATTGTGTGAGTTAGGTACCTTTATGAAGGAGTTTTAAATTTTTTACTGGAAATGAATGAAAAAAATTAGTTAAGAATTTTAAGGACTATAAGGTAGGAGAGAGAGGTAAAACAATTCTTCTGGCATATTTACCTACAAACACCAAAGATCCTATCTTTTATTTCTCCTTTTGCAGCACGGATGATGCCTATTTTTTAGGATAATAATAAACAAATATTGAGTTGCCAATTCTGATACTCAGAGTACTGTTAAACAGAAATCCTTATGTCACTCAATACAGAGAGAAGACATCTGCTAGGTGGTGTGCTTTTGTAGCTAATTTTAGTAGTAATAAATGAGTAGGAAAACTCCCTTTAAACTTATTCTGTTGCTTTCAAAACATGTATTAACCAATTTATATCCTAGAACATAGATGTATATCTGGTGAAATATAAGATATTTTCAGTACTTTTACCTTTTATCTTCCATCCTTCCCAGTGTATTTTTTCTGCTATATAGAAAGCATAAAGTGGAGTTCCAACTTCTAATGTTCCATTTTTAATATTTTAGTATTTCCACTTATACTAAAGAAATATTTTACTATATTTTTCAGCTTGTAATGATGTTGATCGATGGCCTGCACCAATGCCAGGGAAAACATTACATCTGCCTATTATGGGGGTAGTAATGAAGGTAATAATAGCTTATATTTCATTTGTCTCCTTTTTTAGGAAGCTCACACATGAATTTTGCTTTTTAACTTCCTAATAACATTCAGTCCTGTTGTTGCTTTCACTTGTCATTGATGTGAGGAGTTACAAAGATACCGCAATTTATCCTGCTGCACAGAACCATTAGTCACACAACTCCAGGGGTCACCAGTCCCATTTTCATCCTGTAGAGTTTACATGATGCTGTCATTCTTATACAATGCATGTGAATGTAAATGCCACCTCCTAGAATTGTGCAACTTCATGGCCCTCCAGAAATGGATGGTATTGCAGAACACTTGTAGAATTGAGTATGAGTTAGTAAAATTTAAAAGAAATTAGGAAAGCCATTGGTTCTTAGTCGTTTTTTTTTTTTTTTTTTTTTTAATACAGCAGGTCATTGGTTCTTAGTCTTAAGTGATTTTTTTAATGTGTATTTTCAGACCAACATGTCCATCCCAGGGTATTGTTCTCTACTAAGGTTTTTTTTTAATACAATGAATTAGCATTTTGCTCTCAGGCTTTGTATGAATGTGCTGTAAGTGCTTTTGCAGTTCATTTTCAAGTTGAACTTATTTTTGGCAATGTTCTCTCTTTAGATGTGCTCATTTCTGTAGGACCTCTGTTCTGTTTTTTCCATGGGAAATCATCAAAAGTAGGTCTGGGTTGAGAGTTCTCATGGTTCCCTGTGAGATTTATCCCATAGTTTGGCAAGCTTGAGAGGGTGTGTTTGGGTGTGTGTATATTAATGAAGCAAAGATTGGAACAATAAACAGGAAGTGGTATGTAGTTGATGTCCTTTTCTGTTTTTCAGCACGTTTGCTTCTCAGTGGGTTAGTGATTTCTGTGTGTATGGGAATGTGGAGACCTTGGTTCACTTACCTTCTGTTGTGACTAAAAATAAATATGACTTTAGTTTTTAATCTGACATAAGTATTTTGTTTTTATGGCATTTTAGGCATTGTTGAGTGTACCTTTTTAGCATCAGGATAGAGTGCTTCTGATCCCTCATTGTAGCAGGACTCGCAAGTTATAGAAAGGTCATTCTTTTGTAGCCAAAGTTAATTTCTTCTCTTTTAGGTACGGATTCCCACATGTCATGACAAGCCTGGGACAACTCAAATAGTGCAGTTAACTCAGCAGGTAGTGTGCTACTGTGGTAGAATAATCCAGCATATATAGTCTCTTTAACAGAAATTTTAAACTAGCAAATATAGAATTTCTTGGGTTTATGATTCATTTCTGAATATCACTGAAATATCCCATTAAATAATTTTTAATGAATTTATAATAAGCTTCCTATCAAAAAAAAGCTTCCTATTTTCCGATTTTTTTTTCTTGTTCTTTCTCTAGTAGACACTGGAGAACTCAGAATTTATACTGTAATTGTGAGGACAAGGAGAAAATTAGCTTTTGAAAAAGATTAAACAAGGTTTAATTCTAACAAAACCTCTTATCTTAGAAGAGTGGTCAACAGACTTCTGGTTTTAGGAAACTTAATCAAAAGGATTCTGTAGTTATAATTGCCCTTCATTTTCCCCAAAGTTACGTTTGTTCATGGGTGGGGATGAATTTTTCATTTGAAATGATTTAACTGGTATATTAGCACTCCCATTGTCCTTTGAATTAAATAAAAATGGAGAGCAATAGGAAAACAAATTTCGCCTGTTATATATGTCAACTGGTATTATGGTAGTATTCATACAGTTGAGAATTAATCTAACACCTGACCACTGGATTAATGTTTTATCGGTGGAATCTATGTTGTCCTTGACCTGCTGTGTTAGGGGAGACTGTTAAGACCCATTCTCTTTGCAGCTGCTTCTGGAGGAAGAGACTCTTAGAAGACAGGGCAACATGGCTGATTGATTATGAATAGATAGGCATATTATAAAAGTCAGTTTTTGGCAATTTTGGTGACATCTTGTCTATTTTTTTTTCTTTTTTATCTCTTAGGGAGACACACATATATCTGTTATTTTACCTACTGTTCATGAGGTGGATCTTTTCAGGTAAAGACTAAAAAATTTTGTTAACTGCCTTGTCTCATTTGCTTTATGATATTGTTGTTAATTTCTTTAGAAAGTGAATATTCCTATATAAAATGTGGAAAAACCTGGAAGAAAATAGTCATGTTTCACATGTTGTAAATCAGTGGTTCATCCCTGACTGCATGTCAGTTGCTTTGACTACTAGGGAAATTTGGATATGGATTGGGTATTACATGGTAGACACAAATTATTTTTGTTTGGTTGGGTGTGAGAATGGTAAATAGATAATTTTTTTTCTAGGGATGGCCTTTTTTGGGGAGTTGGGGGGAGTGGGTTGAGAGCATAAAGCATGATACTCCAGAATGGGAATATAAAAGTGGTGCTAAAAGAAGACTGTGATTTCCCTACAAACACCTCATTTTAGTAATTCTACACTGCCGTTAATTTGATATATACCACCAATATCTATTAAAGGTTTCCTCTCTTGAATATTTAATACTTACCTCCCCCCAATAAAAACTACTTTGTGTAACAGATATTACTAGTGTAATACAGAGGTTTTAGAGAATGCTTCATCTTGCAATTGTACTTCCTATCTGTTTGTGCCCTTGCTGATAGATAACATTACTATACTTCAGAGAAAAACTAATTTGCAACTTTGATGCCTTAAGGGCATTGCACTATTAAAGTCAGTTGGTCAGATGTTTCCATATAGGTCTTTTCCATTTTTCCTTTGCTTATTTTAAAATTATAAATATACATATATAATATATATAAATTATATATTTTAAAAATTATACATATATACTGTACTGATCACTTTTCTGTAAATTTGTGATTATTTCAAAATTTTACATATATAAATATTTATATAAAGTTTATGTATCTGTATAAAATTTTGAAACAATCACAGATTTTACAGAAAAGTGGTCAGTATAGTAAACTTTTTTTTCCTAGAACCATTTGATGGTAAGTTGGAGAGCTGATGCCCCATCTTCCCTTAATACTTTAGTGTCTGTTTCCTACAAGTAAGGACTCAATGCAACCATAAAAATTGGGAAATTAACATTGATAAATTAATACTATCTAATACTAAGACCACATTCAAATGTGTCCAGTTGTCACAATAATATCTAGTTCAGAAGTGTCTGTTGCATTTAGATGTCATGTCTGTTTAGTCTCAGTCTGGAATAGCTCCTCAGTCTTCCTTTCATGGCCCTGACATTCTTGTGGATTACAGGACAGTTATTTTACAGGAAATCCCTCAGCTTGGGTTTGTCTGGGATTTACTCATAATAAGATTCAGGCTCTGTATCTTTGGCCAGGAGGTAGCACACAAGGTTGGCTTGCCTCATGGCTGATAATGTTCACTTTGATCTCTTTATTAGTGTGGTGTTCTCCAAGCTTCTCCATTGATAAATTATTCTTTTTCCTTTTGTAGTTAAATATTTTGTGAGGAGATACGTTGTGAGGAGATACGTTGAAACTATGAAACTATTTATTTATTGTTGTGTAATAAGTTACCCCAATACTTAGAAGTTTGAAAGAACAAACATTATTTCACACAGTTTCTGAGAGTTAGGAATCTGGGGACTGCTCAGTTGGATGGTTCTAGTTCTAGATCTCTTGTGAGGTTGCAGTCAAGATGTCAGCGGAGGTTTTAGTCAGTTGGACAAGTGGGGCTGGAGGGTCTGCTTCCCTAGAAAGCTACTTTAGCTGTTGGCTGGTGGTCACAGTTCCTTGTGACTGTTGGCAGGAGACCTTCATTTCCAGCCATGTGGACGTTTCCAAAGGGCTGCTTAAATTTTCTCACAACATTCAGCAGGTGATCTGAGAGAAAGCTGAAGTCACAATGTCTTTTATGACTCAGGCTTCAAAGTTGTATATTATTGGGACTTACCTGGAAGTCGAGTGGTTAGGACTCTGCACTTCCACTGTATGGGGCGCGGGGTTTGATCCTTGGTCGGGGAACTAAGATCCCACATGCCACACGGTTGGGGTGACCTCGGAGCACAAAAAGACCTCCGAGTGATTAAAGCTTAGGCCCACTAGCCAAAGCATAATATCACTTATTGATCCAAAAATTGATCAACGGAACAAGTTACCCTAGGGATAACAGCGCAATCCTATTCTAGAGTCCATATTGACAATAGGGTTTATGACCTCGATGTTGGATCAGGACACCTCAATGGTGTAACCGCTATTAAAGGTTCATTTGTTCAACGATTATTGAAAAAAAAGTTGTATATTATTGCTTTAATTTACTCTGTTCATTAAGTGCAAGCCACTAACCCAGCCCACCTAAGAGGGTGAGAAATAGGCTCAGTGCTTTAAAAGGAGTGTCAAAGAATTTGTAGAAATATTTTAAAACATTGCACCATGTATGTATATCTGTATGGATTTTTGGTTTCTTGTTTTATTCAACAGGTTATTAAAATCCATTATTCTCATCAGTTTTTGATGTTCAAATTGTCCCCAGTTTGGCCAGTGAGAATCCATTTCAAGGTGGCTTCTGTTTTTCTTTTTTTGTCATATCCTTTTCATTCTTGAAACACTAACTTGTTTGTTTCAGGCTTATCTTTTTTTTTTTCTAACTAAAAAAATTGATATATAATTCACATACATAATATTCACTCTTTCAAAGTATACAGTTCAGTTGTTTTTAATATATTCACAGAGTTGTGCAACCATTACTACTGTCTAGTTCCAGAATATTTTCATCGCTCAAAAAGTAACCTTGTACCCCATTAGCAGTTAGTCCCCATGGCCTCTTCCCCGCAGCCCCTAGTAACCACTAATCCACTTTGTCTCTTTGGATTTGTCTATTCTAGGCATATCATATGGATAGAATCATACAATGTGTGACCTTTTATGTCTACCTTCTTTCACTGAGCATATTATTTTCATGGTTTATCCATGCAGTAGCATGAATCATTACTTCATTCTTTTTATGGCTGAATAGTATTCCATTGTATGGATATACCACATCCATTAATCCATTGAAGGACATTTGGATGGTTTCCACTTTTTGGCTGTTACGTATAATGCTGTTGTGAACATTTGTATATAAGCCTTTGTGTGGACATATGTTTTCAGTTCTGTTGGGTTCCAAGATTATCTTGTATTTTCTCTTCCCCAGCCCTGGAATCAGCTACTTAGTAGAGAACAGGATTTAGAAGTCAAGATCTGGGCACTAGTTGTGCTCCTTGCTAAGGGAATATCCCTCTCAGTGGACAGAGCTAAGGAAAATATGTATCTGTAAATGCATGTATATATACACACTCATATATAGTATTTAAACACTTTTACATACATATTTATTTCTCTATCCATATATATTGAAAACTATAAAGTCACACCAATACCCCTAATTCCGGTGCAGCATGACAGGGTTCACTCTACTTTTTTCCCTTTTCATATTTGTATTTCTTTTCTCTGACAGAGGAGCTACATCCTATTATCCTTGATTCATTTACTTATTTGATCAGCCCATGTTAGTAACCAATCTCTCGTCTCTGCTGCAACATTCTTCTCTGAGCAAATGCCTTTCTTATCCTTCTTGGGCTCTGAAACTGCCCGCGTGGCTGCTCTTCTTCATGGACACCCTCCTTACCCTGCTTAGGCCCTGCTCCATGCCTGATTGACCCCCCACATGGTTCCCCTCTTGCCCCAGTCAGGCTTCTATACCCCACGTTAGGCCACCTCTCTATGTGGATGCCATACTCACCCTGTCGTGCTCTGACTCCCAATGCCAAGCCAGCCCCCACGTGGATCCCTCCTTTCCCTACTTGTGCTTCTACACCTTACTGCAGGCCCACCCCTCCATATGTTCACCCTCATTCCTCTTCTCTGACATCCCACCATGGACAGCCTCCTCAGCCCACTCTGGCTCTGACCCTCTGCACCTGCTGCCCCTCCATGCCCCTCACAATTCCTGGACTCTGTCACCCCAAATCAGATCACCTCCACACATGCACACCTTTCTCACTACATTAGGGTTCCAACACCCCCACGACAAGCCACCCCCTCCACATGGATGTCTGCCTTATCTCACACAAGCCCTGATACGCTCTTCAGGCCAACAGGGCTCTCTTTCCCTCTTGGCAGAGATGCCTACCATGCACTGTGTTTTGCTGTAGGATTGAATTGTTTAAGAAGGAAGGAGGAAGAGCTCCTTTGCCTTATCCTTGAACTGTTTATTGTTTTTATTTTTGGTTTTTTGCCCTTCCTTCACATTTCTCTTCTTGCCTTTGAATAGTTAAAATGAACTTTCCCTAATTTCCATCTCACAAATTTGTTTCATATTTTTACACTTAAAAGTTACTTGTATTTTTTTCCTTTTCTTTCTTGTGTGTGTATGTTTTCAGGTAGGTAGATTGGTTACTTTTTTTTTTTTTAACATTTACTTTATTTATTTGGTTGCACCAGATCTTAGTTGCAGCAGGCAGCATCCTTAGCTGCGGCATGTGTGCTCCTTAGTTGCGGCCAGCAGGCTCCTTAGTTGTGGCTTGCCAGCTCCTTAGTTGTGACATGTGAACTCTTAGTTGCAGCAGGCATGTGGGATCAAGTTCCCTGACCAGGGATTGAACCCGGGCCCCCTGCATTGGGAGCACGGAGTCTTAACCACTGTGCCACCAGGAAAGTCCTTTGGTTATGATTTTTATAAATAGATAATGTAGTTTTTTTTCCCTGTAATCTACTAGGAAAAATTTTGACCCTACTAGGAGGAAATTACTAAATAAGTAAAAGTTATCAAATTAGGCTAGATAATGTACCAGAGTTTTGTACTATAGGCTTCTGCCGAATTCCAGGGCTACTGTAAATATATGCAACATTTCTGTAGGGGGAGGATCTGCTTAGGAAAGCATTCTGTCGTTTGGTGTTAGAACACCTCCTTGTGATTTGTTTTCCTCATTCTTTAATATTGAAAGCATTGGCTTTGAAATTAAGTACATCCAGTAAACATCCTTTGGAAAATTAATTTTTCTTGTTTCCTTCAAAATAGAGTAGAAATTCAAATGTAACAGCAATATTGATAAACTAGATATACTATATGGTACAATAATTTAATAATTATTTTATATGCTTTTATCGTTTGTTAGCCATTCTATGTGTCAATATATTACATTTAATTTTGTAAAACTTGGAACAAGTAAAATTGCTATATATTTTTGTGTGGATAAAAGGAACTTATATCTATGTGCATCACCATATTATTATTATTATTATTTTTTGCCTGCGTTGGTTCTTCATTGCTGTACGTGGGCTTTGTCTAGTTGCAGTGAGCGGGGCCTAGTCTTCGTTGTAGTGCGCGGGCTTCTCATTGCGGTGGCTTCTCTTGTTGCGGAGCTCGGGCTGTAGGCGCACGGGCTTACAGTAGTTGTGGCTCACGGGCTCTAGAGCGCAGGCTCAGTAGTTGTGGAGCACGGGCTTAGTTGCTCCGCGGCATGTGGGATCTTCCCAGACCAGGGCTCGAACCCGTGTTCCCTGCATTGGGAGGCGGATTCTTAACCACTGCGCCACCAGGGAAGCCTGGCAGGTGGATTCTTAACCACTGCACCACCAGGGAAGTCCACATCACCATATTCTAAATGAATTTGTATATCAGGTCAAGGTACACATAGCTGGAAGAATTGTATCAATGTGAAGTTTTTAGAATGATTATATGGGAACTTAAAAAAAACAGGGATGGATAAATAACAGTGTCTCTGCTGCGTAAACACCTTTCAGGTGTTTCTGCCCAGTTTTCCTTCATAGTCAGATGCTTTGGGAGCTGGTGCTGTTGGGTGAGCCCCTCGTGGTCATGGCACCGTCACCATCAGAGTCGTCAGAGACTGTATTGGCACTTGTTAAGTGAGTATATTTGGTTCCTCATGGTGATAGTTGCAACAGTTTACCACCTGTGATATGTTTGCACACTCATTGCATTATCTACACAATAATCCTGTAAGAAGGTAGTGCTCATTATAGCACCATTTATTGATGAGGAAATTAATTTAGATTCCATGTTTTTGTTTTCCTGGGCAATAAGCACATTCATTCACTTACATAAAGTTAGCACCTGATAAAAATCAGTTGTGTGAATGGTCAGTGTCTAGTAAAAGGTATGTAGCTAATGAATGATAGAGCCAGAATTTCACCCCGTCTTCTGCCCCAAATCCAGTGTGTTTTTGGTATGCCATCTACATTACATTTTTCCATTTGTCTTTCTAGTTTCCTTAAATGAGTTATAGATAGATGATCCCAGTGGGGTAAACTCTGTGTTTAGATATTTCATAGTTATTGAGTAGGGCCTTTAATTTCTGTCCTTTGTTTTACATGTTATTCTTGCTCTACAGCTGTATTTCTCCATTAAAGTACTTCAGTGATTTCCGACCTTATTTCACTATTCATGATAGTGAATTCAAAGAATATACCACCCGTACTCAAGCCCCGTGAGTAAACAAAATAACTTTTATTGACCAAGTATTACCTTTATAACCAAATTATGTAGAATTATTTTTGGTAATAATTGAAAAGTTTAAATTTTGAACTTATTGGCAGATTGATTTTATAAAGGAAGCTTTGAGGAGCTGCTGGTAATAATTTCACATTTCAAGAGTCATTATCCTATTTTCTTTGAATGATCTTATTAGTGGAAGCTATATTGTCTTCCGCTAATTAATAGCTAATTGCTCTAATTTAATAGCTATCTGACTACTTTTACTTCTATCTTTGTTCTTTACTTCAGGACCCCTTATAGCATCAGTTATCTCTTCTTGCTCTGTAACTTCCTTTTCCTTCTCCCTCTTCACTGAATCAGCATATAAACATATAAAAATTCTTCCCAATCTGTAAAAGGGGAAGAAATATCTTACCTTTCCCCTTTAGTTCCTGCTCTGTTGTTCACCTTCTTTTCATAGCTGTTTCTAGAATAACAACAAAAATTTCCATTTACCCTCTCCACTTCTTGGTTTCCTGGTTGCTTCTCAGTTCGTTGCAGGTTGATTTCTTCATCTCCGCTGAAGTTCTTGCCAAAGTCATCAAGACCTTTCTCACTGCCTTGAACCTGTGGGCACATTGTTGCCCAGTTTTTCCTGCCTTCCCTTTCTTGTAACACTTACTCTATTGACGTTGAAAACATTTTAATCTTTGGTACCGTCTCACCTGGCTGGCTGGTGGTGCATCTCAGTCTCCTGTGCAGACTTCTTTTTCTCTGCCAACCCCTTAAATGTTGGTGTTCTCCAGTATTGTGTTCTGGGTTCTGATTTCAGACTGATATTTCTTTCTGTACAGTCTTATCTGTACCCACAGTCTCTGTTAACACCTATATACTGATGACTGAAATTTATCTTCCTAGTTCAAATCTTTGCAAGGTCTCGACCTCTGTCCAGGTTTTTGTTGTTTTTTTATCGTATTGCCACCTGGACATCTTAATGGCACCCAAAATTAAACATGTTCAAACTGAATTCTTTTTGTCTCCTTCTTTTCTTCCCTAGTTCCATGCCTCTTCCTACTTCATGAATGGTGCTTCTTTTCACTTAGTTATCAAAAACCTAAATTGTCATAAATTTCTCGTTCTTAATGTGCTCCACGTGAAGTTTTACCAAATTCTGTCAATTCAACATCCTAAAATATCTCTCATAACATTTGTTATCTTCTTTCCAGAGCTCTCTTCCTAGTCTTACTACCTCCAGTCTTTCTCGTATTTGCTGTTGCTTTTTCCAAACCTCTTCCCCTTTTTGCAGAGCATCTTCCAAATTTCCCCCAGAGTGATCTTTCTAATAAGTACATTTTTGTTCATGTAGCATTCCTCCACTCAGTTCTCTAGTAGCTTCTGTTTGCCTACAAGATAACATCTGAATTTCTTAGCATATTAAGTTGGTACTGAATCATCTGGCCAGCATCTGCCCATCTGCTTTCATTTCTGACTATTCATTCTTCCTGCTTTGTGCTCTAGGAATGCTGAACTATATGTAGTTTTACAAACAGACCGTGATCTCACTTCATTGCTTTGCACATACTATTCATTCTCCTGCATCACATTTTCTTCCGTTATCCACCTGGCAAGACTCCTGTTCATAATTTATATCATGTTATATATCAACTATCCTTCAAAAAAAACACCTCCTATTCATCTTTCATAGCTTTGTGCAAATGTCATCTCTTTGGTGAGGCTGTCCTTTAATCCCCTGGTAGACATAGTTTCTCCTTTGTAATAATTGTACATTTTATACCACCTTCACTGTATTCTAATTTCTGGTATCATAATTGGTTATGTATACCGCTTTTCCTGTGTGCTTTTAGAAAGACTGTGTCTTTTCATCTTTATATACCTAGTGCTAAAAATGGTGCCTGGAATGTAGTTGATATGTGGTACCAATGAAGGAAAAGATTATCTTAGTAATCTTTGAGTAAACAGTAGTTCACTCAAAATAAATTGTAAACTGATGGAACATTCATTTTTTCCTCACTTTGGTTTTGTTTTGTTTTGTTTTAATGTAGGCCCTCAGTCATATTAGGAGTAACCAACCCTTTTTTTGCAAAAACACTCCAGCACTGGCCACACATTATTCGGATAGGAGACCTTAAACCTGCAGGTAAAGTATAAACTTGGTGTTCTCGTTGTAGTATGTAAGGTGGATGAGCAGGTTTATTTCTTCCTTTGTTTTCACTGCTTCGTTACTTTTTAATTATGTTGATGGCAACCTTCTTTGAGGCAACTTGAATAAGAGCCTTTGGAGAAGAGCATAACTTCCAGCTAAAATATACAGATTCTTATGTGTATAACCCATCGTGCCCACCTACCAAAAAAAGGCACTTACAGTGTTTTAAACATTGAATTATTTTGAGGTTTCATGAAACCTCAAAAATTTGAGCTACATTTTGTATATGTATAAGCCCAATTAAACAGGATTTTCCAACACTGCTTGAATAAAACCTTATAGAAAGTTCTAATTAATCAATTTGACACAAAATTCTCAACTAGGACTCCAAACAAGAATTATACATTTCTGTGGCACTGGTATTGATTAAGGAAGCGGTCAAAAGGCTGCGCTTTCCTTGAAAAAAGACATGTAGTACCTTGTTCATGGTAGCTGTTTAATGAATGTTTACTAAATGAGTAAATGATTCTGAAGTTGGCAATTTTGTTAACCTGGATGACAATTTAATGGTACCTCTGACATTTTCTCACTGGACATTCCTGAATTTTCCATGGAAATAGTTGAGACGTGAGCTATCTAGAATATTTCTAATAACTTTATGATATGTTACTTTTAAAGACTTTTCCTTTGGTGTACATGGGTATTATATTTAAGACATTATTTAATATGATTATTTTATAAAATATCCCTTCTGGAATATAAATAAATCTAGATGACATATTAGGGAATAACATTTTAAATCATATTATTTACAAATATCAGACTCAATCTTAGACTGAAATCCTTAGAAACCTTATGAAATAGAGGAAAGGGCAAAGGGCTTTACCTTGGCCGTCAGATCTGTGTGACCTTAGGCAGAACAGCCTCTTTAAGCCTGCAATTCTTTGTCTGCTGGGAGGATTGAACACAGTATCTGACTTATGGCACTCTGTAAAGATCATGGTCCCTTGCCATTTCATTAGTGTTCTGTCTGATAATTCAGAGCACAGCAGTCACCGGAGTCTCATCTATAAGAAGATATGGAAAGGTTTTTTTTTTAAAATCTTAATTTAATCTTGACATTTACTTTCTTGTTTTTTTCCTATTAATCTGGACTATTTGATTAATCGTAATATAGTAGACTACTGTTTATTGTCTTTTTCCAATAAGAAAAGGCTTTCTGTTGGGGCTGTAAGTAGAGGAACTTTTGCAAAGATCACTGGTAAAGTAGCATGGGTTGATAAGTCTGTTTAACTTTTTAAGAAACTGCCAACCTGTTTTCTGGAGTGACCCACTATTTTACATTCTTACCAGCAGTGTATAAGGGCTCCTGTTTCCTCACGTCCCTGCCAACATTTGATATGGTCTCTTTTTTTCATTATAACCATTCTAGTGGGTTTAAAATGCTGGTTTTAATTTGCTTTTTCTTATTGACTAATGATGTTGAGCATCTTTTCATCTACTTATTAGTCATTTGTATATCTTCTTTTATGAAATGTTGATTTAAATCTTTTGTCCATTTTAAAATTAGGTTATTTGTCTTATTATTTTGTTGTACGAGGTCTTTATTTTGGACACAAGTTTGTTTTCAGATATATGATTTGCAGATATTTTCTCACAGTATTTGACTTCTCTTTTTGTTTCTTTAAAATTAATTAATTAATTTATTTTTGGCTGCGTTGTGTCTTTGTTGCTGCGAGCGGGCTTTCTTTAGTTACAGCGAGCGGGGGCTACTCTTTGTTGCAGTGTGCGGGCTTCTCATTGTGGTGGCTTCTCTTGTTGCAGAGCACGGGCTCTAGGTGTGCGGGCTTCAGTAGTTGTGGTGCGCGGGCTTAGCTGCTCTGCAGCATGTGGGACACTCCCGGACCAGGGCTCGAACCCGTGTTCCCTGCAGTGGCAGGGACCCCCTGTGCCACCATGGAAGCCCTCTTTTTTGTTTTCTTAAGGACGTCTTTTGAAGAGCAAAAGTACTTAATTTTGATGAAGTCTAGTTTCTCAATTTGTTTATTTTATGAATTAGGCTTTTGATGTTTATCTAAGAACTTGTTGCCTAACCCAAGGTCACAAAGATTTTCTTCTATGTTTTCTTCTAAAAATTTTATTGTGTTAGCATTTACATTTAGGAACCACTTGGAGTTAATTTTTGTTTATGATGTGGGGTAAGGGTATAAAATCATCTTTTTTTGCATGTTGATATCCAGTTGTCTTAGCATCATTTATTGAAAAGACTATCCTTTTGCCATTGAATTGCATTGATACCTTTTTGGAAAATCAGTTGGCCATAAACCTGAGGGTTTATTTCTGGACTCTTGTTTCTGTTGCATTGATCTATATGTCTTATCTTTGTACCAGTACAACCTCTTGATTACTGTAATTTTATAGTAAGTTTTGAAATCAGGAAATATGTCTTCCAGCTTTATTGTTCTTTTTCAAAATAGTGTTTTGCATTTCCATATAAATTTTAGGATTACTTTGCCAATTTTTGCCAACTGGACAGAAAACAAAAAAGCTAACTGGGATTTTGTTAGGGATTGTGTTGATTACATAGGGAATATGTAATCAGTTTGGAGGAGAATTGCCATCTTAAAAATACTGAGTCTTCCATTCCAGGAACTTGGAATGTCTCTCCATTGTTTAGATCTTCTCTAATTTTTCTCAGCAATGTTTTGTAGTTTTCAATATACAGGACTAATTATGATGTTAGATGTAGGTTTTCCATAGATGTCCTTTATCAAGTTGAGGTAGTAGCCCTCTGTTCCTAGTTTGCTGAAAAAGATTATAATGAATTGGTGTTGAATTTTATTAAATGCTTTTTCTGTATCTGTGGAGATCATCGTGTACTTTTTGTCCTTTATTAATACAGTATACTAAATTCATTGATTTTTTATGTTAAACCAACCTTACATTCCTTAAGTAAATCCCTTTTGGTTATGGTGTGTAGTCCTTTATTATTATTATTAGTTTGCTAATTTTTTTTGAGGATTTTTACATCTTTATCCATGAGGGATATTCTTTTCTTGTGATGTCTTGATAGCTGATATTTTTGCTGCTCTGAGAATCCTCTTCAGACAGGTGAAGTTACCATTTAAAAGTAGGACCTAGGACCAAGGGAGGGAAGGGGACACTTCTTGAGTTTATTTTTCAAAATGGGCATAAGGGCATGTATGGAATATTAATTACACTTTATTTTTTTGTTTGTTTTTGTTTTTGTTTTTTTGTTTTTGCGGTACGCGGGCCTCTCACTGCTGTGGCCTCTCCCGTTGCGGAGCACAGGCTCCGGACGCGCAGGCCCAGCGGCCATGGCCCACGGACACAGCCGCTCCGCAGCATGCGGGATCCCCCCGGACCGGGGCACGAACTCGTGCCCCCTGCATCGGCAGGTGGACCCCCAACCACTGCGTCACCAGGGAAACGCTACACTTTATTTTAAGCAGCCTATTTTAGGGATGAGATGCTGTGTTCCCTCTGATTATTTGTCACCAGAGCATTTGGACCATATCATATAGAAAAAGGTATCACTTTTTCTATAGGAGAGTGATGATGTTGTATGGAAACATGTTTTATAGATCCTTAGTGGTCATTGAGGAGTGGATGGTAGAGTGTCAATGTCCTCAGTTTGGTCCTTGTTCAATTAGTAGAAGTGATACATTGTGAGCAATGACACCAGGGGTGTTTAAATAATTTTGAGCAAGACTATAGTACCTATTTCTGGGACTGGATTGTGTCGTTTGAGCACAGGTCTTAACAGACGTGCAGAATTTCATTAAGTTTAGTATGTTTACGATACTTTTTCCCACTTATCTTAAAGTTTTTTTTATTATAGCAAAATATATATAACATAAAATTTACCATTCTAACAGTTTTGAAGTGTACAATTCAGTGGCATTAAGTACATTAACAGTGTTGTGCAACTGTCCATTTACACAACTTTGCATCATCTCAAACAGAAGATCTGTAGCCATGAAACAATAACTCTTCATTCCTGTCATCTCCCAGCTCCTAGTGAACTCTATTCTAATTTCTGTTTCTATGAATCATACAGTATTTCTCCTCTAGTGTCTGGCTTATTTCACTTAGCATAACATTTTCAAGATTCATCCATGCTGTAGCATGTTTTAGAATTTTATTCCTTTTTTTAAAAAGCTGTGGTAAAATATACATAACATAAAATTTACCATCTTAATCATTTTTTAAGTGTGCAGTTCAGTGGCAGTAAGTACATCGACGTGGTTGTGCTGTCATCACCACCATCTCCCCACAGAACTCTTTTCATTTTGCAGAACTGAAACTATTGCACAGTAGCTCCCTATTCATTCCACATCGCCCCACCCCCCACCCTTGGCAACTACCATTCCACTTTCTGTCTCTGTGAATCTGACTACTCTGGGTATCTCATGTAAGTGGAATTCTACCTACTTGTCCTTTTGTGACTGGCTTATTGCACTGAGCATAATGTCCTCCAGGTTCATCCATGTTGTAGTATGTGTCAAAATTTCCTTCCTTTTTAAGGCTGAAAAATATTCCATCATATGTATATACCACATTTTGCTTATCCATTCATCTGTTGATGGATACTTGGCTTGTTCCATCTTTTAGCTATGTGAATAATACTGTGAACATGGGTGTACAAATATCTCCAGTCCCTGCTTTCACTTCTTTTGGGTATATAGTCATCCCTTGGTATCAACAGAGGATTGGGTCCAAGACCTGCCACAGATACCAAAATCCGAGGATGTTCAACTCCCATAGTTGGTCCTTTGTATCCACAGTTCCACATCTGTGGATTCAGCCAACTGCAAATCTTGTAGTACTGTATATATTCATCAGAAAAAGAAAATAATCCATGTATAAGTGGACCTGGGCAGTTCAAACCCATGTTGTTCAACATGGGTCAACATGTATACCTAAGGGTCAACTGTATACCTAAAAGTGGAATTGCTGGACCATATATTCATCATGTTTAATTTTTTGAGGAACTGCCATACTGTTTTCATTTTATATTCTCACCAGTGGTGCACAGGGTATCAATTTCTCCACATCCTCACCAACACTTGTTATTTTCTGTTTTCTTGATAGTAGCCTAATGGGTATGAGGTCGTATCTTATTGTAGTTTTGATTTACATTTCCCGAATGATTAGTAATACTGAGCATCTTTTCATGTGCTCATTGGCCATTTCTATGTCTCCTTTGGGGAAATGTCTTTCCAAGTCCTTTTCCCTTTTTTTTTTAAAAATTAATTTATTTATTTTTGGCTCTGTTGGGTCTTCATTGCTGCGCACAGACTTTCTCTAGTTGTGGTGAGTGGGGGCTACACTTCATTGCGGTACGCAGGCTTCTCATTGCGGTGGTTTCTCTTGTTGTGGAGCACGGGCTCTAGGCACGTGGGCTTCGGTAGTTGTGGCACATGGGCTCAGTAGTTGTGGCTCGTGGGCTCCAGAGCGCAGGCTCAGCCGGTTGTGGCATACAGGCTTAGTTGCTCTGCGGCATGTGGGATCTTCCCGGACCAGGGATCGAACCCGTGTCCCCTGCATTGGCAGGCAGATTCTTAACCACTGCACCACCAGGGAAGTCCACTTTGCCTGTTTTTTAATTGGGTTGGTTTTTTTGTTGAGTTGTAGTTCTTTATATTCTGGATACTAATGCCTTATTAGATGGATGCTTTGTAAATATATTCTCCTGTGGGTTGTCTTTTCACTCTCTTGATAGTATCCTTTGATGCGCAGAAGTTTTTAATTTTGATGAAGTCCAATTTATCAATATTTTCTTTTATTGTCTCTGTTTTTGGTATCACATTCATGAAAATCCATTTGTCTTTTAATTTATGAGTACTGGGCATATATATTGGGATATATTTCTTTTCTACCCATTGATCTCAAGACTAGGACCACTGCATATGCTACACAAGTTAGGAAACACAACAGCTCTGCCTAGGATCCTGGCTTTGAAAATTCAAGACTATCTGAGAGGGTCAGTAAAACTGCAGATAAAGTATGTTCTGTGGGACCAGCAGGGAAGGCATAGCAGAACTGAGATTTTGCTCTCCTGGGCCCAGAAGTTCGTAGCTTTATTAGAAACATATATATAGTTTTAACCCTGCAGAGAGGTCATTCCTCGTGCTATAAAGGGATTACTTCTTATGGGTTATACCTAGTTTTAGTTCACCCAAATCCTATTAAATGAAGAAATGTAATGCTAGGATAATGGTACTGAACAAGTATTCCTCAAAGAGAAAGTAATTCTACTAGTGTATATTGGATCACATTATAAACTGAATTTCTAACCAGAAATTGGGTTTGATGATTTAATCAAAGGTAAAACATTTGACCTAAATGTAGAAGATTCTTATGCAAATGTGCAGAGGTGCAGAACATTATTAATTTAATAATGTTAAACCCCTCTCTTATGTGCATGTACATAACAGACATTGAATAATTATTTTTTAATTAAAATAAACAGCTGTAATTGTAGGACTTCAGTTCATTTTCTGGCATTCTTATTTTATTTTCCAGACGTATTTGACAAATACCATTTAACTTTTTTTGGCAATAGATAGTGTATCTTTATGACTAGTTTTCTTTATGTCTATTATGTACTGCAGTGTAAGAATTATGGTGGCTAGGGTTAGAGTTCGGTATGCATCTTACACCTGATGAGGTCCCTTGAATCAGAGGGGAATTGTGTGAGTGAAGATTGCTGCACAGGTAGTATTCTTGCCTTTGCCTTTTAAAAAAAGCTGATATGGATCACTATATATCTTCATTGTTACCTAGAACTTATTGAATGTAAAGAATATATGAAACCTACTGCTGAATTATTCTCTTCCCTGATATTTGGTTCCTCTGCACAGTGAATTTCAGAAAATAATATATAATAAATGGCATTGGTGGATACAGGAGTTGCAAGTCCTTTGTGATCTAGACAAAAGGAAACAGAAAGTAGGCACAGGAATATTTAGACTTATTCAAAGCGCTGTGGTTTTGACATGTGATGTTCTTTGGCTTCTCAGAGGCAGAGGCAGATAGTGATTTGAATTTAGTTATCTGTATAGTTAAATATGCATTAATTCCGCACTTTAAGAAAAAAAAGTTTTACAAATCTTCTGCCGAGAAGCTACTCTGAACTCTGGAAAGCAAAACCGTGAGATAACATTCAAGATGAGAGACATTCTCATAAGAATTAGTATGTGGGGACTTCCCTGGTGGCGCAGTGGTTAAGAGTCCGCCTGCCAATGCAGGGGGCCCGTGTTTGATACCTGGTCTGGGAAGATCCCACATGCCATGGAGCCACTAAGCCCGTGCACCACAACTACTGAGCCCGCGTGCCACAACTACTGAAGCCCACACGCCTAGAGCCCCTGCTCCTCAAGAAGAGAAGCCACTGCAATAAGAAGCCCATGCACCACAACAAAGAGCAGCCCCCGCTCACCGCAACTAGAGAAAGCCCGCCTGCAGCAACGAAGACCCAATGCAGCCAAAAAATAAATAAATAAATAAGAATTAGTATGTGGGAATATATAGAATAAGTTGACAAAGTAAAAACTGTGAGCTAATAAATCAGAAACATTCCAGAAACCTGAGTGTTTCTGGACTCTTTCCTATTGTTTCTCAGTCTGTCCCCAAAGCCTCTTGTTTTTAAATCTCCTCCACAGAGCTACAGTAGCTCACTTTCTTCTCTTTCCTTGCTGCACATGTCTTCAGATTTTCTTTCTACCCAGGAGCAGTGTTCAACAAAGCATACATTTCATCCTGTAATCTTTTCTCTCTTTTACTTCATACTCCTTTTTGCAACACAGCACCCCTGCTTAGGAGTCCAGAGTCCAGTCCACCTGTGGCTCAGGCCTGTGGTTGTGGCTTCCACTATCACCACCTGGTGGCAGTGTTTCTACACTGCAAAAGCAGAATTTGGGGCGGTACCAGAAAAAAAAAATCTTTGAATACTACATCTTCATACTAACTTAGGAGTTGCTTTCAATTCTCTTTACTCTTAAATGGTATTATATTTGGCATCATATTCAAAATGGTATCTTGTTCATGTTTCATATATTTAGCACAAAGATTTTAAATTTTAAGTTGAGTGAAAAAAAGGGAAATTTTAAAGTAGTGATAGATATTAATGAAAGATCAAATATCCATTTTATATAATTTACACAATTGTTTCTGTAATGCTGTTATATAGCCCAGTGTTCCCTTTATCCAGTTTTAAAGTACTAGGAATAAACTCTTAAATATTCACTGATGTTAAGAATACCTTAGCTACAGCATCCCTGACTAAGTACATAACAGTTAGTGGATTATCAGTCTTAGAAAATTCCAGTTTTGTGATATGTGAAATTCAAATAACTATAAGAATCTTTATGATGTTTCCTTCAGGTGAAATTCCTAAGCAGGTTAAAGTGAAAAAATTGAAGAACCTAAAGACTCTGGATTCTAAACCTGGTATTGACTTTTATTAATTTTTAAAACATATACTATATGGGTAAATGGGTCATACTGCTTACCTCATTTTCTTTTCTTTACTTCTTAGGAGTTTATACTTCTTATAAGCCATATCTAAATAGAGATGAAGAAATCATGAAACAATTGCAGAAGGTGATTACTTGCTCATATTATTAATTTAAATTTCCTTACTTAGGTATGCAGTATCCAGTAAAGCAACATGTGCTTTATGTACAATAATATGAAAAGAGGTCTTTCTGGACTCTGGACTTTGAACCAAAGCTTCATGAAAATCAGGAGACTAATGTAGCAGCAATTATGGGCTAGAAATATGGGACTGCAGCTACCAACCTAGTGCCAATCTTCCTGAAAACTTAGGAGTTATAGTGAGAAAGTCGTGGACTGTACTATGAGGTAGCTTAACACCTAACAGAATAGTTAGCATTTTTTTGGAAAATGTAAATATTGTTAATACAACAAGTATGAAATAAATATAGTCTTTGTTGTGAGCTAATATTTTAAAGTATGGGATGAATGTCTTATATTTTTCTCTAAGGATTTTTTTACAGGATATTGCACAGTGAACTTCACATTAAATTACTTCAAGATGAAGTTCTAGGGTTTTTTTCCTATCAAGTAAAATACATATTTACATATCAGCTAAACTTCTATAAGCATTCATTGTTTTGTATTCTCTGACACTAGAGTATAGGTTCTCATTTTTTTCCTCTTTTAAGGGTGTACAGCAGAAGCGTCCTTCTGAGGCTCAAAGCGTCATTCTCCGACGTTATTTTTTGGAACTGACACAAAGCTTCATCATTCCATTAGTAAGTTAGCATATGTATTTGCTTAATTTAATGATTTGTTGAAGGGCACATGAATGTTTTTTTCATCCACCAAAACTTTATCTTAAATTGTTTTGCATGCTTGTGTGTGTAGTGATTAAAATAGAGCCCTTTGCAAGACACCTGAATTCTTTGTTCTGGTATTAGCTGTGTAATTTGGTAAGTCACTTCCTTTCTTTGACCCTCAGTTTGTTTATCTGTAAAATGTGGCTGATTACACTTTCCCATAAAGACTTTTCAGGGTTGTTGTGAATCTTAAATGAGATAACTTTTATGAAATATTATATAATTATTGAATTTTGCACCTTAAAAGGTTCTACTGGAGCTTCTTTCTCTGATGTTATTTATTTATTTATTTATTTATTTATTTTTGATCGGTACTTTTTATTTCATGCTAAGAGAGTCAGGTTGTGCTCCCCAAGCAGATGGGGAGGTTTTAAGCAGTGATGTTGTATGCTCATATTTCCATTTCGTCTGAGGTATCAGGACAAAGCTTGAACTGGTTGAAGGAGGCATTGGGGTAGAGATGAGGTTGAACATTTTAGGATTCTGTTATTAGTCCAAGATCCTACAATAGTACCTCTTCCTTGCAGAGCATACCCAAGACTTCCAATATTACATTCCCAGGATACTGTGCAGGTGAAAAAACATGTTTACTGATTATACTTTCTAAAGAATTAAATAGCAGTTCCCTAGGATCATGGTCTGGGCTAAATAGATTTCACTGGGAAGAAGAACTTCACTATGCAGAGCTAAACAGGTGCTTTCTTAAGACTGCCAAGCACTGGCGCTAGAGACCAACAATTTGTTTAATTCTCCTAACAACTCTGTGAGGTAGCTGCCATTATCATCTGCATTTACTATAATGGAAAGAGCAGAAGTTTTGAAATCTGATATTATTTTCTTGAGCACAATTTGATATGATACCTGTGAGAATGTAGTTCCGTGACGTAGTTCCTTATCTGTCTTGTTCATTACCTTTTCCTCAGTCTGTCACATGGTAGCACTCAATAAATATTTACGAAATAAATGACTAGATGATATAGTTATTTTTTGAAGTTCAGTGGAACATCATGTTAAATTACTAAAAGTTATGCCTCACAGTATAAGGCAGTACCGTGATGTGGTCCTAGTCTGGAGACTGCATCAGAGAGAGACTCGTGTAGTTGTTAATGTAATCTATCTAAGAATATTATAGGAGGGCAGTCTGGAAATCTTTGCTATTATACTTTGGGAAGAAATATTTTTTCTTAGTCTATAGATGTCAATTTATTTTGTTCCATTTAAATCAACTTGCTTAAGTAAGTGAACTTTACTGTAGTGCTTAATTAAGAGCATGGGCTGAAGTCAAGTACACCTGAATTCAAGTTCAAGCTGTGTGAATTTGGGCAGGTTACTTAGCCTTTCGAAGCCTCAGTTTCCCAGTAATACCTGCCACAAAGGATAGTTGCAAGAGTTAAAAGAGATCACGCATGTAAAATGTTGAGTACATTTTCTGGCACACAGTTACTCGATAAGGTTAATTATCATCATTAAAAATAGGTAGTTCTTTGGATTATCTGAGATTTAGTTAAATTTTTATTGAAAGTGTGACTTCTCAATTCAATCTGAATTTAGTGTATCTATTGAGACTGGTGATGGTGTTGTTGATGTCCATTGAAAGAGCATATGATGAAAAACTTGGAAGCCCACTTTTTTTAAGTAGGTCAGTTTAAACATTTTTGAAGACTCTCGGTAAGGACACCTAACTTTGACTAACTTTTTTTTCTTGGACTTAGGAAAGATATGTGGCAAGCTTGATGCCTTTGCAGAAAAGCATTTCTCCATGGAAGGTATAAATATATTCAGTTAAATTCCTATTTGAGTTGTCTAACTGCAGTTAACTTCTGTGAATATATCCATTTTTAATTTTAAAATACAGTATGTCATGTTTTCTAGAGTCCACCCCAATTAAGACAGTTCCTTCCAGGAGAATTTATGAAAACACTTGAGAAAACAGGACCTCAGCTGACCTCTAGAATAAAAGGCGATTGGATTGGACTTTACCGGTTGGTCCTTTTTTTTCTATTTCATCCATCTATAGAGCTTTATTTAAAAATGAAACAAAAAACTGGGCTTAAACATATTCTTTTTTTTTTTTTTTTAATTTTTTGGCTGCGTCGCGTCTTAGTTGCGGCATGCAGGATCTTCATTGCAGTGTGCGGGCTTCTCTCTAGGTGTGTTGTGTGGGTTTTCGCTTCTCTAGTTGTGGCACAGGGGCTCCAGAGCACGTGGGCTCTGTAGTTGCAGCGCACAGTCTCCAGAGCTTGTGGGATCTGTAGTTGTGGCGTGTGGGCTCTCTAGTTGAGGTGCGCGAGCTCAGTAGTTGTGGCGCACAGGCTTAGTTGCCCCGCTGCACGTGGGATCTTAGTTCCCTAACCAGGGATTGAACCCTCGTCCCCTGCATTGGAAGGCAGATTCTTTACCACTGGACTACCAGGGAAATCCAACATATTCTTTTTTTAAAAAATTACATTGTTTCACATGGTTCTCCTAGCTATTGGTAGAAAAAGTATTGAGAGGAAGTTAAGTCATAATCAAACTTTGCTTTTTAAAAATTTATTTTTATAGGCATTTTCTAAAATCTCCAAATTTTGATGGTTGGTTCAAGACCCGGAGGAAGGAAATGACCCAGAAACTGGAGGCACTCCATCTGGAAGCTCTTTGTGAAGAGGTTAGAAAACAGCATGTTTGTGTGATGATTAACAACTATTGAAAATAAAGTTATTCATAGAGGCTGAAAGATTATATCCATATCCACTACTTTACAAATAGTAATAGCTAACTTTTCCAGATCATGTGCTGTGTGCCAAGGACTGTGCAGGTGCTTTAAATGGACAGTCTTTTCATCTTCATAGTTCATTGAAGTAGGTGTGTTATGATCTGCGTTATGAGACACTTGAGTGATTAATTGAGACACTTGAGTGATCCATTAATCAATTAAGTGATTTGCTTCAGATCACATCACTGCTAAGTAGTGGAACCAGCAGTGTGCTCGAGCCCACTTGCACTGGCTCACAAGAGCCAGCCGTGTGCATCTCTTCCCAGCTCTGTATTCAGTGATCTCAGGTTGGTAGCTTGAAATCAGCTACAGAGGGAGAATTACACCAGAGCAACTGGCAAATGGTATAAACCAGGAACTTTTCCTGAGAGCCAGTTGTTAAATATTTACTAGCACACCACTGGATGGAGTTAGAATTCAGATCCGAGCAGTCTAACTCAACACCTTTTCCACCATGCGTTATTCACCTTTCCCAGTTATTAATATATTTTTCCTGTATTTGGACTTTTTCGTATTCTATAATTTGTCAGCAGACTATTTTAAATTAAGCTACTTTTAAAAATATAAAGGATAGTCTCAATTTGTGTTTAGCTTGAGGTGGGCTAGCCTCAGTGTTAACTTTCTAATCATAAACTCTCAGTGACTGGTTTTCAGAGAAAGAATACCATGAAGGCAACGACAAATAAGCCCAGGAAGAGCTTATTTGAAGATGCAAAGTTTGTATACAGTAATATATTCATGTTTGCAATTATCTTGATTTGTTAGTTGATGTACCTTATAAATTACTCAATACTTACTGGGGTTAGGGGTTAGTATCGTACCTTAAGTTCCAATTTTGTTTTTCTTGATTGATCTAAAAGGGCCAGAAAGGAATTTCTTCCATTGTGTTTTACTTCTGAATATTAGACAGTCATTCTGGCTAATGTCAAAAAGTATCTGATTCACATTGTCAGAATATTATGTACAGAATTATACTATAATGCTATGTCTGGGTTAAATACCCTGTTCTCCTTTTCCTTCCTGTCCTTTCTTCCCAGTAGCCTTGCCTATTGAAATAGAACGATTTGAATATTATTTTGAGTATTTACTGATTTGAGATTTGTTTATTCTTCTAGGACTTACTTCACTGGACCCAGAAACACACAGAAGTAGAAACAGTAGACCTTGTATTGAAGCTAAAAAACAAGCTGGTATGTAGCCAAAGCAGCCAAAGATCTGTGAAGTTGTTTTGCTCTTATTTGAGGTGATAGCTTTGATGTATCACAGAAGTAAATTTTTAAATGAGAGGACTTATGATTGGTCAATTGATGGTAGATCTGACTGAAAATACTTGGTCACTCAAGCAGATCATAATGAAGCCATATATTTTTTTTAGTTATTTACATGGAGTCTAATGAGCTTTACAAAAAACATTGTGACTTATATTTAATACCACATGGTCTGCGTTGATATTATCTATTAATTTACATGAAGTCTTTTTTCGAGCTCAGCAATTGTATTGTTAAAGTGGCATGTTCTTTGCTTTTTTATAGATTCTGTAAATTCTGGTCTCAGTCTGAAGTTTCCAAATCTTTGACCATTAAAACTGTTTATTTAGAGAATATACTGTATTAATACAGCCTCAAAAGGTAATTTAAATGCTTCCAAATGTTCCTTATATAGTTGCAGGCTGATCGAGAGCATTTACCCGTGAAACCTGACACTATGGAAAAGTTACGGACACACATAGATGCAATTATTTTAGCATTGCCAGAGGACCTACAAGGCATACTGCTCAAAACGGGCATGACATGATATTTGCCAGGATTTTCCAGCCAAAAGGATTGTACACCATGAAGCATACTGACACTTCAACCAGACGCCCAAGATCTCTCGGAGCGGAAAATAGCCGTGAATGCTAGCTACAGGGTTGAAAGACTATACTGTATAAACAGACCTTTTTAGTGCATTAGTTTTAAAAAAATGGATATCTGTGGTGTTTCCACTTTAATACTGAAACACCAAAAGGCATTTCTATATTTTTAATCATGTTCTAAAGTGCTCTTATGAGAGACCTGTGGGGCCATCAGTTTAAGTGATTCCAAACTGCAGTGCTGGCATTGCAGATATTTTTTTTAAATTGGTGCTTCTCTGCCCAATCATGATAAAACTCAGGGGGATATAAAAATGACATTCACACTGGCTATCTTCTTAAGAAGAAGGAAAAGACTGAACTGTCAGACTGTAGTTAGGAGTGATTAATGCTTTTGTAGTGCCTTCCGTTGTCCTACGTGTTTCACAAAGCCCAGCTGCTAGTCTTGAAGCTTTTTCTTAACTTGATTATGATATGTAGTTTTTTATAAGGCATTCTTTTGAGTAATCATTGCTTAAAAATATGTTTTTTGCCTCCCATTGTTTTCATTATTAGTGGCATTGGTGTTTTTTTTTTTCAATTGTCATAGAGGTTTCATTTCATTATTTTCTATACCAGTTTCAAATTTAATCTGTTTCACCAAAGGGAAGAAGACATCTAGTATTAATTATGGAAGAGTTTATTTCCTCTTACCCTTTGCTAATTGGGCCCAAGTTAATTAGCTTGTCTGTTTTTCAAAGACATTCTAATTATAAACCTCATAATCAGCTACTTTTTAAAACAACTATTCTTATTTTAAAGGAATTTGTAAAACTTTTTTTTTTTTTTTTTTTTGCGGTACGCACTGCTGTGGCCTCTCCCGCCGCGGAGCACAGGCTCTGGACGTGCAGGCCCAGCGGCCACGGCCCACGGGCCCAGCCGCCCCGCGGCACGCAGGACCTTCCCGGACCGGGGCACGAACCCTTGTCCCCTGCATCGGCAGGCGGACTCCCAACCACCAGGGAAGCCCTAAAACTTTTATGTGATAGTCATTTGAGCGATTATAAGATTGATTTCTAGCATTATTTGTTTGGTAGGGTTTTTTCCCCCCAAAATTAATATTTCTCAGAATACTTTCCCTACTGTTGTTTGACATGGAACTTTTGCCTCAATCACTGTTATAGCTAGTTTTTTGTCATGGTTGTTTTTCTTTGTTTCTGTTTTGTTTTGTTTACACTATACTACCTTGCCAAAAATAGAAGATTGTGGTTTGGTAGAATAAGGTTTTTTCGTTAGTGTTTGAATAGGAGTGTCCTGAAGAAGCCACTGTTTAAAATAGGCACACATGACATAGCACATATGTAAATAGCTGTGTCTTGAATTACCCTTTACATATCCAAATTTAGTTGTAGGTTGTAAAAGAAATGGCTTCAGGAGCTATCTCTTATTCTCTGTTAATGTAACTCTTAAGGGCACTCCTGGCCTAAGAAAGGGTCCTTGGTGTTTGTAACTGTGGTCTTCTATCCAAATGTGCCCTTTTCTCATGGATACAAGTCTCTTGAAGCATACCTCAAAGTCATGGAGAGAATGTGGCATTTGAAAGGAATCATTTGCCTTGAATCACATGAGTTATTTTGTGAAACAACAGTTGTCCTCATGGAAAAGGGGAAACTACTTTTATATGCTAAAGTATTTCATATCTTCCTGGGAAACCTTATTTAGGTATAAATGGTCATCTTATTATTTTTCAAAAAGGTGTATTTTAATAATCTAACAATTTATATGTAGTTTGTGACCAGAGTTTGAAAGTTGTTAGTGTCATATCAAGGATCTTTTAAATTATACCACTACAGGATGTATCATTTCAACTTTATTTTGCACAGCTAAAGAGAAGCAAAGGATGCCACTTAGCATAATAACGGTATCTTCATATTTACTGTACTTAACAAAAAGCCTAACACATGTTGAAAACCATATCATACTTACTGGGTTTATCTATTAATTTCAAATTATGTACTTGTAAAAATAACTTAAAATTGCATTGGGAACCTGAGAAAGACTGATAACTTTAATTTTTGGGGTGATTTTCAGAGCTGTCTTTTTTTTTTTTTTCCCGGAGGAGACATTAAGATCTAAAACCTGCCATTTAATGTGTATCTTCACCAGCACCAGAAGGAATCACTGCTTTCAGGGTGTTATGTAATGCCTAGTGCCTTCTGGTTTCAGTGAAAGGGGTTTTGAGAAGGCATTTATGGTCATTACTGAAAACCTAATTAAAGGCCTTAGATTTTAAAGCCCTTGGATATCTTGTATTATTTCTGAGTAAGATTGGAATGCTTGAAAAAATGCAGAGTAAGTGAAACCTTTGCATTATGGGATTCCTTTTAGTTTCTAACTTATTTTTTTTATTTAAATGAAAACCTTCCTCTGTTTACTTCATTATGAACAGATGAATAGTCCATTTTATTAACAGACAGAATTAAGTGATTTCATATCCTTCCTACCAGTGTCTTGATTTTTGTGAAATGTTCTGATGAAAAATTTTTAGCTTAATAATCTAGGTATTGTTAGATTCTCCGCTTGCTACCTTTTCTTTTCTAACCTTAAATCTCAAATTACTTTTATTTCTTTCTCTTCTTTTTTGAAAGTAGCTAGTATATAATACCGTTCTTTAGATTTTAATTAATTTATTAAAAAAAAATTGTTTTCTTTTTGCGGTACGCGGTCCTCTCACTGTTGTGGCCTCTCTCGTTGCGGAGCACAGGCTCCGGATGCGCAGGCTCAGCGGCCATGGCTCACGGGCCCAGCCGCTCCGCGGCATGTGGGGTCTTCCCGGACCAGGGCACGAACCCGTGTCCCCTGCATCGGCAGGCGGACTCTCAACCACTGTGCCACCAGGGAAGCCCTTAATTTATTTTTTAATAATAAAATATATTGGATGTTATTCCTTTTTGAAGTTACTGGGTAATATCCTTCAAAGTATACTGTAAGATATATTGGTACAATTAGGAGAGATGCCATTAAAATTTGTCCTTTTGTTTTCACTTGCCCATAACTTAACTCACTTGTTTTTATATACCTGAATTTTACTTTCTTCTTTTAGCATACATAACTTGGGGGAAAAATTTTAACTACCAACTTTCTAATATTAGTCCTTTAAAAACAGATAGTTGAAGAAGGCAAAAACCTTCTCTAATTATGGATGAATGTCATTTAAATAACAAAATATGTTAACTCATAATAATGACTAAATTATCACTAATAACTTGATATCCCTTCTATATTGAAGATACAGTACTTATATGCCATCTACAACTTGGTTGAATTATGGTATTTATTATTATATCAATAGAAATTAGCATTTGTTAATAGAGCTCTGAGAATTTTCGTTGTTTGTTTGAAATAGATAAAGCATTTGATACAAGGTACAAAATCATGATTCCTAACATATATCCCACATCTAACCAATTTTTAGAAAAGCAAGTTTAAGGTTGATGCTTAGTTAATGAAACAGGTTTATGACATTTATTTTGCAGTTATAACATTGCCTATCTCATGATGCACAAATGTTGAGGAAAAAGAAGATGGCAGTAGAATTCTGCTATATCCTAGTCTCCAGCGTTATTTCTGGACTTTTGAACACCAGCCTTTCTCTGTTACCCATTACTTGAATACCATGCTATGCCTTTCTTCAAATTAAGATTATTGTTGTCTAATTATCATAGGTTTCATCCGTTTTACTAGTGTTAACACTAGGCTTGCGTTCTGTTTAAATTTTTTTTTTAAGTTTTATTGGAGTATAGTTGATTTACAATGTTGTGTTAGTTTCTGCTGTACAGCAAAGTGAATCAGTTGTACATTATACATATATCTGGTCTTTTTTAGATTGTATTCCTGTATAGGTCATTACAGAATATTGAGTAGAGCTCCCTGTGCTATACAGTAGGTTCTTATTAGTTACCTATTTGATATATAGTAGTGTGTATGTCAATCCCAATCTCCCAGTTTATCCCTCCCCCCTTTTCCCCCTTGGTAACCGTAAGTTTTTTTTTCTACATCTGTGACTCTATTTCTGTTTTGTAAATAAGTTCATTTGTACCATTTTTTAGATTCCAATTTTAATTTTAGATTAGGTCCATTCATGTTGCTGCAAGTGACATTATTTCGTTCTTTTTTATGGATGAGTTATATTCCAGTAATCTTCCAAAGATGGTATGTACCACATCTTCTTTATCCATTCATCCATCAATGGACATTTAGGTTGCTTCCATGTCCTGGCTATTGTAAGTAGTGCTGCAGTGAACATTGGAGTGCATGTATCTTTTTGAATTACGGTTTTCTCCAGATATGTGTCCGGGAGTAGTATTGCTGGATCATATGGTAGCTCTATTTTTAGTTTTTTAAGGAACCTCCATGCTGTTCTCCATAGTGGCTGTATCAATTTACATTCCCGCCAACAGTGCAAGAGGGTTCCCTTTTCTCCACACCCTCTCCAGCATTTATTGTTTGTAGATTTTTTGGTGATGGCCATTCTGACCGGTGTGAGGTGATACCTCATTGTGGTTTTGATTTGCATTTCTCTAATGATTAGTGATGTTGAGCATCCTTTCATGTGTTTGTTGGCAATCTGTATATCTTCTTGGGAGAAATGTCTGTTTAGGTCTTCTGCCCATTTTTGGATTGGGTTGTTTGTTTTTCTGATATTGAGCTGTATGAGCTGCTTGTATATTTTGGAGATTAATCCTTTGTCAGTTGCTTCGTTTTCAAATATTTTCTCCTATTCTGAGGATTGTCTTTTCATCTTGTTTATGGCTTCCTTTGCTGTGCAAAAGCTTTTAAGTTTCATTAGGTCCCATGTGTTTATTTTTGTTTTTATTTCCATTACTCTAAGAGGTGGGTCAAAAAAGATCTTGCTGTGATTTATGTCAAAGAGTGTTCTTCCTATGTTTTCCTCTACGAGTTTGATAGTGTCTGGCCTCACATTTAGGTCTTTAATCCATTTTGAGTTTATTTTTATGTATGGTGTTAGAGAATGTTCTATTTTGTTCTTTTACATGTAGTTGTCCAGTTTTCCCAGCACCACTTATTGAAGAGAATGTCTTTTCTCCATTGTATATTCTTGCCTCCTTTGTCATAGATTAGATGACCATAGGTGCGTTGGCTTTTCTGTTTATTTTTGCCTCCCCATTTTCTTTGTCATCATACTATTTCTGCTTAGCCATTAGAAAGCTAAACTTCATAAATCCTTTTTTTTACTATCCCTCATGTTTTTCCATATCCACCAGGATGAATACTTTGTAGTATAAGTGGCTTCTATATTGAGATAATTTTGAAAAATAGTCACTTTATGTTCCCAAGTTATCATACTTGCTATTAAGTGAGTGGATATTTAGACTTCAGTAGGAAGCTATCAAAATGATTGATTTTGATCGAACGAAATGGGTAAATATTTTTACAGCCAAAGGCTCTGGTGATAGAATCCAGAAATTTGTGTTTTAAAAAAACAGCTTTACTGAGGTGTAATTGACATACAATAAACTGAACACAAAGTGTACCATTTGATAAGTTTGGACGTTTGAATACACCCATAGAACCATCAGCACAGTCAAGATAGGTACATGTCTTGTCACCCCCCAAAATCTTATGTTCCTTTGCACTCCATCCTGCCTCCCCTTTCCAAACAGCCACTGATCTGTGTTCTGTCACTGTAGATTAGTTTGTATTTTCTAGGTTTTACCCACAGTATGTACTTCTTTTTTTGATCTGGCTTTTTTTCTTTCTTTTTTTTTTTAATCATCTTAACATAGTATTTTTTTGTCTTCCCTCTGTCGAACCCTGAGCCAACCACTTTCCCCAGGCTGCCTGGGGATGTGTAGGAAAAGGAACATACAGGGCCAATTAGACACGGTAGAAAGAACTATGGGAGTGAGAGAGGGAGGGCTCCTTAACATGGCAAAGAGAATGGAAAAGACTGCCATCAGGGAAAAGAGTCCCATGGCCTCCAAGAGGGCAAAGCCCAGAATGGCATAGGAGGAGAGCTGTTGCATCAGAGAAGAGTTCCCGGCATAACCAAGGATGAGGCTCCCAAACACAGTGCCAATCCCAACCACCCCAACTGTGGCAGCCCCAGCCCCAGTGAACGTGGCTGCTGTGTCAGTGTCCCTTCAGTGGCACTGGTTTGGAAGCTATGCCTAGGGATAAGGGAGATCAAGAACCCTGAGGCTGCCAAGCTGCTGAGGCTCTCATCTGTCAGCATCTGCAGTTGTTTCATCACTACTGCAGACAGTGGTCGGCCCAGCAGCTCAGAGGTACTCCTCACCAGGGAGGGGAGTAAGGGGCTGTGGCAGGAAAGTGGCTCCCAGTGCAGAGAGTGATCTGACTTCTTCCACTCAGCATAATGATTTTGAGATTCATTCATACTGCATGTTTAAATAGTTGATTCTTTTTATTGCTCAGTGGTATTCCATTATATGGCTATAACACAAATTTCTTATCCAGTCACCTGTTGATGGACGTTTGGGTCATTTCTAGTTTTTGTCTATTACAAATAAAGCTGCTATGAACACTCATGGACAAGTCTTTGTATGGACATATATATCCTTTTATCTTGGGTAAATACTAGGAGTGATAGTGCGTGTGATAGCTGAATCATATGGTAGGTGAATGTTTAACTTTTTAAGAAATTGCCAGACTGTTTTTCAGAGTGGTTGTACTAATTTGTTTCCACCAACTGTGTATGAGAGTTTCAGTTT
The DNA here is from genome assembly GCF_059928025.1 of Delphinapterus leucas. Classification (NCBI taxonomy): domain Eukaryota; kingdom Metazoa; phylum Chordata; class Mammalia; order Artiodactyla; family Monodontidae; genus Delphinapterus; species Delphinapterus leucas. The sequence goes on along the minus strand of NC_143138.1, from coordinate 73,384,584 downwards.
CTGCACATCCTACTCAACACTTGGTATGCGCAGACTTTTTTTTTTTTGCCATGCCATGTAGTTTGCAGGATCTTAGTTCCCCGACCAGGGATCAAACCTGTGCCCCTTGCAGTGGAAGCATGGAGCCCTAACCACTGGACCACCAGAGAATTCCCTGCCCAGTCTTTTTAAATTTAGCCATTCTAATATGCTTGTATGGTTGTCTCACTGGGATTGTAAGTTGCATTTCCCTAATGACCTGTGATGTTGAACATCTTTCCATGTGCTTTCCATTAGTCTTCTGTATATGTTCTTTGGTAAAGTGTCTGTTAAAATCTTTGCTCTTTTTAAAGACTGAATTGTTTAAATTCTAGTGGTTGAATTTTGAGAGTTCTCTATATATTTTTTCTTTTTTAAAATTATTTATTTATTTTTTGGCTGCATTGGGTCTTCGTTGCTGTGTGCAGGCTTTCTCTAGTTGCGGTGAGCGGGGGCTACTCTTCGTTGCGGTGCGTGGGCTTCTCATTGCAGTGGCTTCTCCCATTGTGGAGCACGGGCTCTAGGTGCGCAGGCTTCAGTAGTTGTGGCACGCAGGCTCAGTAGTTGTAGCTCGAGGGCTCTAGAGTTCAGGCTCAGTAGTTGTGGTGCACGGGCTTAGTTGCTCCGCAACATGTGGGACCTTCCCAGGCCAGAGCTCGAACCCGTGTCCCCTGCATTGGCAGGCAGATTCATAACCACTACGCCACCAGGGAAGCTTGCTATATATTCTTGATGCAAATTCTTTTTCAGATATACGGTCTACAAAATTTTTCTCCGAAGTTTATATACCTTTTTTCATTTTCATAACAGATCTTTTGAAGAAGCAGAAATTTATGAATTTCTACACAAATTACTGCTGGTGATTGGGATTGTAAATTGGGGGAGAAGTGATATCTTAAAATTGTCTCTGATCTATGAACAAAATATATCTCTCCATTTAGTTGTGTCTTCTCTAATTTCTTAGCAGTATTTTATAGTTTTCAAGGTACAAATCTTTCACATCTTCTGTCAGATTTACCCATGTGCCTATCATATGTTTGATATTGTTGTAAATGATATCACTTTATAAAATTCAATTTTCAATTTTCATTAAAAAGTCCCATTCAAAATTCTAATATATAGTTGATTTTTGTATATTGATGTTGTATCCCACTACCTTACTAAATTCATTTATTAGATCTAGTAGCTTTATTTTGGCATATTCCATCATATTTTTTTACATAGACGATCATGCCATCTATGAATAAAAATTGTTTTACTTCTCCTTTCCAATATGGATGACTTTTGTTTATTTTTGTTGCCTGATTTCACTGGCTGGAACCTCCAATGGAATGTTGAATAACATGTATGAGACTAGACATCTGTCTTATTCCTGATCTTAAAGGAAAGCATTCAGACTTTTATCATTAGGTCTGATATTAGCTGTAGGTTTTTTGTAGATGTCCTTTATCAAATTTATGAAGTCCTCTTCTAGTCCTAGTTTGCTGAGTTTTTATCAGAAATGGACTCTGGATTTTGTTAAATGCTTTTTCTGAATCTATCAAGATGATTATATGGTTTTGTTTTGTTTTCATTTTATGAATATAATTGGTTTGTTAACACTGATCAACTTTTGAATGATAAACCAACTGTATTCCTGGGATTAAACACCACTTAGCCTTGATATGTTATCCTTTTCATATAGTTTTGGATTTGATTTGCTAAATTTTTGTTTAGAATTTTTGCATCTGTGTTCATGAGCAGTATTGGGTTGTAGTCTTTTTGTAATGACTGTCTGGTTTTGGTATCAAGTCTCATGGACTGAGTTGGAAGACTTTGTGTCAAAATGGTATTATTTCTTCCTTAAATGATGGTTGGTGGGAAGGTGTTTACATGTTCAACTTTTAAAAAGATACAAGGCTGTTAAGGTTATCTATTTCTTCTTGAGTGAGCTTTGGTATTTTGTGTTTTTCAAGAACTGTGTCCATTTCATCTAAGTGGTGGCATTTAAGGGAATAAAATTGTTCATAATATTCCCTTGTTGTTCTTTTATTATCTGTAGAGACTATAGTGATGTAACTTTTCTCTTTCCTGATACTTATGAATTTTATTCATCTTCTTAAAGAACCAGATTTTGGTTATATTGATTTTCTGTTTTTCTGTCTTCCATTTCATTGATTCTTACTTTTGGCTTTCCTTTCTTCTGCTTACTTTGGTTTTAATTTGGTCTTTTTTTTTAGTTTCTCAAGGTAGAAGCTGAGGTCATTGCTCTGAGACCTTTTCTCTTCTCTAATATAGGTTTTTAGTGCTATACAGTTTCCCCTAAGTACTGCTTTAGTGGCATCCCATAAATTCTGATATGTTCTATATTTATGTTCATTCAGTTTAAAATACCTTACAATTTCCTTTAGGATTTCTTTGATCCATGGGTTATTTAGAAGTGTTATTTCCTTTTCAAATATTTATAGATTTTCTAAAAATCTTTTTGTTCTTGATTTCAAATTTCATTTAATGTGGTCTGAGAACATACTTGGTATGATCTGAGTCCTTTTAAATTTTTAAGATTCGTTTTATGGTCCAGAATATGGTTTACCTTTGTAAATGTTCTGGGTACACTTGAGAACAACGTGTATTTTGCTGTTGTTGGGTAGAGTGTTATATAAATGTCAGGTCAAGTTTGTTGATAGTGTTGTTCACGTCCTTGCTGATTTTCTGCCTTCTTGTTCTGTCAGTTATTAAGAGAGGGCTATTGAAATCTCTTGACCATAATTGTAGATTTGTGTATACTTTGTTCAGAAGTCTAGTCTGACATTAATAGAATTCCAGGTTTCTTATGACTATTGTTAGCATGATATATCTTTTCCATACTTTTACCTACTTGTATTTTTACATTTGAAATACTTTCGTAGGGTCTTCCCTGGTGGTCCAGGGAGTAAGACTCTGCACTCCCAATGCAGAGGGCCTGGATTCGATCCCTGGTCGGGGAACTAGATCCTGCATGCATGCCACAACTAAGAGTTTGCATGCCGCAACTAAGAAGTCCACATGCTGCAACTAAGAGTCTGCATGCCACAACTAAGAAGTCCACATGGGGGCTTCCCTGGTGGCACAGTGGTTGGGAATCTGCCCACCAATGCAGGGGACACGGGTTCGAGCCCTGGTCCAGGAGGATCCCACATGCTGCGGAGCAACTAAGCCCGTGTGCCTCAACTACTGAGCCTGTAACCTAGAGCCCGCAAGCCACAACTACTGAGCCCGCATGCCACAACTACTGAAGCCTACACGCCTAGAGCCCATGCTCTGCAACAGGAGAGACCACCACAATAAGAAGCCCACGCAGCGCAACGAAGAGTAGCCCCCGCTCACTGCAACTTGAGAAAACCTGCACGCAGCAATGAAGACCCAATGCAACCAAAAAGAAATAAATAAAATAAATTTATAAAAAAATAAAAATTAAAAAAAAAGAAGCCTGCATGCCTCAACTAAGGAGTCTGCGTGCCACAACTAAGACCTGGTGCAGCCAAAATAAATAAATAAATAAATAAATATTTTTTAAAAGAGCCAGCTCTTCAATAAAATAAAATACTTTTGTAGGTAATGTAGTTCTTGCTTTTTTTTTCTTTTTCTGGCCACACTGAATGCCTTGTGGGGTCTTATAGTTCCCTGACCAGGGATCAGACCCAGGCCCACTGCAGTGAAAGTGTCAAGTCCTAAACACTGGACTGCCAGGGAATTCCCTAGTTCTTGCTTTTTTATCCAATTTCACAAATTTTGCCTTTCAATTGGTATAATTGTATCATTTACAATTACTGTGATTATTGCTATGGTTACAAAAAAACTACATTTGAATCTATTATCTTGCTATTTGTTTTCTGTTTGTATTATCTGCTCTTGTTCCCCTTTTCTTTTTTTTCTGACTTCTTTTGAATTAATGGAATATTTATGATCTCGTTTTATCTCCTTTGTGGGATTATTAAGTATAACTCTTTGTTTTATTATTTTAGTGTAGTTGCTTTAAGATTTACAGCACACATTTGTAACTTATCAGTTCCCCCTCAAGTGATATTATGCCACTTGATGTATAGAATATTATAATAGTGTACTTCTGTTTGGCTCCTTCCAGCCTTTGTAATATTATTGTTCATGGATTTTACTTTTACATAAGTTATAAATACCACAATACATTATTGTTAGTTTTTTGTTTTTTGTTTTTTTTGCGGTACGCGGGCCTCTCCCGTTGCGGAGCACAGGCTCCGGACGCGCAGGCTCAGCGGCCATGGCTCACGGGCCCAGCCGCTCCGCGGCATGCGGGATCCTCCCAGACCGGGGCACGAGCCCGTGTCCCCTGCATCGGCAAGCAGACGCTCAACCACTGCGCCACCAGGGAAGCCCTATTGTTAGTTTTGTTTAAATAGTTCATTATTTTTTTTAAAGTTTTAAATAGTAAGAAAACAAATTCTTACATGTATACTCTTATACCTAACCTTTTCTGGTGCTCTTTATTCCTTTGTGTAGCTTTTTATGGTATCATTATCCTTCTGCCTGAAGAACTTCCTTTAACGTTTCTTGTAGTGCAGATTTGCTGTTGATGAATTTTCAACTTTTGTATATCTGGGAATATCTTTATTTTACCTTCTTTTTAAATGATGTTTTTTGCTGCATATAGATTTCTAGGCTGTTTTTTTTGCCTTCTAGTATTTTAAAATGCTGCTCCACTGTCTTCCTGCTTGCATTATTTCCAGTGAGAAATATGTCATCTTTATCTTTGTTCCTAGGTAGCTAATAAGTCTCTTTTTCTCTTGCTACTTTTAAGATTTTCTCGTCGTCACTGGTTTTGAGTTATTTGATAATGATAGGCTTTGATGTAGTTTTATTCAGGTTTCTTGTATGGGGTCAGTTGAGCTTCTTGAATATGTGGTTTTATAGTTGTAATCAAATTTGGAAAACTTTTGGTCATTATTTCTTCCAGTATTTTTTCTGTCCCCCTTCCCTTCTTTCAGGGACATCAGTTACCTCATGTGTTAGGCTGCTTTAGGTTGTCCTAGAGCTCACTGATGCTTTTCATGTTTTTGTTTTACTCCTCTATCTGTATTTCATTTTGGATACTTTTGTATTGCTATGCCTTTAAGTTAGTCTTCTCTTTTGTATTGTCTAATTTGCTGTTAACTATCTAGTGTATTTTTCTTCTCAGACATGGTAGTTTTTATTTCTAGAAGTTTGATTTATGTCTTTCTTTTGTCTTTCATGTCTGTACTTTTTAAAAAAATTTATTTATGTTTGGCTGTGTTGGGTCTTTGTTGCTGTGCACGGGCTTTCTCTAGTTGCAGTGAGTGGGGACTACTCTTTGTTGCGGCACGCGGGCTTCTCATTGCGTTGGCTTCTCTTGTTGCAGAGCATAGGCTCTAGGTGCGCGGGCTTCAGAGCGCAGGCTCAGTAGTTGTGGCGCACAGGCTTAGTTGCCCCACGGCATGTGGGGTCTTCGCGGACCAGGGCTCGAACCCGTGTCCCCTGCATTGGGAGGCGGATTCTTAACCATTGCGCCACCAGGGAAGTCCTGTAGTTATTTAAGATAACATCTCTCTCAGTTCTGAGTTCATTTCGATGGACTACCTCATTAGTATGGGTCATGTGTTTCTGCTTCTTTGTATACTCAATAATCTTAGGTTAGGGACTTCCCCAGTGGGCCAGTGGTAAAGAATCCGCCTTCCAATGCAGGGGACATGGTTTCAGTCCCTGGTCAGGGAACTAAGATCCCACATGCCACAGGGCAACTAAAACCTCACGCGCCACAACTACTGAGCTCACGTGCCTCAACGAGAGAGCCTGTGTGCTGCAAACTACAGAGCCCACGCACTCTGGAGCCCACGCGCTGCAATGAAGGAGAAGTCCATGTGCCGCAACGAAAAGCTCCCACATGCCTCAACGAAGATCCTGAGTGCCGCAGCTAAGACCTAATGCAGCCAAAATAATAAAGAAAATAAATAATAAAATAAAATAAATATTTAAAAAATAATAATCTTAGGTTAGATGCCAGAATTTTACCTTGTTAGACGTTGGATATTTTTGTATTCTTAAAAATTTCTTGAGCTTTGATCTAGGGTGCAATTAGGCTATTTGCAAACAATTTGGTCCTTTCAGGTGTTTTATGACTTGTTAGGTAGGTTCGAAGTAGTCCTCAATATAGAACTAATTATTCTTCACTACTGAGGGGAGACCTTCTTGAGTATCCTACTCACTATCCCCTGAATTATGAGTTTTTTCAGTCTTGCTGATGGGAACAGGCACTGTTCTCTTTAATCCTTTGATGAGTCTTTGGCTTTTCGGTCATTTCTGCACATGCATGTACTTATTGGTACTCTGCTGAATATTCTAGGGGAAGCCTTCTGTAGATCTCTTTCTATACAAGGTGTTTTTCTTTCTTTGCTCTCTCTCTCTGGCATTCTGCCCTAAAGTTTGGTTTCCTCGGACTTACAGCTCAAGGAGTTCACCAGCCTACCCCTCTGTTCCCCTTTCTGTGCTATGGGCTGGAAACACTTTCAAGGCAGTAAGCAGGGGCAGTCTCAGATTCAGGTCTTACTGCATTCGTTTTCTGTCTTTCAGGAATCATTGTTTTTCATTGCCTGGTGTCCAGGGTCTTGAAACCATTGTTTAATAAATTTTGTCTGTTTTTTAAAAAATTATTTTAGGTGAGCGGTAAATCTGGTCTTTGTTACTTTATCTTGGCTAGAAGTGAGAGTCCCAGCAATCTGGTTTTAACAATCCCTCTAAGGAATCCTGATGCATGTTAAAATCTGAGAAACATACAGATATTTGAATTTAATGTTAGATGATTGTTTCACTATCAACCGTCATTTACCATGAAGACATGAGTCAGTAAATCTAAGTTTTGGAGGAAAAATTTTTTGAGTAAATTCATTTCTATTTTGTAGCATGGAAGATATGTGAGTAATTATGAGACATTTGAAATATTTATACAGTCAGGATAGATGGAAATTTGGGTAAGGAGAAGAAGGTTTTCTGAAATAAAAAATGATGTTGATGTTGTTATGGTACATAGCAGTCTTAGACATTCAGCTTCATGCTACCTAATAATTTCTTTAACCATTGTTAAACACAAGGTCATTTCTGGGAGGAGTTGGAACAGCAGTTAAGTCCTGGTTTGCTGTAGTGGGTAAGGGGAAGCAAATGACTCCATTTTGGGTCTGCTTCTTCTTTAACAATTCCCCCCTTCTGATCAAACTCTCAGCATAAATGAGATGTGATAAAAAAAAAACAAGGCATTAGTGCCACTCTCAGCTGCCATAGGTCACTCTCTGCATCCATAGGTCATGACACTTTTCCTTAAGCCCTGTGACATTCACAGGTCATGGTTCATAATCCTTAAATTGGTTACTCTCTTTGTTTCTTTTCTGTTCAAGTCTTAGGGTGATCATTTGCATGGTGGTTAGTGGCTGCAAACACGCATTTAAAGCTTTTGAGAGGATACAAAGCACCAGGGGGATTACTATGATTATAATAAGCAGGATAATTTCCAGTGTTTGGAGTGGACTTTGAAGCTATGGTCTCCAAGACCCAAACCAATCAAAGAAAGACCCCATTCAGAGTCATCTTCTTAAGCCAAGTGGCTTGCTTAATATGTAACTGAATTTCAACCCCCCCCCAGAAAGTCCAAGGATCTTTGCTGGGAGGCTTTTGATTAGCAGTGGATCCTGCTGTACTTTCAAGAGTTAAGGAAAGGTTCCTGATCATAGCATCATTTGTATTTATTCCTAACCAGGGAAGTAGGGACCTGCCAAGGGAAGCAAATCCTGAATCATAAATGCCTCCTGGTAGGCCCTTTCGAGAACAGTTAGGGTCACAGTTAGGTAACTTAGGAGGCATTGCCCAGCTGTGCACCAGCCATCTAGGCATTCATATGCCCAACGAGAATGATAACCACCAAAAAATAAATCCTTTCCACTAAGGTGGCATTGTTAATGGATTCATCTGCAAGAATTGTTGCATTTGCCCATTTAAGGCCGGGGTCGGTTAGATTTTTTTCCTAGCTTGCAATAAAAAGTTGTTCTAAATTCTAGAGATTACCTTCCTTAGCAGTGGCCTGGAAGATATGGCTGATGGCATTATCTTTCCAAGTCAGTGCCAGAATAAAGGAAAGAAAAGATTTTGTGTTTAGCTGAAATGGGAAGTCTTGATCTGGCGTCTTGGATGGAAGCAGTCTACATCGATGTCCACTACTTCTCATCCTTGTCAACTTGATTTGGAGGTCTCCCGTGTTTGTACAGGACCAGATGTCAGTTGGAGCCTCCTTTAGCTATGATATATGTATACAAGGCTTATTGCCTTCTAGTTTTGCAGCAGTGCAAGTGGCCAGAAGCACTTGATAAGTTTCCTTCCAGTGGGGCTTTGAGAGTGGTTTTTTTCTGATAATGCCTCCAGAATATCCAGTCACCAGGCTTCAGACTCTGACCAACAAGTTTTCCCTAAATTGGAATATGGGAAAGCTTCTTTAACCTGTTGGTAATAGGCTTGAAAATAAGATATTAAAGACTTACAGTAGCTGATCATGCTAGCATGGGGCTACAAAGGATCAGCAGAAGGTTGTATACCAATAGACATTGGTCTGCCCATGATTATCTCATGTGGAGTGAGTTTATGTTTCCCAAAAGTGGTATTATGAACAGTCAGCAAGACCACAGGCAATACCTTAGGCCAGGGGAGTCCAGTATAGAGGTGTGACAGCAGCACTAAAATCTAATATCTACAAAGGTAAAAACTTAATTTTTCTCCTATAATTACTCCCATTTTTTTTTACTATAGATAATCACAGTAAAACTAAATTTGTATTAAACTTGGCCTGATTATTTATATACATGCAGCAAGAACAGTGATTGACCATATAAGTATTTTTGTAAGATTGCTTTGCTATAACCTTGTAAGCAAAATAACAGCTTGATTTTTCCAAGCAGTTCCTTGAAGCTGTCTGGTCATATGAGGCTATGTACGTTTCTCTCAAACATTACATTCCAGTGAAAGCCTTGGTAATTGTGTCCTTTTACAAGGAGAACAGGTTCTTTTTCTTTATTTCTTTTTTTTTTTAACTTTCCTTTGCTATTAAATAAAACAAAAGCTGTTATTTTCCTCCATCTTCCATAGATTCCATGAATTCTAACATGGAGCCATAAAAGCAGTAGATTTTAGAAAATGTACTTCATAACATTACCTATGTTGACAGGATACAATCCAGAATGGTAATCTCCAACTCTAGATTTTATTGTCCTATCACAGGTCCCCCTTGTTAATGCAAAATCTGTTATTCATATCCCAATTAGAAGTAATGACAACAAAAGGCAGAAGATGAAAAGAATACTTCACATGTGACGATATAACAACCTTTGTATACTTAACAAATTTATGTCAACTAGTTACTAGCAAGGAAAATGGAAAAAGGCTCTTCTGGCCAACAAAATGTAATTTTTCTTATAGGAAAGATGAAATATATATAATGGGTAAGATATCCAGAACCTCCCACAGGAGGCCAGTTGGAAAAGTCCAACAAATGTCAGAGTGTCATTTCTCAATGACCCCTTACTTAGAAAACAGTTTTTTAACTATATAAAAATTGAAGCTCCTTGCATATTCAAAGTACACTTCAATTTACCCATGGATCCAGCAAACTTCATAATGGAAAGACAAAAATGTTATTAACTGATTTAATGAAAAAACATGACTTATTAAACTTATGTACTAGGGCTAAGAGTACTTACAGAATCATCTCAATTCAGTGTACATTGGTAAAAGTAACAAGCAGAATCCATGCTCCACAGAATTACTTTATGAATGAGGGACTGATTAAAAAATATATATATTTATAACTGATAACTTTCATATTGTAAATTTTCAGGAGCATTATATGTGAATTAATTTGCATCAGGCTTTCCAGTACTACTTGTATTCGTGGGATTTCTCTCCAGTGGGAGTTTACATATGACTTTGATGGTATTTGTTGAAATTGAAAAATTTCCCATGTTTTTCACATTTATCTCGTTTCTGCCTGGTGTTCATTCTCACGTGATTTTGTAAGGATTTGGGCAAATTGAAGGCTTTCTCACTTTGCTTACATTCAAGAGATATCTCTCCATTCTGAGTTCTTTCATGGCTTCAAAATGTACTGCAGTAACGGAAGGCTTTCCCACATTCCTTGCATTCATAGGGTTTCTCTCCAGTATGAGATCTCTCACTTATCTTAACATAATTGGAACAATTGAAGGCTTTACCCATTGTTCCATTCATAGGGTTTCTCCCCAGTGTGACTCTTTTCATGTCTTTGAACAGACTGGTATTAACTGAAGGCTTTTCCACATTGCTTACATTCACAGAGTGTTCTTCTGGGGTGAGTTCTTTCATAGGAACAGATTTGTGGTAACTGAAGACTCTCCCACATGCCTTACATTTATATGACTTTTCTCTGTAGTCCTCATATTCGTATGGTTTGGGTGCAGTGTGAGAAGGAGAACAGATTCTTATTGAACTTATGCAGATAAATATATTGTCATGAAAATAAGAATATTCACTGAGAGATTCTGAATTCTGGAGGGACCAGGTAGGGAGAAAAGTAAATGTTTCATCTTTGTTCACAAAGGTATACTTTGCCAAACTTCCATTAAGTCCTAGATAGCTTCAGAGAAAAGGTTTCCTTAAATCTGGAAATCCAAAATGTTAGAGCATCCTCCTGAGTTTATGCAGTCCCATGTAATTAATATTTGCTCTGCTTGAAACCAGTATTTCCATTAGTTCTCCTGACCTTACCCGATGATTGAGGGTGATATAGGGACAGTGGTAATTCCAAGTAGTTTGTCAGTTTTTCATTAAGGCTCATATAATTTGCCCAATGAAGTGGGTACCTTGATCAGTGGAGATTGTGAAAGGTCTACCCATAGTGGGAAACCAATTGTCTAACAATTTCCTTGCCACTGTGAGGGCATCACACCTTTTGGCAGAGGAAGGCGTCAGCCCATCTGAAAAACATGCATACAATAACAAAAGCATATTGATAGCCCATACTAAGTGGCAGTTGAATGAAGTCCAGCTGCAGGTGTTCGAAGGGTCCAGAGGGAAGAGATGAGGCCTGTGCAGAAGGAATGCAAAAAATGAAAACTGGGGTTTGCCAGAGAGCCTGGAAAATCCAAGTGGCTGTCTTGGGTTTCCTATAGCCATGATTGTTTAAATTACAGCCATTGTTTACCCATCTTAATTTCTCTGTTTCTGGAACAGACCGTTGCCATGTTGGAAGGATATCAGAATGGCAAAGGTCTGGCAATGAGGGGTCTTTTTTTTTTTTTCCAGAAGTAGAATAGACGTCATCCACAGGTACCACAATCTTTACGGATTCTGTTGCTACTGCCTTTGCATAAAAGCTAGGGCATTTCCCTGATATTCAAGTTCAGTCCTTTTATTGTGAGCCTCAATTTTGATGACAGACAACATTATGCCAGGACATATCAGACTTCCATGAATTTCATACAATTTCTGGAACACTTATTAACACATACCTATACAGACACAACATAAAGAAGGCTTAATGTTACTTATTTGACGATGCTTCCCATGTAATTTAACATGTCAAATAAGCCTAAATTGGTTTAACATCTCCCTTTTTATGAGATGAGAGAATAAATTCTTTGAGATATTTCAGGGGCCGCCTGAGAAATCCCGAAGTTAACTAGAGATCAAAAGGACTTCATATAGCATTTGATTTGTGGAAGCTATCAAAGAATATCAAAAGTTTGGACACTTGACTAAATAGGATCACAGATCGTGAAACAATACTTAATTATCTATTTGGCCAAAATGATAAAAAAAAACCACTGTCCTTTTAACAGATGAAAGGTAATCAAGTTTTAGTTTTACGTAAGTGCACTACTAATTTTAAAGTGTAATTAAAAAACCCTTATAATTCAGTTTTATCCAGCTTGATTACACAAGGTAAAATTCTCTCTCACTGTCTTCTGAAATAACCAGAAGTTCTAGTTTAGACAAAATTACTCTCATTTCCTTCAACAAATTTGCATCTTTATTCCTCAAACCTCTTCTTAACCAAAAAACACATCATGCTGTCCTTACATACAGAGCTGTCTCCTCTACTATTTCCAGTAGTCTTAATTATAATACATGCATTAATTATAACTTTTAACCCTTGGAAACTTTTATTTCTACAAGCATGTTCTCCTTTTTCTTTAGTTTCTCTATAGTAGGAAGCCAAAAGTAGATGAACCTATATTTAGCAATTAATGTATCAGTATTTTATCCCATTTGGAAATGATCCAGATATTCAATAAACCCTATTATTATTATTATTTTTTTTTTTGCTGTATGCGGGCCTCTCACTATTGTGGCCTCTCCCGTTGCGGAGCACAGGCTCCGGATGCGCAGGCTCAGCGGCCATGGCTCACGGGCCCAGCCGCTCCACGGCATGTGGGATCTTCCTGGACCGGGGCACGAACCTGTGTCCCCTGCATCGGCAGGCGGACTCTCAACCACTGCGCCACCAGGGAAGCCCAAACCCTATTATTTAATTTAACTTGCAAAATCTTTAAAGTTTCAAGTTACCTGAGAGATTTGAGAAATTTTTTTAAGTACACATAAAATATAATTATTGCTAAAGAGTTCACCTAAAAACGTTTTATCTTATATCTATTACTTGCTCCTAACACTCATACTTTGATTACTTTCATGCTGACACATTTTTTAAAAGAGGCAACATGAGCCTACCTGACCAGTTAACCCAGGTAAAATAAAAAATTTTATACTTGATGCTGATAATTCTAGAAACATGCCTGTTTTTACACCAGTGAACTTAAACTAGCTTTAATTTATCCTAGATCACACCAACTTGAAAAACATCTGGGTTAGTTTCTATATTTCTGAGTTTTAGAATACCCAATCCTTAATTTTTATATATATATATATATATATATGCACTTGTTTGTTTTTAAGCCAATCAAATAGAGCACTTTACAAATTTTTTTATAAGGGTTTCTTTTTTCCACAGTTTTAAATATTTTTATTTTATTTAGTTTTTTGGCTGTGTTGGGTCTTTGTTGCTGCCTGTGGGTTTTCTCTAGTTGCAGTGAGCTTGTTACTCTTCGCTGCAGTGCGCGGGCTTCTCTTTGCGGTGGCTTCTCTTGTTGCAGCACACAGGCTCTAGGCGCGCAGGCCCAGTAGTTGTGGTGCCCAGGCTCTAGGGTGCACGGGCTTCAGTGGTTACGGCTCAAGGGCTCAGAACTTGTGGCTCCCGGGCCCTAGAGTGCAGGCTCAGTAGTTGTGGTGCACGGGCTCGGTTGCTCTGCAGCATGTGGGATCTTCCCAGGCCAGGGATTGAACCCTTGTCCCCTGCATTGGCGGGCGGATTCTTAACCACTGAGCCACCAGGGAAGTCCCTACAAATTAGTTTTGATAATACCATCCAGAGGTGGAGAATATCACACATTTACAACATGTATAAATATAAATGCACAGAGACACAGAGACCTTATAGTTACTAGTATTTGTGTAAAAGTCACAAAAGTTTTTTTTTTTTAATGATTTTTACCCCTTTTGATAAGAATTACCTCCCTGGTGTTCGCATGTCCAAGAATGGCTTTTAGGTCCTAGAGAGAATGGGAGTATAAAATCTATATCACAAAGGCACAAAGTATCCAAGTTTTTTACAAGATGGATTTTTGGGGTATATCTGCAGGACAATTCTGTTTCTAATGTCACAATGTCTACAGGTATTTTAAGATGAATGGGGAGGTTTTAGGATTAAAAGGACTGACACACCGATTCACCTATTGTTTGAATGCCTCTTTCCCTTTGAGTATATTTAACTTAGGAGAGAAGGCCTAAAAAAATTCCTAGGAGGCCCTGAATATCAGCTTCTCCCATTTGGCCAAATTTCTAATCCTAAAGTTATCAAATCCTTTCAAATATATTGTCAGGTTTCATCCAGGACAAACAATAAATATTTCTGGTGGTATTCAATAACCTCATCAATTTTAATTTTTGTTTCCCCTTGGCTGTTTAAGGAAATACATAGTAGTTTGCCAGAAAATCCCTCAGAGAGTCATCAAATCTGGGAGGGACCCATATGAGGCCATTTAAGTTGATGCTAAAGAGTTTACATAGGGTTTTTGAGGATAGTTTTTTCCAGTGTCTCAGTTGATTGAAATTGAGACATCATTTTGGGGGCCAATGTTTTGATGAGGAAGCCTAGGAGGGTATAATGGGTTAGACCTAGTTATTGTTTTAGATACCTTTTGTGCCTGATTTTTCATTAGCCTTTTACGACAAGTATTTCAAAGAGGCTATCTGGGAATTTCGAAATCTTTTGGAGGCTTCTTCACACTAATTAAAATAGGTATCCATTCTGTTTGTTCCATATGGGAACCCTTGCTTTTAAGCGTACTTAAAAGAAAAAAAAAAAAGGCAGTAGTACCATGGTTAAGGGTGTTGACATGAGAAGAAATGGGTTCTTATCCCAGTTCTTACTAGCTGTGATACCTTGGGCAGGTTACTTAACCTCTCTGACTCTGATTATCCTTATCTTTACAATGAAGACATTTCAGTGGGCCATTATCCTGTTTTGTAACCTCCATTAGCTTCTTGATGCGTAGAAAATCTTAAAGGGAAATCTGAAAAATCTATTCCTGACATCTTCATTTGATTTTTTGGTTTAGATTTTAGAGGCTAGTGATGGAGATCAGGATTCTTTCCATCTGTTTTGCTTAACTAAGAAGAACATATGGATTATATTTTGGAAGAAGTTATGAGGAAGGGGACCCATTTCATTTGTCTCGAGAAATTTAGAAAATCAATTTAAGAAGACCCTTAGATCAGGTGAACATTGTTTTAAGGAATTCTATAAAAACTCAAAGCAGACATAAAAACTTAAAGGATACGAGAATGTTTTATCTAGCAAGCTTCCAAAATGCAATTTTAAGTTATTCAACTGCTAAGCAACTCTTTATACGTATTTCCAGTGAAAAGGAAGTTTTCTTCTCAAAAAGGGAGATATAGTCTATAATTCTGTTTAAGTCAAATTCTGGGAAAATATGTGGATCTCTCAGGTAATTGCATAGACTTTGTTATTACAAAATCAAATAGCATTTTGTTGCACACCAGAAATTAATAAACATGTCTATTAAGTTGCTTTTAAAAAGTTGAAAAATCTGAGTGCAAAAATCAGTTGCTTACCCTTTGCATTTCCCTGTTCTTCAAATGTTGTATATTTAATTGAAATTTAATTTCACTTTGCTTAAGAATATTATTGGAACATTTGGAAATTTTTTAAAAAGGGGGCGGGGCAGAATAAACCGACTGGAATCTGCGAGTGGCTTTACCTTATCCACCTGAGTAAAGAAGGTTTTGGTTTTGATTGCTCAGGGTCACTCCTGAGAAATGACAGTTTCTGAAGGGTAGTTCTACGAAACGTAGTTTTACTCAGTAGGCCTTCAACAATATAAAGCTTACTCTTTTTGAAACTTTGCAGGTTTTTCTTATCTTATTCAACCCCATCCTGCAGAATGCACCAGCTGGAATAAGCAACTACAGAATCGCCTAGGATAGCACTATTAGGAAAAGATATTAAATCTTTATCCTGGCAATGGGTCTAATAACTGTCTTCATTTATTACTGGCGTAAACTCATAAAATTGCAGCAAAGCAAAAGCAAAATTGGAATGTCTGGACTAGTGACCAGTGAGGAAAAGAAACAAAGGAGTATTTAAATATTTGTTTTGGGAATTCCCTGGCCATCCAGTGGTTAGGACTCCACGCGTTCACTGCTGAGGGCATGGATCCAGTCCCTGGTCGGGGAACTAAGATCACACAAGCTGCACGGCCAAAAAAATATATTTATTTATTTTAAATGATGTTTCCAGTTTTCTCCATTACAGTGCTGTAATAAACACTGAACATCTTAAAAGTATTACATAGGAAACTTGAGGGAAATTTTGGTACCATAGATTATTGAAAGTGGAATTTTGATCAAAGAAATTCATGTTTTACAATTTGATAGATCAGTTAAATAAGTTATCTTACATGCATACAATGAAATGCAACCCTTAAAAAGAATGAGTTAAATCTGTAAGTACTTATATTTTAAAATGGCCACAGTATATTAGTAAATTGAAAAAGGAGTTGCTTAGCAGTATAAAATCCCATTAATATTTATAAAGGGATGTTAATATTTCAGAGAGTAAAATCTGGAAGAATAAATGTCAAACAGTAGTGAACTTATTCATTGAATTAAAAGATTATTTTTTAAATTACATAAGTGCATGAATAAATTCATCTTGTAAAAATAAGTTAATACAGATTCACAGACACTTGTACTCAAATGTTCAGTTTTATTCATAAAAGTCCAAAACTTCAAACAACCCAAATGGGCCATCAATTGATGAATGGATAAAGAAATTGTAGTATATCCATACAATGGAATACTACTCAGCAATAAAAAAGAACAAAGTATTGGTACATGCTATAACATGGATAATCTCAAAATCATTCGGCTAGGAGAAAGAGGCCACACACAGAAGACTGACTACATACTGCAGTATTCCATTTACATGAAATTTTGGAAAGGGCAAGTCTATAGTGACAGCACATCAGTGGTTGGCCAGTGGCTTGAAGTGAGGGAAGAGAACGACTACAAAGGAGTATGAGAGAACTTTTGGGGGTAATATAAATGATTAATATCATGATTATGGTGTTGGCTACACTACTGTATACATTTGTTAAAATTCATAGAATTGTACACTTAGAATTGGTGAATTTTGTTGCATGTAAATTATATCTCAATAAAGCGGATTTTTAAAAGTATAGATAAAGCTCTTTTGACTACCACCCCCAAACTAGGTTCCCTCACTCTGGGGAAGGTGCCCTCCTCGCTCCACAAACGTTAGACAGGTAACCAGTAACTATCATTACTGCAGATTCTACTTGAAAGTTATTTTTCTGCATTCACACACACACACACACACACACACACACACACCCCACCCCGGGTGAAATCTACATTTTTATATTCCTTCACGGTACTTAGTCATTATTTGGCGTTTTTTCAGTAACTGTATCTTGGAAATCTTTTCATTAGAATTTATAGTTCTACATTCCTTTAACTCCTGAGAGTATTCTCAGGAATAGTAATGGATACACCATAGTTTACTCAGCTATCCCTCTATCATTCAACCATATGTGAGTTTCGCGGTGTGCCGAGCCCAGCGAAAACAACGTAGTATAAAAACGGGCTAGAGGCCGGCCTTATAGAGTTTTCAGACAAGTGGGAGAGGGGAAGAGGCTTGTCAATAGTAATATTAAATGTGAAATCATAACTGTGAAGGGCAGTTATGATTTTTTTGAGCCTGAGTAATTTAGGAGGTCAAGAATGTATTTTCCCAGGGAGTTAAACTCTAAAGAGATCTGAAAGGTGGGTGAGCATGACTTAACCAGCATAAGGGTGTTGGTCGGGGGTGCTACTAATCCTAAACTGCACCAACAGTATGGAGGAAGGATGTAGGAGGCGAAGACTGTGGGGAACTTACGGATATATGTGTAGACATGTGTATTTTAAACAAGATGTACACCTTATTTTGTAGTCAGGAAAACACTAAGATCATAAATATTTTTTAAGTGAGGAGGCTTTCCATTTTCTTAACATCGGGAATCAATCTTCCATGCTTCTTCTGGGAGAGAAGAGATACAAGAAAAGCCTTCCCCGTTGGCTTCTCTTAAAAAGCTTCAATAGTCGACGAAAATGTCTCGGAGTTCTCTTGTTCTGACAAAGGATTAGGGATCTTCAGTATGACCTGGCGTGGGGACCGAGGTGTTTAGGCCTAGCTTCATATGGGGCTGCTACAGCCTCTTCCCCTGCACGTCAGCTTTTAACAAGTTATCTCTTGGGAAAGCAGGGCCCGTTTTCGCCCCTCCATTAGGGCAAGTGTGTGGTGCCGTGCGTGAACCGCGTACCTTCGTAGAGCAGGAAATCCCCAACGCGCGTTCCCTTGAAGAGGCAGAAAGAACGGAGGTTCACTACCTAACCCATAATGCACAGCCAGCCTTTCCGGAAGCAAGGAATACAACCGCCGGGATGCATTTCTCTGCGCAGAAACGTCCCTCCTTGAGTCTGATTGGACGTGGTGAAGCGAGGCAGTGTGGGACCGTGTCCGTCGCCCTTTACACAGGGGCTGACTGGCCTCGCCCAACTCCAGGAGCCACGTCCGGGGGGGTGACGCCGGCCAGCGGCGCAAGTCAGCGAAGATGGCCAATTCCCCTGGTGCGCAGGCGCACTGGTTCGGGCAGCGCCGGAAGCGCAGGGGGATGGGGCGACGGTGACGCGATTCTGTCCGCGTTGGAGGGGCCGGGCCGCTGCCGGAGTCGCCGCCGCTGCTGCGTGACGTGGCATAGCCGAAGATTTAACGCCAGAGCCGGAGCAGCCCCGCCAGTCGTCAAGCAGGTCATCACCCCGCTAATTCCTTCCCGGAGGGGAGCTCCGTTCTACACATCGGCTGGCGAGCCGTCCCTGCGGCCCTCAGCTCCTCTTTCCTCCCTGAGTTTGCCGGGAGCGTGAAAGAAGGCTCGGGGTCGCGCCAAACCCCTTCTGCTCATCGCAAGTGCCACTACCGCCATGGGCCTCACCATCTCCTCTCTCTTCTCCCGTCTCTTCGGCAAGAAGCAGATGCGCATTTTGATGGGTGAGTCAGGGGCCGAGGGAAGAGGCCAGGCCCTGCTGGGGCGGCCAGGTCTCTTCGCTTGGGGCGGCCTCGGGGCCTGTTTTTTTACCCCCCGTCAGCTGTGGTGGGGGAGGGGCGGCGGGCTGGGGGTCGGGAGGAATTCTTAAGGGGGAACAATGGGGCGAAGGGTGGGCGGTCGCCCGAGATCTGTCGAAGAGGCTGGAACGGGGCCGCGGGCAAGGTTTCCTCCTTCTGGGTTTGGCTTTCTCTTCGTGGTCTTATTGAAAGCCCGACACAGTTTGGCGGAGATGTGAGAGTAGCGGACTGTCGGATCTTGCCGAACCCGAAAGACACTGGCGAGGCCCATTCTGTGAGTGCGATCTGGCTCCCTTCTTCCCCGGGTGTGGGCAACGGTCGGGAGGGAGGCCGAGCGATTCCAGCCTTCCTCCTCCCCCTTTCTGCCCCGTGTACACACTCTGCACAGTCCAATGGTGTGTGAGCGAGCGGTCGCCGAGAGCCCGGAGCCGGCCGGGGCAGGAAGTGACCGGGCCCAGTGCGGTGGCAGGGGAGCACCCACGGTTTCAGTAGAGTCCGGAGTCCTCAGCGCTCACTTCGCTAAACTTTGCTTCGCTCAGGATTCCGCCTCATATTTTTTTTCTTTTCCTTATTAATGTCCCTGAAAACTGAGTTTATCATGAATGTTTCGTTTGGCCACTCTCAAGGGCTAAATATATTTGGTTTACTCTCTTTGGTTTTAAAACTAT
The DNA here is from genome assembly GCF_059928025.1 of Delphinapterus leucas. Taxonomy (NCBI): domain Eukaryota; kingdom Metazoa; phylum Chordata; class Mammalia; order Artiodactyla; family Monodontidae; genus Delphinapterus; species Delphinapterus leucas. The sequence continues at coordinate 73,365,117 of NC_143138.1, read as the reverse complement.
GTAGTTTTTATACAGCTGGCTAAAGTTTAATGAAAAAAAAAAGGCTTAGAAACTAATTTTTTTAAGCCGGTGACAAATTTTCAGTAAGTGAACATCTTGACGCATAACTTTAGGGAGGCCTTGTTAAGCAGTAATTACAAGGGTGTTTTTTAAAATTCTTATGGAAAATGGGCTTTTTAAAAATTACTTTTTAGGGTCGGTTTTTCGCTCTGCTGAGGGAGAAGGGGCTTGTCACTTGAGTGATGTAAGCAACGCCTCCCTCGTAGTACTGTGAGTAGTCTTTACATCACAGCTGAGCTCCATGGACCTAAATAATGCTATAATGAGCCTCGCTAACTTTAAACATTGAATTTTGTTGGTTCATTAGCTTGTTTTCTAGAGAAGTGCAGTGGGGGAGGTTTTATTTGAAAGTTTCCCAAAGCAAGGTTCAGTAGTATTTCAAGGTATGTGAAGATTAAGGGTGTGCACATTTGGTTCTTTTTTCACTTTCCTCTTATTGCAGCTTATTCACAATCCATGAAACAATTGTTGATAATTCATTCACAAAGATAAATGAAAATGTTTTCTTTTTCAAAGTTTGTCAGGTTTCAATTATGAAAAAGATTATTTTAGCAGGGTAAACATATTATTTACGCTTTAAAAGTGCCTGAAAATCGACCGTCTAAAAAAGGATTTGAAGTCACTGGGAGAACTTTGGACTGTGCTAAATGATTTCCAGCCTGTTCCTTGAAGAGATTAGCTAGTACATGGTTCTGTTCCTGGAAGTGTAGTGTGTTATATTTGAAATGTAATGTGTAGTATTTTACTTAAGATTTTTTGTAAATTGTTGTTTCTCATTTCAGTAGTTTTTTGTGATGGCTGACAGTTTCAGAGGGAGAAGAAAGGTAGAATTATATACACTATAAGCACTTTCATATATTTACTATATTAGGGAAGCATTTCTCCCCCTTACTCCCCAGAAATGATTGATAGAAAATGGAAGAAGAAAAGTAACTTTGTGCATTTGTGCAGGGAATAGAAGTTATGATTTGAAATTATTCATTCATGTTAAATGTTTTATTACTCAGGTTTGCTGTTCTTGTTTTGCACTTTAACTCAGGATAATTAGGTTTCCTTGATTAAAAACAGGTTAGTCACAAGGTCACCTTTTATGGTAGCTCATCAAAGGAAGTATAACCTTATGGAGAATATGTGTATGGATAGTGAAATAGGTGATTTGGGGGTTTGATCATTCTTAGATTTTTATATCTAGCTTTATGAGTGATAGCATATATTATAGATCACTCTTAATGTGTCTGCCCCTATCCTAGTTTAGAATTACCAATTAATGATTGTTTTTTCCATATTAATTTTCTTTGACAGGCATGTGTTCTTTTCCTTTATATGGCTTAGGTAAAATTCATGCTTTCTTGAGTCAGTGACCATTTTAAAATGTTGTTGAAAGATAGCAGTTAGCTATTGAATCTGGTTTGCCAGATTACTGTTGGAGAAGTTTTAAATTTTATTTGTACACACTTTCCTAAAAGTTAAAGTAATTTTAAAAGGTGTTTGAAGTTGCAGCTTATGTTAACTAATTAAATTTTTTTTTTTCTTTTTGACCGTGCTGTGAGGCGTGCGGGATCTTAATTCCCCGACCAGGGGTGGAACCCACGTCCCTTGTGTTGGAAGCATGGAGTCTTTAACCACTGGACCGCCAGGGAATTCCCTAATTAAAAAATTTAAAATCGGGCTTACCTGGTGGCGCAGTGGTTGAGAGTCCGCCTGCCGATGCAGGGGACACGGGTTCGTGACCCGGTCCTGGAAGATCCCACATGCCGCGGAGCGGCTAGGCCCCTGAGCCATGGCCGCTGAGCCTGCGCGTCCGGAGCCTGTGCTCCTTAACCGGAGAGGCCACAACAGTGAGAGGCCCGCGTACCGCAAAAAAAAAGAAAAAATTAAAATCAACACAATGTATCAAATGTAACATCACTTAAACTATAGATTGACAGAAATTTTGTAGTTTTACAGAAAAAAATCTTGTAAATGATATTATTGAGCTTAAATTCAAAGATGACCAAGTTTTCACCTTAGAGTTCTCATGTAGTCCGTCATTATCCTGTTTTAAGTCTGATCTCCATATCTGTGGTGAGATGTAATTTTGGTAAATGACTGCCCAAATTTTGTTTATATTTGAAACAATATATTCTGTAGAGGACGTACTAATTCTTCTCTCTTTGAACTTGCAAGTTCTTGCCTGTTGAAAAGCTGAGAAAGTATTGCTTTCGAAAAGATTGCTAATACATACCAGTGTAGTTTTGTGTTGTCTTTCATGTGACAGTGGCTTTTTGGGACCAGAGAGGTTTTGGAGGAAAGGATCTTTTGCCAATTTGAAAAATACTAACAATATTTTAAAGTGAGTGGTGTCTCATACTTTTTTCCTAGCATATTTTATAAATACATTTACTATTTAATTTAAAATTTTTGGTCCTGATTCTAAAAATAATGTCCTTTTTGTTAAATTCAGAAAACATGAAAAACAATAAAGTGATAATTTCTTATCATTGCACCATTCCACTTTTAATATTTGTTATATTTACTCTCAGCCTTTAAGAGGAGGTTTTTGTTTCTCCAAAATTGTAGTCCTTTTGACTTAGTTTATTATGATCATCTTCTTAGGTCATTAGTTGAAAACATAATTGCCAGCCTTTAAAAAAGGGGGGGCGTGTCTTCTGATTAGTTATGTGATATAGGTAAACAATAGAAAAGGCAAAAATCCTTAGCTTCATGCCATTAGAAGTTGATACAACCACCCTTAGGTGTACCCTCCTGCATTATTATAAAGTATGACTATCAGAGGCTGATAATTTACTGTTAATTAACACATTGATGGAAGTGCTGATATTCCTGACCTGTTAGGTAGAAGCAAAACTCAAGGTCATTATAGTTTTTCTTTACATATGGTAGCCTCAATTTCAGTTTTGATGGTCAAACCTCTGAGGAATTAGATAAAATATTAAGATAGTGTGTGTACACCAAAAAACCCTAAGGGCGGGATGGCAATATATGAATACTATTTGAGAGCTCTGGCATCAGACTTAGGATTGTTTCTTTTTAATTAAAAAAAAAATTGAGATGTAATTCACATACTATTCCTTAAAAGTGTACAGTTCAGTGGTTTTTAGTATATCCATAAAGTTGTGTAACCATTACCACTGTCCCCCTCCCCGGTACCGCACAGCTTGCGGGATCTCAGTTCCCCGACTGGGGATCTACCTGGACCACAGGGCAGTGAAAGCCCGTAATCCTAACCACTAGGCTACCAGGGAACTCCCACCACTGTCTTAATTCTAGAACATTTTCATCAGCCCAGAAAGAAACCCCACACACGATAGCAGTCACTCCCCTCCTCACCCCTCCCTCTTGCAACCACTCTTCTGCTTTCTGTTTCTGTGGGCTTGTTTATTCAGGATGTTTCATATAACAGAATCATACAATATGTGGCCTTTAGTGTCTGGCTTCTTTCACTTAGCGTGTTTTCAAGATTCATCCATATTATAACATGTATCAGTACTTCATTCCTTTTTATGGCTGAATAGTAATTCTGTTGTATGGATATATTCCACATTTTGTTTATCATTCATCAGTTGATGGAAATGTAGTTGTTTCCACTTTTTGGTTCTTATGAATTATGCTGCTGTGAACACTCATGGAAAGTTTTTGTGTGGGCATATGTTTTTAATTTTCTTGGGTAGATAAGCTAGGAATAGGGTTGTTGGGTCGTTGTTAACTATGTTTAACATATTGAGGAACTGACAAACTTTTTCAAAGCAGCTACACCATTTTCCATTCCCACAGCTATATATGGATCTAATTTCTCCAAAAGACCTAGGGTTTTAAAATCTGTTTTACTACTCCTGTGATTCTGGGGATGTTTCTGAATCTCAGATTTTGCATCTGAAAAATGGAGAGTTATTGTGAGAATTAAATTACAAAATGTATGGAATCACCTAGTATTGTGTTTGGAACACAATAAGCACTCAATTTTTAATTATTGAAAAATTATGAAGTTTTTTTCAAGCTTCCTTGTAGAAAATTTGAAAGATAAAACATGAAGAAAAATATCCTAACTGAAACTTAACTGAAAATATACTTTTTTCTTCTCAGTCGTTTTCTTTTCTGCGTTTGGTTGTTTCTCCAAGTTGAGATAATTGGAATCTAATTTTAAAACTTAAAATATAAGTATATCTTGCTGCCTTAATTTGGTAGACATACTTTTTAATGATTGGCAAAGATTTTGGGGAAAGTTTTGCTGCTTTTAACACTTTGGTTAAAGTGCAGGTCCAGTCAAGGAGAACAAGTAATTCCAGTATATCTTTCAAAACAGTGACTTGTTTATGAGGGTGAGAGGGAGGGGAGGACGTTACTGGACTGTACAGATTAGAGTCTTATCTTGGCTAGTTGAGAATTGGTTATAGTTTCATTTTGTGGAGAAATTTCATTGCCAAATATTGCAACATTAAGGAAATACATACTTAAGAAATCACTAAATGGGCACAGAATTGTTAGACCAACATGTTTTTGAGTGAGGAACTATATAATGAGTGATATACATTAATTTGTGCATCTTAAATCTCACAATAGAAATACCTTAAAAAAAACCTTCTGGTTTGCATTTATACAACACGATTTAATTTATTTATTTATATATTTATGGCTACGTTGGGTCTTCGTTGCTGCTCACGGGCTTTCTTTAGTTGCGGCGAGCGGGGGCTGCTCTTTGTTGCGGTGCGCAGGCTTCTCATGGTGGTGGCTTCTCTTGTGGAGTGCAGGCTTCAGTAGTTGTGACTCGCAGGCTAAGTAGTTGTGGCACACGGGCTCAGTTGCTCCGCGGCATGTGGGATCTTCCTAGACCAGGGCTCGAACCTCTGTCCCCTGCATTGGCAGGCGGATTCTTAACTACTGCGCCACCAGGGAAGCCCTACATTTTTTTTAAACTAAGGTCTGAGGTCAAGTTGGACCACCAGTGAGGACTGGTGTGTACCTTAGTTCTCAAAACTTAACGCAAGTGTTTTTTGTAATCATTATTTCAGTTTCAGTTCTTCCTACCTGGGCTAATGGTATTTGGACTTAGCTAAAGGTGAATTTTGCTTTATTTTAAAATTTGATCAAAATCTCCTGAGGAGGACTTAGGCTGTAAGGGACTTAGCTTTTTCTAACAATGAAAATATCCTGTTGTTCGCCTCCTCATTTTCTATATTTTTATTAAAGATGCCAAACTCTAAGGTAGCTGCTTTTGTTTCTTTGTGTATTTTTAGAATTATGTTTTCTGATATGTTTGCGCTTCTGTTCTGTAGTTAAAACATAAAACAGTTCCTGTTAACAGTTGGTTTTTCTTATGCCCGTGAGTGAGGGGGCTACTCGTTCTGACTAGGAAGTGTCATAGTATTTTGGAAAGAATAAACAATCTCAGTATGAAGAAGTGGGGAACAGAGTTTGATCATAGGATAGAGGAGTAAGAAAGCATAAAATGCCTGAGTCTCCAGGGAGATCTTTTTTTTTTTTTAAGCAAGGGTTTCCTGTGCTAAGTCATGCTCTGATATAAATACTAAACAACAACAACAAAACTATCCTTAAAAAACAAACAAAGAAACACGAAAAACTATCCTTGCTTAAATCAATACTCGGTTGAATTGATTTCAAAATCTGTGATAGTGTTAATCTAGGTGGCCAAATGTGATATCCTTAGACCAATAATATTCAGTGAGGTTTTTAGATATTGACCTTCCATTTATGAAGGCTTTAACAAACAATGTACAATATGCAGCTTTTCAGAGATTCATACTTAAACATTTAATTTGCTTTTCACCCTCTTCTATACCTTCTTGATGTAGTATGGATTTTTTTTGTTTTGGAAACAAGTACGTTCCTCCCTACTTCTATCTGCCTGCCTCAAAGGAATTATTTTAAGAATTTAGACATTATATTGGAGATGAATATGACAAGGCCTTCTTTACAACCCAAATTAACCAGTCTTTTGTTATCATTTCTGCACATGTGATGTTGAAATGGATTTAGGTAGGGGTAAAATTGGCCTCATCTTCCTTTCTTACATGTATATTTTCTCCCCTAGCATCAAGACCTTTTACCTAAAATTTGCTTGTTATATTAAAGGAAATTGAGTTTTTGAATCTTAAAGATAGTTCTTAATTTGTTTTTATGTGTTCTCTGATTCAACTTATAATTTGTGTTTTTTTTTTGTTTTTTTTGCGGTACGCGGGCCTCTCACTGTTGTGGCCTCTCCCGTTGCGGAGCACAGGCTCCGGACACGCAGGCTCAGCGGCCATGGCTCACGGGCCCAGCCGCTCCGCAGCATGTGGGATCTTCCCGGACCAGGGCACGAACCCGTGTCCCCTGCATCGGCAGGCGGACTCTCAACCACTGCGCCACCAGGGAAGCCCTATAATTTGTGTTTTTAAAAATGGTAGTAGTTCATAGAATTAATGAGGACTTGAATTGGAAGAGATCTTAGATTACTTGATCTAGTCCCCTTATTTTATAGCTGATTTCTCTGGCCTCTTTCCCAAAGTGATTGTTTAAAGCCATTCAACTATTGTGTGGCAAAGCAGATCTTGAGATTAGACCTTGTGCTGTCTCTCTAGGTCTAGAAAGAAAAATGGAAAGGCTTTTGTAGGAGGTGTTGCCTTTGGGAATCAGAAATGAGGTGATTTCATTTCTGACTCATTTGTGCCTTGACCAGTCAGCTTTTGCTTTCAAAATAAAAATTTGTTGTAAAATTGTTTCGTAGTGTGTGCTTTTGGTCTAGATTTAAAATCTGAAATGTCTTTTTCTAGTTGGGTTGGATGCTGCTGGCAAGACCACCATTCTGTATAAACTGAAGTTAGGAGAGATAGTCACCACGATTCCTACCATTGGTAAGAAAGTTTACAGTGATTTTAATTTATATCATAATAATGTATTATAAAGTAAAATAGAATATAGTTTAATTCTATTTTTTTTTTCAGAGGAGTTTTTGGTTCACAGAAAAATTGAAAGGAAACTGCAGAGATTTCCCATATATCCACTCCCCCAACACGTGCATAGCCTCCTCCATAGTCAGCATCACTCAGTAGATGAACCTACATTGACACATCGTAATCACCCCAAGTCCATATACCTTAGGGTTGTCCTACATTCTTTGGGTTTGGACAAATATACAATGACATATAGCCATCATTGTAACTGTCTTGGGTTTTTACGTTTGTTGATTATCTATTAGGACTTTAAAAAAAAGCAATTCTGGGAGAATTCCACAATAAAGGGATTTATTTTCTGAATGACATTGTGCGCGGAAAACTTTTTTTTTCTTTTTTCTCTATAGGTTTTAATGTGGAAACAGTAGAATATAAGAACATTTGTTTCACAGTATGGGATGTTGGTGGTCAAGATAAAATTAGGCCTCTCTGGAGGCATTACTTCCAAAATACCCAGGTAAGTTAGGAATGCTATACATTTTTATAACTTTTTTTTATATGTTTCATGTTCCAAAGTTTATGTTAATATATAGTGTTTACTTGGATATTGGTGTTTACTCCATGAGTTGGCATTCTTCTTATCACTACTTCCATGTTCTTCAGTGGACTCTCTCATTCATGCCTTTGTAGGCTAAATAACCTAGGGTGGAAGAGTTACATAATTATCGTAGTAATATTTTGGAAGATGGGATGGGGTGGTTCTCAGGGTTGAATTAGATGTTTCTTCAGTAGTTCTATTGGTTTGATTCTTAGTTTAGGAAGTGAGATCTGTATAACTTTCTGTCATTGTAGTTTTAAACGAATGTAATACAATTAATAGCCCTTCATTTAACCCAGTTAAGTGTTTACTTTATTAAAATACATTAAGAAAAAATATATTAAGGTAGATCTGCTCTGTTGATTTGTACATAATTTTTATATTATCATGTAGTATGTATAATGCTGGCATGGTAGAGACCTTAGTGATCCTGTAGAGCAGGAACTCTCAAATTTGACTGCACATTAAAATTACCTGGGGAGTTTTAAAAATCCCAAAGCCCTGATCATGACACCTGACCACTTGAATCAGAATCTCTGGGGAAACACAAAAGACCCCGAATAGCCAAAGCAATCTTGAGAACGAAAAACGGAGCTGCAGGAATCAGGCTCCCTGACTTCAGACTATACTACAAAGCTATAGTAATCAAGACAGTATGGTACTGGCACAAAAACAGAAAGATCAGTGGAACAGGATAGAAAGCCCAGAGATAAACCCACACACATATGGTCACCTTATCTTTGATAAAGGAGGCAGGAATGTACAGTGGAGAAAGGACAGCCTCTTCAATAAGTGGTGCTAGGAAAACTGGACAGGTACATGTAAAAGTATGAGATTAGATCACTCCCTAACACCATACACAAAAATAAGCTCAAAATGGATTAAAGACCTAAATGTAAGGCCAGAAACTATCAAACTCTTAGAGGAAAACATAGGCAGAACACTCTATGACATAAATTACAGCAAGATCCTTTTTGACCCACCTCCTAGAGAAATGGAAATAAAAACAAAAATAAACAAATGGGACCTAATGAAACTTCAAAGCTTTTGCACAGCAAAGGAAGCCATAAACAAGACCAAAAGACAACCCTCAGAATGGGAGAAAATATTTGCAAATGAAGCAACTTACAAAGGATTAATTTCCAAAATTTACAAGCAGCTCATGCAGCTCAATATCAGAAAAACAAACAACCCAATCCAAAAATGGGCAGAAGACCTAAATAGACATTTCTCCAAAGAAGATATACAGACTGCCAACAAACACATGAAAGAATGCTCAACATCATTAATCATTAGGGAAACGCAAATCAAAAGTACAATGAGATATCATGTCACTTCGTTCAGAATGGCCATCATCAAAAAATCTACAAACAATAAATGCTGGAGAGGGTGTGGAGAAAAGGGAACACTCCTGAACTCCTGGTGGGAATGTGAATTGGTACAGCCACTATGGAGAACAGTATGGAGGTTCCTTAAAACACTACGAATAGAACTACCATATGACCCAGCAATCCCACTACTGGGCATATACCCTGAGAAAACCATAATTCAAAAAGAGTCATGTACCAAAATGTTCATTGCAGTTCTATTTACAATAGCCCTGAGATGGAAACAACCTAAATGCCCATCATTGGATGAATGGATAAAGATGTGGCATATATATACAATGGAATATTACTCAGCCATAAAAAGAAACGAAATTGAGCTATTTGTAATGAGGTGGATAGACCTAGAGTCTGTCATACAGAGTGAAGTAAGTCAGAAAGAGAAAGACAAATACTGTATGCTAACACATATATATGGAATTTAAGAAAAAAAAAATGTCATGAAGAACCTAGGGGTAAGACAGGAATAAAGACACAGACCTACTGGAGAACGGACTTGAGTATATGGGGAGGGGGAAGAGTGAGCTGTGACAAAGCGAGAGAGAGGCATGGACATATATACACGTGGACATATATACGTAAGGTAGATAGCTAGTGGGAAGCAGCTGCATAGCACAGGGATATCAGCTAGGTGCTTTGTGAATGCCTGGAGGGGTGGGATAGGGAGGGTGGGAGGGAGGGAGAGGCAAGAGGGAAGAGATATGGGAACATATGTATATGTATAACATTCACTTTGTTATAAAGCAGAAACTAACACACCATTGTAAAGCAATTATACTCCAATAAAGATGTTAAAAAAAAAAGAATCTCTGGGGATATAAACTAGACATCAGTAGTGTTTCTCAGATGTTAATCTGCATATGAATCACCTGGGTATTTGTTAAAATAGAGATCAATTCAGTGGGACCTGGCTGAGTAAGGCCTGAGATTCTTCATGTCTAGCAGTTTCTCAGGTGGTGGTGCTGATGTTGCTGGTTTGGGACCTTACTTTGAATAGCAAGGCTCTATCTAGTACAGGGTTTTTCAACAGCAGCAGCGTTGACATTTCAGACTGGTTAATTCTTTGTCATTGAGTGAGGGGAGGGCTCTCCTTTGCATTGTAGGATGCTTAGCAGCATTCTTGGCCTTTACACACTAGTTGCCAGTAGTAGTCTCCCCCACCCAATCCAGTTGCAACAACCAAAAATGTCTCCACATATTGCAAAATATTTCCTGGGGACAAAATTGCTCCCTCTTGAGAACTCCTGTGGTAGTCTAACTCTTATATAAGAGGAAACTGAAGCTTGGAATGACTTAATTAAGAGTGGAGAGCTGGTTCTTGTTTTACATTTTTTATTCAAGTAGTTCCCAACTCTGTGGTGTTTTCTACCACGAGAGGTTTCTTATCATTTTTTGTTTACTACTGGAGTTGATAAAATTTTTTAAAAATAATGTATGAGGTTAGAAGCACTTCATATGTTTAAGATGTACAGATGTCTTTCTTGATCTCCAGCTCTTATAACATTGTAGACAAGTGACGTTTATTGCCACCGGGTGGCAGTGAATACCCTAGGTGAGTGGCTGGAACAACCAGGTTTAAGTAGCATGTCATGTTAAGTAAGTGGCATACATTTTTATTTAAAAATTAAAATGTTTCTGTTCATTAACAAAGCTGTGGTTAGGAAAGATGTTTTGATATGAGTTACATGCTTTTAAAAACTTTACTATGGAAATTTTTGAAAGTATACAAATGTAGAGAATAGCATAATAAGCTCCCACATATCTATGATATTACCCAACTTCAGTTATTAGGATATGGCCAGTATTCTTTAATCAGTACTCCTTTATAATGTATTTCACCTTTTGGATTATTTTAAAGTAAGTCATAGGCATTTCACTTAGGGAACACGCTTTTTAAATACATTTAGGTATGAAGTAAAACTGCTAATCCTAAGCCTGTAATTCTTTTTATTTTATTTTTAAAAATTTTATTGAAGCATAGTTGATTTGTGTGTTAATTTCTGCTCTACAGCACAGTGACTCAGTTATACATATATGTATTGTTTTTCATATTCTTTTCCATTATGGTTTATCACAGGACATTGAGTATAGTTCCCTGTGCTATACAGTAGGACCTTGTTGTTTATCCATCCTATGTATACTAGTTTGCATCTGCTAATCCCAACTCCCAATCCTTCCCTCCCCCATTCCTCCTCCCCCTTGGCAACCACAAGTCTGTTCTCTATGTCTGTGAGTCTGTTTCTGTTTTGTAGATATGTTCATTTGTGTCGTATTTTAGATTCCACATATAAGTGATATCATATGGTATTTGTTTTAGTCTTTCTGACTTCGCTTAGTATGATAATCTCTAGGTCTGTCCATGTTGCTGCAGATGGCATTATTTCATTCTTTTTTTATGGCTGAGTAATATTCCATTTATATATGCACTGCATCTTTATCCATTCATCTGTTGATGGGCATATAGGTTGTTTCCATGTTTTTATTTTTAAGCCTTTAATTCTTGACCAAGGGTAACCCTGCTCTTATCCCTAGACTTGTTTAGAATGCTTTTTAATTTACTTTAACTTGCAATTAGACCCATTCCTGGCCTCTGTGGACCACCTTAGAATCAAAAGTCCAAGTACTTCTGGGACTTCCCTGGCGGTCCAGTGGTTAAGACTTTGCCTTCCAATACAGGGGGTGCGGGTTCATTCCCTGGTCAGGGAGCTAAGATCCCATATGCCTCATGGCCAAGGAACCAAAACGTAAAACAGAAGCAATATTGTAACAAATTCAATAAAGACTTTAAAAATGGTCCAAATTAAAAAAAATCTTAAAACCCCACAGAAATCCAAGTACTTCCTAGGGACTTCAAGGCTGCCGGAGAAAGCTTTACATCAAGGTTGCCTGATGTAATCACAGCTAAGCTATTAAAGCTGTCTTTTGCAGCACTCATGATCAGTTCTTTTAGCTGTAAAATTTAAAAGAAACTAATTATTCCATTTAACCATGCTTCTAACTTTTATTAGCAATTCAGGACACAGTGTTTACTGTAGTAAATTCCTCTTACCTCATTATATAATTCAAATTATTTTCCTGTTCTAAATATTTGGCCTTTTAAGTAATCTTTTCTTAGAGTAGCTATCTTTAGAATCCTAGCTTTTCTACACTCTTGATTGTGCTGTCCCAGGAAGTGAATAACTTAGAATTTCTCAAATAATCCTCCCTGTCAGTAATGTTACTTTGGGACTGACAGTGTTATTTGCATTTTAAAACGATAACGGATTCTTAGTAGTCTAGATAAAATTAGATCCCTTTTAGAGGCATTACCTCTTCTAGAGAAGTAGGTTCTAAATAAGAGCGGTTTGGGGGATAGGAGGAAAAGGAGGAGACATTTACTAAATGCCCGTGATATGCCAAGGACAATGCTTCATTCTTTTATACCTCTATGATTATGTTTAAAAATAGGCTTAAAAAATTGGTGGTATTTTATTTTCTAGAAGAGGAGGCATGTTCAAGGATTAGGTAATTTATATAACTAATAAGCATTGAATTTGGTATCTTCCCACTATGCCATACTAGCTCTGAGAGCACCAAAATTTTTTTCAAAGGGTAGGATGTTTAAAAATTAAGATTTCCTGCAGAGATAAAGGAAATGGGTTTCAAGTTTTTTAGACCAAAAGAAATTATGTCATTTAATGACCGTAGCCTAAAATAATTATTAAGTACCCTGGCAAGCTCAGTACTATGGTAATACTGAGGGGATTAATCCCTCAGTGGATTTAATCTGGTGACTTCCACAAATCAGTAGTGGCACAACACAGTTTATGATAAAGTGACAAATGATTAAAAATACTTTAGGGGTCAGGGTTGTGGGGAAAATAATACTTTAGTGTATATACTAAAGAATATACTTTAGTGTAATAGGAATAGATTTTAACAAAGCTATAAAATTCATCTGCCCTGTCTCTCTCTAACTGAAAATTTTATACTTTCCCATTTGAAAGTTTTTGGAAGAGTCTTCATTCAATTAATTCCTTCCCAATTCTACTTCTTTTGTAGTATAAAATTGTAATATTTGAATATCTTTAAGAATGGTTACTACCTTCCTTTTTGTTAAGAATTTCTTATTCGATCAAGTCAGCCTTGAATTTTTCTTGATAGATTTTGCTGAAGACTTTCTTCTCCTGATTCTAGAGCTGGCAGGCAGCATTCTACAGCAAGACTCTCTTTTCCTGATGAACTATATAAAAGCTACTGTAGTGCACTCCTTCCGCTTCTTTTTTTAGTTTCATTTTGTGCATGCTTTTGAATAAGGTAATTCAATTAGTAAATTCATGAATCCTTAGGATCTGTGGATTGTTGTTTTTCCTTTTGTGCCCACTTTGTGGCCATTTTGTTACTTCTACTTACCTGCATTTAAATGTGCAAAGGTAAGGGAAAGGGATAGAATTTATTCTTCTTAGCATAGTTGAAAAAAGTGATCAGTTGTTAAGAGGTAGATTTTTTTTTGGAAATAACATTGATAAGTTAAAATAACAAATAGTGCTCAAATCTGTAATGCCCTGTCTTTCCCTTTTTTTTTTTTTTTGTAAGGAGACTTTCTCCCTTTTTTTTTTTTTTGTAAGGAGACTTTCTTCCTAACATGTTATTAACTCTTGATATGGTTTTGCTGCCTATGTACTTAGGTTTCATATTTAGTGTGTGCTTTAAATTTAACTTTTAATTTATTTCAGGGTCTTATTTTTGTGGTAGATAGCAATGATCGTGAAAGAATTCAGGAAGGAGCAGAAGAGCTGCAGAAAATGGTGAGAATAGTTTTTAAATTTATCATTTCCAAGATATGTTTTTCTGGGTGATAGTGGTGGTGTTAGTGGTCGGTACATTTTAACTGTAATTTGATTACATAAATCAACTTTTTAGAGCTAGAAAGAACCTTGAAAAACTATATATTATCACAGGTTCTTAAGACTGCACATAAAAATCTCCTGTAGAGCTTTTAAAAAAACTCATGGATGAGCAGTTACTTCAGTAAGTTGGGAGGAAGGCCCAGTTTGTTTGTAGAATGCTCCATGGGTGATTTTGATGCATATCTCTGGTTGAGGATTTTTACTTTAGTCCAGTCTTTTATTTTCTAGTTATAAAATCACCAGTTTTGAAGCTTTTGTGACCTAGGAATCCTGGTTCAAATCCCTTGTTCCCAAGGTCATTGGGTTCAGTTTTCTCTATACTATACCTATAAAATATACTTCAAAATGTCACATAATAGCAACCATGGTAAAAGAATTCCACCTAAGGCATGTGGCATTTTGGTTGATGGTGGCATTTTGGCCTTGCCAAATATTGGATAAATGTTTTCATATGTTCATACTGTTAAAAATCCTGAGGGGGAAAATTGTTGAGGAACTTTGCTAGAGGAACGTTGTCATGGTTTCAGACTTGTAGGTGTAAAATATTTACTGAAATATTCTCATTCAGTGCTCCTAAGACTGTAGTGCAGTTTGTAAAACCATTGTGCCCGTATGTGTGTAACTGGTGCTTTTTTTGTCTCAGTTAACTATTACCCCTTCTACTCTTTTTTTTTTTTTGTAAACAGCTTTATTGAGATATAGTTCACATACCGTAACTTCACTCATTTGAAATGTACAAGTCAGTGGTTTCTGGTATACAAAATTGTACAATCATTACCACAATTGAATTTTAGACCATTTTCATCACCTCCAAAAAGAAATCCTATAACTATTAGCATTTGTTCCCCATTCCTTCCCCCATTCTACCCTGCCTGCATAAAATATGTGGTCTTTTGTTACCTTTTTAAACTTTTTGTTTCTTTTCACTTAGCATAAGTTTCCAAGTGTTGTGTCATATATCAGTATTTCACTCCCACCGGCTTCTGCTCTTGGTATAATTCTTGTATTTTACGTGATACTACTAATGCCCTAATCACTGTATTGTTTTCCCACTGTCGTTTGATCCAACTGGCTGGAAAGGATAAAAGTCCAAAAAGAATCATCGTCTAAGTATGTTTACTACTGAGTACCATAAGATCCTGCCATAAATGTTTATTCCCATGTGTGTTTCTTGTCCTTGCCAATCCTGACCCTCCGTGGATTATCATCAAGACTGAATGAATGATTTACCTTAATGGAGCATAGGATGATTGACTTGGAAAATAGTTTTGCTTTACTTGAAGGTGTATGATTATTGATTTGATGTTTGATAATGTATTTAATGTTGAATAAATGATGTACATACGTAGGAAGCCTGTTTTACTTAGTTTGTTACAATAATTGGATTCCAGTTTGGTAGTTGTTAATGTCTTTATTTTCAGCTTCAGGAAGATGAGCTGCGAGATGCTGTGTTGCTGCTTTTTGCAAACAAACAGGATTTGCCGAATGCTATGGCCATTAGTGAAATGACAGATAAATTAGGTCTTCAGTCTCTTCGTAACAGAACAGTAAGTATTTGGAGTTTCATATTAATCTCCTGACTATTAGATTATTAGCATGATTGTTTAAGCTGATATTTAGTTTAAACATTTATTAGTTAATTGTCCCCTTTGAAATAGATGATGAGCACATCATTTAAAAAACTACAGGAGGGCTTCCCTGGTGGCGCAGTGGTTTAGAGTCCGCTTGCCGATGCAGGGGACACGGGTTCGATCCCTGGTTGGGGAACTAAGATCCCGCATGCCTGGCAGCACAGCCAAAAGCAAAAAACAAAAAACACTAAGAGACTAAACAGTAAGAGACTCTTGCTTATATAAAAATGAGCCCTTTCAGGCTTTATTTCAAACCTTTGTAAATGTTGTATTCAACTTTAAAGTACGTTGATATCTTCTCCATTCTTAAACTTTTTAATATATATCCTTTAAGGATCCAAAGGTTTTAAATATCTTTATTTCGTTTGACTTTTGTTAACATTTTTTATTTTTTTGTGGTACGCGGGCCCCTCACTGTTGTGGCCTCTCCTGTTGCGGAGCACAGGCTCCAGACGCGCAGGCTCAGTGGCCATGGCTCACGGTCCCAGCCACTCCGCGGCACGTGGGATCTTCCCGGACCGGGGCACGAACCCGTGTCCCCTGCATTGGCGGGCGGACTCTCAACCACTGCACCACCAGGGAAGCCATAGCAGCCATATTTTAGATAATATTTTGTACTGTGTGCGTGGTAGCACTAAGAGCTTGTGGAGGGGCCTGTAATTATGATGTTAAACAAGTTTTGAGTTTAAAATTATAAAAAATATCTACTTGCTCTCCAGTAGCTTTACCATTTGAGATCAGTGGTTTAAATATTGGCGAAATACAATATATTGTTTTATTTATAAAGATGATATCACAAACTGTTATTATGGTTTGTGCCTTACAGTAGTTTTTCATTAACTTGTCAACAAGGTGAAACTGTGGTGTGGCAATAACTGTATACAGTGTTTAAGATGTCCCAGCCCAATTTAAATAAGACAGACTATAAATGATGCAATTTTCCATGCTGTGAGGATATGAATTCATGCCTTTTTCCCAGCCTTCTAGGTTATTGGGGTCCTTGGTATTAAAGTAATAATTGGCAGCATATGGTAGACTTGAAGTGACTTTGCAACATTAAAGCAAGGTCTTTATTTTAAGGCAAAATAAAACTGGTCAGTAAAGAAAATTAATAAACCATCCCTAAAAGGTAATTAAATTGCTTTCTAGGTCTTTTTCTTGATATTTGAAACTTTTCATGGCATTTCATACAGTTACTGAAGATAATATTCATAAACATTTTAAAGATTGGAACTTGTGGGGGTACATGAGACTAAAGATAGTGAAACTCCCGAAAAAGCTTGCCTCTAAAATATCAATAATCCCTACTCTTTCAAAATTTTGCCTCTTCTACTCTGAACTTAGTTTTGTGGGAAACAAGAGCATCATAAGGACCAGGTGGGTAGTTTATTAGTTACTAATCTTCCCATGAATTTTCTTTTCAGATTAAGTAGTAGTTGGTTAAATGTAATGAATGGGTAGTAGTAGCTTTAGATATGAGAGGAGTTTTGTGAGAAGCAAGAGGTAGGAGAACAGTTCTAATCTATACAGTTACTGAGATCATTAAATATAAAATTAATCATTTGTGAAATATACTTTTAACACATTTACAACTTTAGTTCCTATGGCTTTATGTATTTTTCCTTTTTCTCTATACATTTATGGCACCTGCTCACTAATACCCCTGGAAAATAATTTTCTGAGTAAGGAATTTTAAACACTGGTTATATTAATCAAGTGTTTTCTCATTGTCCTTTCTTTACAGTGGTATGTTCAAGCCACTTGTGCTACACAAGGAACCGGTCTGTATGAGGGACTTGACTGGCTGTCAAATGAGCTTTCAAAACGTTAAATGAAACTGGATATCTAACCAAGGACATGTTTGATAGAATTGGTCTAGGCTTGTTACAACAAAATTAGTTTGCATCTTGG
Source organism: Delphinapterus leucas (assembly GCF_059928025.1). Lineage (NCBI taxonomy): Eukaryota > Metazoa > Chordata > Mammalia > Artiodactyla > Monodontidae > Delphinapterus > Delphinapterus leucas. Next base: position 73,347,753 of record NC_143138.1, on the reverse strand, counting down.
TTATTAAACAGTATGTGGGACTGGTTTGGGCAGAATATTACAGCGTTTAAACTTATTTTGTTGCCAATTATTGTTTACCAAGTATAATGTTGCCATTTAGCAATATGCTTGGTTTTAAAGAGATTCTCTTAACTTGGGGAAAAAAAGTGTCCTCTTTTAATTTTACTTCCCTTAAGCCTAAATGCCTGGACATAGCTAATGTGACACCTTTAAATAAATCCATTTTGAATGTTTTTTTGAGCCCACAACAAATAATTGTTTTAAAGTTACCCCCTTGCTACTTTACGGATACGTTTATCATTCCTGGGACAGTCTGCTGATTTAAAAAATGTAGCATTCCATTTGTATTTATTTTTCTCCCTTGCCAAAAAAGATTTTTTAATACTGCTTGTACCAGCCAGGGAAATGCTCCAAAACACTATTCAGATCTTTTGCACTGAGGAACTTATATTTCCCTCCCATTATTAACTCCTGGCTTCCATCAGCCAAGCTTACCTTGGTGTGGTTTGGATTTGATAGCTAATTAGTTCTGTGCTAGTTGCAAAGAGTTCATATTGAGATGATTTTTAATACTCAGCAGATTGTCTTCCTTTATATTGTATCTTTTTTATGTTGCATGTTGCTTTTGGTATCAGCCTGACTCTTGGCCCAGTATATGATAGTTCTGCTGATGTTTTATTGTTTGTTGGTGAACATGTCTTCATTAAGAGTTTTGGAAAACTCATCAGACTCAATAAGTTTTCTTCATAACCCATTTGGAATTATTCCTAATAAAATGATAAAACATGTAATGGTGTTTGTTTTTCTTGAGTCTTGAAGATGTTTGAAATAGATTTTTCTTAGTTGATTTGCATATAATACATACTGTGAACAATAATAAAGATCCCAGTGAGTTTATTTATTGTTTGAATTGGAAATAAAATGTGGGTTGCTATTGTGTGTAACAGAGTGAGGAGCAATTTCAAGAATTTAGTCTTCTTTGATAAAATACCATTTTGATGCTGTACATTTCTAAAGTCAGATCAAGAGTAAAAAGCTGTAATAAAATGAATTGCTCCCAAAGTATGTATGCATGTGTTTGTTTCACAACTAACATTCGTTTTAAAAAAAATTCAAGTGTTTTTTGTATCTCATAATACATAGACGGTTAGTGATGCTGCTCTCCTATGTAGGAGAACAAAGTTCACAAACACTTTTCTTTTTTAGCTTCACAAATTTCAGAACTTCTGCAGAAAGTGACTAAATCTTTGTCATAGGGTAGTACCTCATGAATTACACGTCTGTTTATTTCTTAAGAACTCAACTTGGTAACCTTATGAGTAACTTAGTTTTTGTCTGTACTCTAATGTTTTATGTATTTCATAAACCTTGCATTTTTATGATTATTAATGGCTTAGATTAGGTAAATTTATGGATTGGAATCTTGGTTTCAAAGCCAATACATGCTTGTAAAATAATGTGTATATTTGAATTGTAAAAAAAACAAAACAAAAAAACTACTGGACAAAGCGAAAGGAATTTAGAATTAAGTAGTTGGTGATTGTGAAACAGGTTACTGGGAGAAAGTGTATGCTAAACTTGTGTTATTTCATGTAAGTGCATCTTCTCTAGCCCACTGGATGAATTCTTCCTTCTTCCCTCCAAATAAGAAAGGTCTCATTTCTTGGATAAAACTAAGATAAGGGTATATAGTATGTGTGGTTTTTATGGGGTTCAACTAGGGGATACAAAACTTCAGAGGTTCAATGATAGGATCATAGTTACCTATGATCAATGAACAATTACCATTGTTGTATTAATTTTTAAAAGACCAAACCAAGTAAGTCAAAGATGCTTTCATGAACTCTGAAGATAGAATAAAGAGAATCCATATAATCTTACTTTCAAGATATGGCAGCTCATACTACCATTGTTGGAAATGACTGCATTAGGAACCTAAAATTGCCTAAGTTTTGCTAAATGGGTTAAATAAATATTTGCAAGATTGCTTGTTCTTTTTTATTTTTTAAAGAAAACATTAACTTGGCGATTTGGCATGGTTTTTTTTGTTTTGTTTTGTTTTGTTTTGTTTTTTTGTGGTACGCGGGCCTCTCACTGTTGTGGCCTCTTCTGTTGCGGAGCACAGGCTCCGGATGCGCAGGCTCAGCGGCCATGGCTCATGGGCCCAGCCACTCCACGGCATGTGGGATCTTCCTGGACCGGGGCACGAACCCGTGTCCCCTGCATCGGCAGGCGGACTCTCAACCACTGCGCCACCAGGGAAGCCCGATTTGGCATGTTTTTACCCCAAGAAATTATTCTTTTTCTTCAGTCCTTGTGGTAGTTTTTTGTTTTTGTTTTTAAATTAAATTGAGAAGTTACATTTTTTTCCAAGTAGAAGTGAGTAAATGCTTTGGGGAAAAGTGTAAATTGAGAGATAATCCCTAGAATGCCTTTCACTGTGTTTTAACATTCTTTGAAAACAATGCAAACTTATAAAATCACTATCACTGTCCTAATTTATTGACATGATCAGTACTCTTTTATGAAATACTTGACATTATATTCATTGCTTACTGTTTACACAAATGTTAAACGTAGTGTTGATCAATCAAAAAGAGGTCTCTGTGACCCTCCTGTATTATACAGAACAGTTGATTATACCCACAGATTAAAAAATACTCTGTCAAATAATTGTTAAGTATGTTAACAGAGAAGCTGAAGAGGGATTGTGGTTCCCTTAAAGGCTGACTAGCAGCATCAGAGTTGAGGATAGAACCATTTTCTGTTTTCTGTCCTGTTAATAGGCTTTTTTGTTGTTGTTGTCCATAATATTCCCCATTGTCTTTTTTTCTCAAATCATTCAGTTGCTTTTCTGTGGTGGTATTTTGTTACATGTTTGCCTCCATGGATTCCCCCCTTTACCTTATATATTCTTCAATGAAAATAAAACGTTAAGTGAAATGTTTATCTTAATCTTCCAGAGTATCAATGTCTCATTTACTGAGACTTCATTTTCATTAGTGTATACACAGAATTATCTCATATGTAGTAATAATTATTTCCAGATATTTACTGGGATCAAACTGCATTTTTTTTTTTTTTTTGGCCACGCTGCACAGCATGTTGGATCTTAGCTCCCCAACCAGGGATCAAACCCAAGCCCCCTACATTGGAAGGATGGAGTGTTAACCACTGGACCACCAGGGAAGGAAGTCCCCAAACTGACTTTTAAAGTCCATGGGATGTGTAGTGATGTCCTCACTTTCATTTCTGATAATGGTAATCTGTATCCTCAGTCTGGCTAGAGGCTTATCAATTTTATTCATCTTTTCAAAGAACCAGCTTTTGGTTTAGTTGATTTTCTCTATTGATTTCTGTTTGTTTTTTTTTTTTCTTGGCTGCACTGCGTGTCCTTCAGGATCTTAGTTCCCTGACCAGGGATTGAACCTGCCCCCTGCAGTGGAAGCGTGGAGTCCTAGCCACTGGACTGCCAGGGAATTCCCACATTTAAATGTTTTTGAATTATGTTTGGAAAACTGGTTGGCTATTAGGAAAGATTTTCCCTCTTGAGTTGCCATGTGGGTCTTATGATAAACCAGTAGTGCAAACTTTTATCTTTCATTATATATGGGTTTTGGTTTTGTCTCAGACTAGTTTGTAGGGAATTTCTGCCTGTATTTCATAGCTGGAGAATGTGAGATCTAAAGGTGTCAATTTCCACCAGGGAGATTTTCCCACAGTAGTGTTCTTTGGACTTCTCCCCCTTATATTATGTTGCTCAGAGATCTACCTTTGGACTGAAACCACCACATTTTGATGACTCAAAAACGTCACCAACCAGTAAAATTCTTGAAAATTTGAAACAACTGATTTTAGTTTCTAGAATTTTAAAGAACATCACATAGCCAGAAATGATTTATTCACTAATGAATTATGAACTACCAGTGTGTATGTCTGTAGTGGCAACTGTATAAGAATTCATTTAGGGCTTCCCTGGTAGCACAGTGGTTGAGAGTCCGCCTGCCAATGCAGGGGACGCGGGTTCGTGCCCCGGTCCGGGAAGATCCCACATGCCACGGAGCGGCTGGGCCTGTGAGCCATGGCCGCTGAGCCTGCACGTCCGGAGCCTGTGCTCCGCAATGGGAGAGGCCACAGCAGTGAGAGGCTCGCATACCGCAAAAAATAATAATAATAAAAAAAAAATTTTAAAAAAAAGCATTTAACAGGATAATATGTTCTGTAATAGTAGTTTGTCATTGATAACAAAATTTTCAGAATGTTAATTCCTATAGCAAGAACTTGTAACGTCGTAAAATGTGGTTCACCAGAGTTACTACTTTCCATATTTTATAATTAAATGTACTAAAAAAAATCTAAATGTAATAGAAAAATTCAATCACAGAGATGGCTTTAAACATTTAAAACATTTCTGAATAACACTTTATTCTAGCTCATATACAAGGACATTTTGGTATGCTATTTATACAGTTTTCTTAGTGTTCCCTACATTTGGACTAACCATACTAACATATCTATATGCTAGAGATTTGACCAAAGTATATGCACTTCAAAATAATATTCTATATTCTAATATTCTGAAATGCCTGTGTACAATCTGATCATTGTTTAGTCAGCAAATATCAAATTTAAAGTATCAGGATGTGGAATGTTTGGTAAGTGTTTAGAATTTTTCTGACCAGAGTTCCATCTAGCTAGCTGTGGTGTTAATACAGGACCTGTATGTTTTTCTCATGGGCATGAGGATGTCATGTTACACTTTTATGTTTCTCAACTTTTTTGCTTAAACTTTTTCTCTCAACTTACTGTAATAAGTCCTGTCAACATGTTTGTTTGAAAGCAAACCAAAACCAAATATTAAAACGGAAAAAAAAATTGCAAAAGAATCAGATTCTGGCTTCAATATATTATTTCTATATTTGTGAACTGATGTTAAAAAATGCTTTCAAGATGCTTTTTAGGAAGGCACAATTTGGTAGCATCAATTTTTCACTTACAGCCTTTTCTAAACAAGATCCCAGGAAACTGCCACCCTAATTTTTCCGGCACGTACTTTTAAGCACTTCAAGTTTCAATCTGAAGTGCAACTAAAACCCTCTCATTCTCAAAATTACTAAGAGTAAACAATACATTGGATAGTGAGCAGAATATGAAAATACAGGTTACTTTGTCAAAAGATGAAAGTTCTTATGGTATCGGGTTAGAGACTAAACGTGGAACGAAGGCCTTCATGACTGGAAAATCAGAGCTCTTGAAGTGAGCTCTAGCTATCTAAGCTTAGAAGTTAAATGCAGAAAAACGAGAACATTTTGGTTCTTTTGAACAAGAGCGCAACAGCTAAAACATTAAAAATAAGGTATGGTGATAATTGAGTTAGAAAAGCTCAGTTACTACTCTAGGCTAGACTCTAATCAGTAAAACTATACTTTGTAATTTTCAAGAGTTTGGCTTCATATTTAAAATTTTTTTTACAGTATGTAATTACATATACAGTGTTCTGTAACTCAAACTATAATGCTCAAGTCTATAAGAAGTTTATTCGAGAGATGCTCAAAAGCCCCACTACTACTCTCCCTTTCTCCTATTTAGAAAAAAACAACAATTTTGAAAATACTTGTAGCACAGAAATGCTCCATGGTTCATCCACAACTGCAAGCCCGTATCAATAGGCAGTTTCTCATATCTAACGTATTGTGTTATAGTCTAACATATGTCAAATACCCTGTTGATTTATGAACATTTTCCATGGGCAAGGGTGTTAAAGACAACAGGATCAAGTTGACGATGGTATTGTTCACTTTAAATACTAAATTGTGCTTGCATACTGAAAGTTAAAATGAGCTGCAAGTAAGAATGGGAATATAAATATGTCCATTTGTACCATACACTAAAAATTAAAATCCTAAGAGAATGAAGATGCCTTATGATAACTGAAAAATGAAAGATGAGAAGCAATAGGAATTGGTAATGGTATATTTTAATTTTTTGTTAAAGCTCTGAAGTTGTATTAAATTGCTAACCAAATTGAGGTAGAGGTAGACCCTAATGTTATTCCTTCCATGTGTCAGAATAAGCCTCTCACTTTAACTTGTATGCGCTTTCCCCCTAATTATATATACATGATTTAATTTGAAATGTGTGTTATGATAGAAAAATTACAGGATCATTCAAATGGTTATTTTTTTTTACAAAATTCTTAATTACTAGTAAAAAAAAGTATAAAAAGTACCCAATGTTCTTCTTGCTAGTCATAAATATATGTTTTCCTCCAAGTGTAGAAAAAAAAGGGTAGAGAAACTATATTATGCAACCATTATGATAGTCATGTAATGAAGACACTAGAACATAACTCGCATGGTAAGAATATTTTACCTTAGTGCCTAGTTTTCCTCTTTGAAGGTTACACATAGCTTTGATTCATATTAAATTTCCTACTAAAGCAGATTTAAATTCCATCAGACACAAATCTATTTCCATTTTAAATCACATACAAGTGCTAAGTGATCAGAGGGATGGGAAACACTAGGTAAGGCCTGGTGGGTGGTAACTTCTTCATGAGTAGGTAATGGAATCACCTGTTCAACCTCTAAAGCATTTAAGTCAATGAAAATGTAATCCAGACATCCATGAAAGCCACCAACGTAATTTGTGTAAGCAGGTTCACCACAAGCACTTTTCAGTTTGAAGAAATGGGTAAGAGACATGTTGCATCGTTCCTCTTCCCCATTGGAAGTCCAGTCTTCATGATCCTCTGGAATATTGCCACTGACGACAAAGTGATACATTCCTGTTGATGGGGTACTATTAAAGTCCCCACAAAATATAACTGGTATGCTGGGATACAGATCACAAGAGACGTGTCTAATGTGAGCCAAGGCTACTGTCATTTGAATGAGACGAATGTACCCACCTATGAATATAAAAAACATTAATGTTAAGTACTTTCTAAAGTTGCCTTTAAGTTAAAAAAAACAAAGAAATTAAAAAACAAACCACAGTATCTGGGTGACATTCAAGATATGTATTTGTATGTGTGGGGAGGAAGTGGATGAAGGTGGTCAAAAGATAAAACTTCCAGTTATAAGATTACTGGTATTGGGGATGTAATATACAACACAATGGCTATAGTTAACACTGCTGGGTGGTATATTTGAAAGGTGCTAAGAGAGTAAACCCCAGAAGTTCTCATCACAAGGAAAAAAACCTTTTGGGGGATATTTATATGAGGTGATAGATTTTAACTAAACTTATTGTGATAATCATTTTGCAATATGTATAAGTCATTATACCATACACCTTAAATTGTATAGCGCTGTATGTCAACTATATCTCAATAAAACTCAGGAAAAAAAAGATGTATTTGTGTAAAACAGCTTTTACCGACGTTACGTTACCACGTTCAAGCCACTTGAGAAAACCAATAAAACTTACCTTTGGGGTGCCAGTAGAGATGGGTATTAGCAACACATATCTTTTGAGAAGAGTCCTTTGTAGACTGAAGAACAGAAACCTAAAATAAACAGAAAATGCCAAGTTCAGATGCTATTTCCCAATCTGAATTTTTAAAAAATCTAAAACTATATGATGAACTGACATTTTATTCCATATGCCTCCCTGCTGATGAAGTATGATTGAAATTATGAAATTTAATTTTAAGTTTTGGAATATAAATGAATGGGATTCAGCATAACATTTTAGTAACAGTCCAATACACAGAGGTAGCATGAATACATTTTAGATGACAACACTAAGGTTGGAGCCCGTGTTTTAATGTGGGTAAGCGTGGGCTTTGGAGTCAGGCAGAACTCGCTTTGAATACCCACTCTACCATTTACAGCACTGAGACCTGGAGAGGGACACTTCTTTTTCCTAAACCAGCTTCATCATGAGTAAAAAAGAGACAATATCATCCACCTCAAGGAGGACATTTAATTGTGTGGATTCAATTAAATAAGCTTACTCAGAGGTGCATGAGACACAGTAGGTGCTCAAAAAATGGCAGCTGCTCTTCTTACTATGAACAAAACCAACTACCTAAAAACTCTGGACAACAGAGTTTTAGAATAACATCTATAAAATGGGAACATTAGGATTACTATGAGCCAAAATTAAAATAACAGCTAATATTTACGGAGCACTTTGTACAACATGCCAGAGACTTAAAATTCAAATTCTTTAAAATGTGTCAAAACAGTGTTTGGCAAGTAGTAAGAAAATATTAGCTATTAAATTATTGTATTTAGCTAAACACTAAATCATAAGCACTATGAAAAGTTCCTGTTTGTCTTGTTCAAGGCAACCTGTAGTGTGCCTGGCGCATTACAGGTACTCAATAAGTATCTGCTCAATGATGAAGGAAGGAAGGAAGGCTAAATTACGTGCTTAAGATACAAGAGCAAACACCTTTCAGTAAAATCTGGACTGTTTCTTCTCTATAAGCACCCCCGGCCCCGGCGCCCCTTCCAGAACGAGTATGTCGAGACTGGCGGAGTTACTCTACCTGAAGTACAGAAGATCTCTGGAGCACCCTCTCCTGCGCTGATGGGTACAAGGCCAGTTTCTCCAGCAGTTCTTTGTGAAGTGGGTCAGACTGCAGGGCTTCATGGAAAACAATGTCATGCTGGCTAAGGAGGCTGAACTTGGACTTCCGGTAGAAAGTGGCCAGGCCTTCGTGCTGCTTGATTCGAAACACGCCCTCCAGCCCAAAGGCCTCCAGGGCCGGCACCAAGCTGTCTGTAAACACGTTGCGGTCAACTTCCTGCAAACAGATGAGGTCGGCGTTGTAGCCCGTGAGTTCCTTTTGGATAAGGTTCTGGCGGTAGTCGAGTTCCAGGGCGTAAGGGGCACAGTACGGGTACAGGACCGTCCGCGAAAACTCAGTCTGAGCGTATGTGTCGGCCAGGATGTTGTAGGAGACAGTGCGGATGAGAGCGTCGTCCGTCACCTTCTTGGTGTACAGATGCCGGTGGTCAAAGGTGCAGGTGCCGGGCCCGGCCTCCACTGGACACACACTTTCCAACTCCCGGCTTGGCCCGAAGCGCTGCCCATTGCCTGGGGTGCAATGAAGTTTGAGCCGTAGCCCGATGTCGGCATTGGACGGGGTGTAGACGCGCTCGTCCACACCCGTCTCAGTCCAACCAGGAGAAGGCGAAGAGGGAGACAACGATGAGGGTCCTCCGCCCTCAGGTTCTGCCGCGCCGGGTTTGGTTTCCTTGTACCAGCGGAAGAGGGAGCCGGCGGGATCCCCAAATTCGACGCCGAGCTTGGGGCACACCGGGAAGCCGGCCATGATGTAGCGCGGCAACTGCAGCTCGGTGAAGGCGGGAGGGTTGCGCTCCACCTTGTACTTGACATCGCCGATCTGCAGCACCGCACCGTCCTGCCAGGCGTCCACATTGAGCACGTCTTCAGCCACTGCCTCCTCCCGGTAGTACAGCTTCACCACGGGTTCGCAGGCTGCAGCCGGCTCGGGCCCAGGCCCCACACAGGACACGCCGCCGCTTGCGTTTGGCCGGTTCTTCCTGCTCTTCTTGGCGGCGGCCGCCTTCGCGTGGCCTTTGAGGGCATTGGTAGCGATCCGGCTGAGGGCCCGACCCAGCGGCTCGCTCTGGTCGCGCTGCATGTTCTTGTGGCTGCCGTCGGCCAGCGCGAACGACAGACTTAGCTTAGGCTCCGAGGGCACACAGCGCACCACAGCGCGCTCCATCGCGCCTGCCACGGTCTCAGTCGCCGCCTCGGCCCGACTGTGCCGCTCCACTGCCGTACGGACCACACGAAGCGCGGAGCGGGCGCCTGGGAGCCTCCACATGAACCTGGTGGCCCAGAGGCTGACGAGCTCTGAGGCTGGGCGACCGTTAAGCGTCAGGTAGAAACAGAAGAGGCGCAGCCGCCGGTTCCGGAACCCATTCAGTCCCTCAACTTCCGGCCGGCGAAGAGAGGGCGTACTGTGCTCCTGCCACGCACTTTCGCCAGGCCCCCTTACCAGCTCCTTTTTTCCATAGTCACTCCTGTCTCTAATCCATCACAGCTTAATTTTTATCTACAACCAAAGTCATACGGATGGAAAAAATGAAGAAAATATAGAAGTTCCAGAGGGAAATATTAGACTCCATGTTTTTATCGAAAGTGCAGTTAGCGGGCGGAAGCGAAGGCGCGCCCAAGACGGAACTGGCTGGGGTGGTGTCACGGGTTTCGCTTCCCCGGCGGAGGCTGGCGCAGTTCCTGGTTGTTAACCCCGTGCCTTCTGGTGCTTGCTGGGGCTTCCTCGCGCGAGGGCGTAGGGAACTCCACCCGGATTGCCAGCCTGGCTTCGGGTGTGGAAAGTGTTGCTCACTTTTCCACAGCATTCCCGAGGCTGCTCACCGTCTTCCGAGGTGTGGTGGGTTCACCTCAGGCCTAGCCAGCGCCGACGCGCGGAGCAGAGCTTTTGTGGTAGTAACTACGAACGATATATAGTAGCTCCCAGTCAGTGAGCGGTGACTGTGCTAAAAACGTCTTTTACGGATGTGAGGACCAGAGAGATTAAGTTACCTGCTCAAGACCAAACAGACATTGCTGAATGAATGGCAGGAGACTGAGAATAGCCAGTAAGTAAGAGGATATGAGAAATGTAGCTTCTTTGAAAGCCAAATGAAGCAAGTATTTCAAGAAACAGATTTTGTGTTAAATATAATTAATACTCTGATTAACTGAAAAAAAAAAAACTCTTGAAGATTCAGAGAACAAATTGAGAATTCGCTTCTCTCGACAGGTGATATGTTTGTATGTACTTTCTCGTCTCCTACAACTAGAATGTTTATTTATTGGGTAATAATAAGCCATACCCTTTCCCCTGGCTTACAATAAGGAAAATAAGCCTTTTCTAAAAGAAGGATGAATTTTGCAGTCATTTGAAATGTATATTCCTGTCCTCCCCTCTCCCCACGCAGCAAGCATTTGACAAGGTAACGATGCCTGGTGGTATGTATGTAATCTGGGGCTACAGTGTAGTGTAAAAGTCATTACATTGTATCAGTTGACTTAAAATAAGTCTCAGTACTCCAGTTCATAGTATCATAGTACCCACATTAACAAATATGAATTTTGAAATGGCATTTTTCTTCATGCATCTTTGCAGAACTCAATCTTAAATAAGCTGAAAGGTAAAAGCCCTATTAGGAAATGTGGGAATTCCCTGGCGGTCCAGTGGTTACACCTCGAGGTTTTCACTGCTGAGGCCCAGAGTTCAGTCCCTGGTCTGGGAACTAAGATCCTGCAACCTGCTCCGGGAGGCTAAAAAAAAAAAAAACCACCCTATTAGAAAATGACTCTCCTCCAAGCAAGCTGATCTAATTTAACTCTGTAGCACTGTAGCAGTCTTAATCCGAGTTTGAGACACATGCCTTGAAGTGTCATACTTTCTTTTAGGGTTTATTTTTTTGATATTTAAATTTTTTCCAAGAGTAAAAATATATTTGTAGTGAAAAAAAGGTAATCTTCCCGCCTCTGACTTCTATGCATGCACAAACATTTATGAATTTATACCCTTCCCCCCACTTTTTTGCACAGATAGGAACGTAGTATACCCATGGTTCAGTTCCTTCCTCTTTTCACTATCTTACATTATCTTTTGTCAGTTCTTTCAAGAGAAAGTATCTGCAAGTGTTCTGAAAGTGTCACAACTTCCCAAAGAAAGTTTAATCTGAACTCTACAGACTTAAAAATAATAAATGGTGTGTTTATTTTATGAGGCTAAACTGTAGCACAATTATGTATATAAATTATATACATTATATAATTAAAATTTGAGATTACAAGACTGAACCAATACTATGCTTTTCCTCATGCCAAAAGGAGAAGCATCTAATAGAAATCATTTTATTCATCCATTCTCAATTCATACCAAGAAACACAAGCTAACTTTCACTAATCAAAAGTTACGGTTGTTGGAGTTATTTTTATTACTTATACATATATCTGCAGGAATTAGTGTGTGAAGACAAGTTTCTTGTAATTACCCTCACTTAGTTAATAACATTGGCATAGATCATTAATATACTTTTATCTTTTTTAACTTAAGGTCAACATGAAACTAATTTTGAGGGATAGCACTCAGAAATTTTGAGTAATTTTGGTGATATCACTTCAGGGCAATCTATTTGCTCATATATTCAAAATTTAATAATTTTTTTTTTTTTTTTTGGCTGCATTGGGTCTTCATTGCGCGTGGGCTTTCTCTAGTTGCGGTGAGCAGGGGCTACTCTTCGTTGCGGTGAGCGGGCCTCTCATTGTGGTGGCTTCTCTTGTCACGGAGCACAGGCTCTAGGGCACGCGGGCTTCAGTAGTTGTGGCATGTGGGCTCAGTAGTTGTGGCACACAGGCTTAGTTGCTCCAAAGCATGTGGGATCTTCCCAGACCAGGGATTGAACCCATGTCCCCTGCATTGGCAGGCGGATTCTTAACCACTGCGCCACCAGGAAAGTCCCCCAAATTTAATAATTTCTATTTGCTTTCTGTTTAAGGGAATCAATCTCTTCTATTTATTTGTTTTTTTTAAATTATTTTTTCCAGTTTTACTGAGATATAATTGATATATAACATTGTATTAGTCCAAGGTGTACAGCATAATGATTTGATATAGGTATATATTGCCAAATGATTACCGCAATAAGTTTAATTAACATCCATTATACCAATAGTTACAATTCTTTTTCTTGTGATGAGAACTTCTAAGATCTATTGTTTGCAACTTTAACATATACTGTAGTCACCATGTTGTACATTATATACCCAGAGCTTGTTTGTCTTATAACTGGAAGTTTTTACCTTTTTGATCACCTTCATCCATTTCCTCCATCCATCCCTACCCCCACACCAATCTGTTGTCCGTATCTATGAATTAATTTTTTTTTGATTCCACATATAATCGAAATCATACAGTATTTGTCTTTGTCTGACTTATTTCACTTAGCATAATGCCCTTGAGGTCCATCCATGTTGTCACAATGGCAGGATCTCCTTTTTTATTGTTGAATAATATTCCATTATATATCTATATCTATATATCTATATCATTTCTATATCTATATATCTTACATTTTCTTTACCCATTTATCCATCTATGGACACTTAACATTTAGGTTGTTTCCATGTCTTGGCTATTGTAAATAATGCTGCACAGAACATGGGGGTGTAGAGACGTTTTTGGGATATTGATTTTGTTTCCTTTGTGTGTATATATAACCAGAAATGGAATGCTGAATCATACGGTAGTTCTACTTCTAACTTTTTGAGGAACTTCTGTTTTTATAATGTTTTCCATAGTGACTTCATCAATTTACAGTCCCACCAACAGTGCTATTTGTTTCTTATATTTTAAAATATTTATCATAATTTATGATTACATTATATATTAATATACTATATAGTATAGTATGTATATGATACAGCTATATCATTTTTCTCATTTTTAAAATTGAGGTACAACTATATCACTTAATATAAGTATAATTAATGTTACTATAACAGCAATCATAAACTTAGTTCGAAGAAAAGAAATTCAGTCAAAGAACTTACGTAAAACAACACAGTTTAGCTCCATAAAGAACTCTTAAGCATATGGACTCATTTCTTTTTCCTGCACTCCCATTCTTAATTTTGAAATAACAATACATAGTTTAAAGCATAGTAAGTTTGTTTCATAAGTTCTCTTAGCATCTTCATCATTTCTATTAAGAAATAGAAAAAAACTTTTTGTATAGTATTGGAGAATCATATTTTTGTGTTGTTATCCATAAGTGCTATTATATAATCAAGCCTGGGCTTCCCTGGTGGTGCAGTGGTTAAGAATCCGCCTGCCAACGCAAGGGACATGGGCTCGAGCCCTGGTCCAGGAAGATCCCACAGGCTGTGGAGCAATTAAGCCCATGAACCACAACTACTGAGCCTGTGCTCTAGAGCCTCTGAGCCACAACCACTGAAACCCGTGCGCCTAGAGCCTGTGCTCTGAAATAAAGAGAAGCCACCACAGTGAGAAGCCCACACACTGCAACAAAGAGTAGCCCACACACACTGCAACTACAGAAAGCCTGCACGCAGCAACAAAGACTCAACATAGCCAAAAATAAAATAAATAAATTTATATTAAAAAAAAACCCTTACCATTGAGGACGATGTTGGCTGTGGGTTTGTCATATATGGCCTTTATTATGTTGAGGAAAGTTCCCTCTATGCCTACTTTCTGCAGGGTGTTTATCATAAATGGGTGATGAATTTTGTGGAAAGCTTTCTCTGCATCTATTGAGATGCTCATATGGTTTTTCTCCTTCAGTTTGTTAATATGATTTATCCCATTGATTGATTTGCATATATTGAAGAATCCTTGCATTCCTGGGATAAACCCCACTTGATCATGGTGTATGATCCTTTTAATGTGCTGTTGGATTCTGTTTGCTAGTATTTTGTTGAGGATTTTTGCATCTACATTCATCAGTGATACTGGCCTGTAGTTTTCTTTCTTTGTGACATCCTTCTCTGGTTTTGGTATCAAGGTTATGGTGGCCTCGTAGAATGAGTTTGGGAGTGTTCCTCCCTCTGCTGTATTTTGGAAGAGTTTGAGAAGGATAGGTGTTAGCTCTTCTCTAAATGTTTGATAGAATTCGCCTGTGAAGCCATCTGGTCCTGGGCTTTTGTTTGTTGGAAGATTTTTAATCACAGTTTCAATTTCAGGGCTTGTGATTGGTCTGTTCATATTTTCTATTTCTTCCTGATTCAGTCTTGGCAGGTTGTGCATTTCTAAGAATTTGTCCATTTCTTCCAGGTTGTCCATTTTATTGGCATAGAGTTGCTTGTAGTAATCTCTCATGATCTTTTGTATTTCTGCAGTGTCAGTTGTTACTTCTCCTTTTTCATTTCTAATTCTATTAATTTGAGTCTTCTCCCTTCTTTTCTTGATGAGTCTGGCTAATGGTTTATCAATTTTGTTTATCTTCTCAAAGAACCAGCTTTTAGTTTTATTGATCTTTGCTATCATTTCCTTCATTTCTTTTTCATTTATTTCTGATCTGATTTTTAGGATTTCTTTCCTTCTGCTAACTTTGGGTTTTCTTTGTTCTTCTTTCTCTAATTGCTTTAGGTGGAAGGTTAGGTTGTTTATTCGAGATGTTTCCTGTTTCTTCAGGTAGGATTGTATTGCTATAAACTTCCCTCTTAGAACTGCTTTTGCTGCATCCCATAGGTTTTGGGTCGTTGTTTCTCCATTATCATTTGTTTCTAAGTATTTTTTTATTTCCTCTTTGATTTCTTCACGGATCACTTCACTATTAAGTAGTGTATTGTTTATCTCCATGTGCTTGTAGTTTTTACAGATCTTTTCCTGTAATTGATATCTAGTCTCATAGCATTGTGGTCAGAAAAGATACTTGATACAATTTCAATTTTCTTAAATTTACCAAGGCTTGATTTGTGACCCAAGATATGATCTATCCTGGAGAATGTTCCATGAGCACTTGAGAAAAAAGTGTATTCTGTTGTATTTGGATGGAATGTCCTATAAATATCAATTAAGTCCATCTTGTTTAATGTTTCATTTAAAGCTTGTGTTTCCTTATTTATTTTCATTTTGGTTGATCTGTCCACTGGTGAAAGTGGGGTGTTAAAGTCCCCTACTATGAATGTACTACTTCCGATTTCCCCTTTTATGGCTGTTAGCATTTGCCTTATGTATTGAGGTGGTCCTATGTTGGGTGCATAAATATTTACAATTGTTATATCTTCCTCTTGGATCGATCCCTTGATCATTATGTAGTGTCCTTTGTCTCTTCTAATAGTCTTTATTTTAAAGTCTATTTTGTCTGATATGAGAATTGCTACTCCAGCTTTCTTTTGTTTTCCATTTGCATGGAATATCTTTTTCCATCCCCTTACTTTCAGTCTGTATGCGTCTCTAGGTCTGAAGTGGGTCACTCGTAGACAGCATATATATGGGTCTTGTTTTTGTATCCATTCAGCCAATCTGTGTCTTTTGGTGGGAGCACTTAGTCCATTTACATTTAAGGTAATTATCGATATGTATGTTCTTAATCCAATTTTCTTAATTGTTTTGGGTTCATTATTGTAGGTCTTTTCCTTCACTTGTGTTGTGCCTAGAGAAGTTCTTTAGCATTTGTTGTAAAGCTGGTTTGGTGGTGCTGAACTCTCTCAGCTTTTGCTTGTCTGCAAAGGTTTTAATTTCTCCATCAAATCTGAATGAGGTCCTTGCTGGGTAGAGTAATCTTGGTTGCAGGTTTTTCTCCTTCATCACTTTAAATATGTCCTGCCAGTCCCTTCTGGCTTGCAGAGTTTCTGCTGAAAGATCAGCTGTTAACCTTATGGGGATTCCCTTTTGTGTTATTTGTTGTTTTTCCCTTGCTGCTTTTAATATGTTTTCTTTGTATTTAATTTTTGATAGTTTGATTAATATGTGTCTTGGTGTGTTTCTCCTTGGATTTATCCTGTATGGGACTCTCTGTGCTTCCTGGACTTGATTAACTATTTCCTTACCCATATCAGGGAAGTTTTCAACTATAATCTCTTCAAATATTTTCTCAGTCCCTTTCTTTTTCTCTTCTTCTTCTGGAACCCCTATAATTCGAATGTTGTTGCGTTTAATGTCACAGAGGTCTCTGAGACTGTCCTCAGTTCTTTTCATTGTTTTTTCTTTATTCTGCTCTGCAGTAGTTATTTCCACTATTTTATCTTCCAGGTCACTTATCCGTTCTTCTGCCTCAGTTATTCTGCTATTGATCCCATCTAGAATATTTTTAATTTCAGATTGTGTTGTTCATCATTGTTTGTTTCATCTTTAGTTCTTCTAGGTCCTTGTTAAATGTTTCTTGCATTTTGTCTATTCTATTTCCAAGATTTTGGATCATCTTTACTATCATTATTCTGAATTCTTTTTCAGGTAGACTGCCTTTTTCCTCTTCATTTGTTAGGTCTGTTGGGTTTTTATCTTGCTCCTTCATCTGCTGTGTGTTTTTCTGTCTTTTCATTTTGCTTATCTTACTGTGTTTGGGGTCTGCTTTTTGCAGGCTGCAGGTTCATAGTTCCTGTTGTTTTTTGTGTCTGTCCCCAGTGCCTAAGGTTGGTTCAGTGTGTTGTGTAGGCTTCCTGGTGGAGGGGACTAGTGCCTGTATTCTGGTGGATGAGGCTGGATCTTGTCTTTCTGTTGGGCAGGTTCACGTCTGGTGGTGTGTTTTTGGGTGTCTGTGGACTTATTAAGATTTTAGGCAGTCTCTCTGTTAATGGTTGGGGTTGTGTTCATGTTGTGCTAGTTGTTTGGCATAGGGTGTCCAGCACTGTAGCTTGCTGGTCGTTGAGTGAAGCTGGGTGCTGGTGTTGAGATGGAGATCTCTGGGAGATTTTCACCATTTGATCTTATGTGGAGCTGGGAGGTCTCTTGTAGACCAGTGTCCTGAAGTTGGCTCTCGCACCTCAGGGGCACAGCACTGACTCCTGGCTGCAGCACCAAGAGCCTTTCATCCACACGGCTCAGAATAAAAGGGAGAAAAAGTAGAAAGAATTAGTAGAAGTAGAAAGAAAGAAAGAAAGGAGGGATGGAGAGCAGGAGGAAGGAAGGGTAGGAAGGAAGATAAAGTAAAATAAAATAAAGTAAGATAAAATATAATAAAGTTATTAAAATAGAAAATAATTATTAAGAAAAAAATTTTAAAAACCCAACCACAACAACAACAAAATGGACAGATAGAACCCTAGGACAAATGGTGGAAGCAAAGCTATACAGACAAAATCTCACACAGAAGCATACACATACTCACAAAAAGAGGAAAAGTGGAAAAAAATCATAAACCTTGCTCTTGAAGTCCACCTCCTCATTTTGGGATGATTCGTTGTCTAAAGGAGGGAAGGAAGGAAAGAAAGAAAGAAAGAAGATAAAGTAAAATAAAGCTATGAAAATAAAAAATAATTATTAAGAAAAAAAATAAAACAAAACAAAACCAACGGATAGAACCCTAGGACAAATGGTCAGGGCAAAGCTGTACAAACAAAATCTCACACAGAAGCATACACATACACACCCACAAAAAGAGGAAAGGGGAAAAAATAATAAATCTTGCTCTCAAAGTCCCCCCTCAATTTGGGATGATTCGTTGTCTATTCATGTATTTCACAGATGCAGGGTACATCAAATAGATTGTGGAGATTTAATCCACTGCTTTTTAGGCTGCTGGGAGAGATTTCCCTTTCTCTTCTTTGTTCACACAGCTCCCGGGGTTCAGCTTTGGATTTGGCCCTGCCTCTGCATGTAGGTCGCCTGAAAGCGTCTGTTCTTCTCTCAGACAGGACGGGGTTAAAGGAGCAGCTGATTCGGGGACTCTGGCTCACTCAGGCTGGGGGGAGGGAGGGATATGCACTGCGGGGTGGGCCTGCGGCGGCAGAGGCCAGCGTGACGTTCCACCAGCCTGAGGTGCGCCGTGCGTTCCCTCAGGGAAGTTGTCCCTGGATTCCGGGACCCTGGCAGTGGCGGGCTGCACGGGCTCCCCGGAAGGGGGGTGTGGATAGTGACCTGTGCTCACACACAGGCTTCTTGGTGGCGGCAGCAGCAGACTTAGCGTCTCATGCACGTCTTTGTGGTATGCGCTTTTAGCCGCGGCTCGCACCCGTCTCTGTAGCTCCTTTAAGCAGCGCTCTTACTCCCCTCTCCTCATGCACCAGGAAACAAAGAGGCAAGAAAAGTCTCTTGCCTCTTCGACAGGTCCAGACTTTTCCCCAGACTCCCTCCTGGCTAGCCGTGGTGCACTAACCCCCTGCAGGCTGTGTTCACACCGCCAACCCCAGTCCTTTCCCTGTGCTCTGACCGAAGCCTGAGCCTCAGCTCCCAGCACTGCCCACCCTGGTGGGTGAGCAGACAAGGCTCTTGGGCTGGTGAGTGCTGGTCGGCACCGATCCTCTGTGCGGGAATCTCTCTGCTTTGCCCTCCGCACCCGTTGCTGTGCTCTCCTCCGCGGCTCCAAAGCTTTCCACCTCCGCCACCCACAGTCTCCCCCCGCGAACGGGCTTCCTAGTGTGTGGAAACCTTTCCTCCTTCACAGCTCCCTCCCACTGGTACACGTCCTGTCCCTATCCTTTTGTCTCTGCTTATTCCTTTTTCTTTTCCACTACCCAGGTACGTGGGGAGTTTCTTGCCTTTTGGGAGATCTGAGGTCTTCTGCCAGTGTTCAGTAGGTGTGCTGTAGGAGTTGTTCAACATGTAGATGTATTTCTGGTGTATCTGTGGGGAGGAAGGTGATCTCTGCATCTTACTATTCCGCCATCTTCCCCTCGTCCCCCGGAACATACATTTTGATAATTACCTTAAATGTAAATGGAATAAATTCTCCAACCAAAAGACATAGACTGGCTGAATGGATACCCCCCAAAAAATACCTGTATATATGCTGTCTACAAGAGATCCACTTCAGATCTAGGGACACATACAGACTGAAAGTGAGGGGTTGGAAAAAGATATTCCATGGAAATGGAAATTAAAAGAAAGCTGGAGGGCTTCCCTGGTGGCGCAGTGGTTGAGAGTCTGCCTGCCGATGCAGGGAACACGGGTTCATGCCCCAGTCCAGGAAGATCCCACATGCCGCGGAGCGGGTAGGCCCGTGAGCCATGGCCGCTGAGCCTGCGCGTCCAGAGCCTGTGCTCCGCAGCGGGAGAGGCCACAACAGTGAGAGGTCTGTGTACCGGAAAAAAAAAAAAAAAAAGCTGGAGTAGCAATATTCATATCAGACAAAATAGACTTTAAAATAAAGACTGTTACACGAGACAAAGAAGGTCACTATATAATGATCAACGGATCAATCCAAGAAGAAGATACAAAAATTGTAAATATTTATGCACCCAGCATAGGAGCACTTCAGTACATAAGGCAAATGCTAACAGCCATAAAAGGGGAAGTTGACAGTAACACAATCATAGTAGGGGACTTTAACACCCCACTTTCACCAATGGACAGATCAACCGAAATGAAAATAAATAAGGAAACACAAGCTTTAAATGATACATTCAATAGGATGGACTTAATTCATATTTATAGGACATTCCATCCAAAAACAACAGAATACACTTTTTTCTCAAGTGCTCATGGAACATTCTCCAGGATAGATCATATCTTGGGTCACAAATCAAGCCTTGGTAAACTTAAGAAAATTGAAATCATATCAGTTATCTTTTCCGAGCACAACTCTATGAGAATAGATATCAATTACAGGAAAAAGACTGTAAAAAAATACAAACACATGGAGGCTAAACAATACAGTACTAAACAAGGAAGAGATCACAGAAGAAATCAAAGAGGAAATAAAAAAAATACCTAGGAACAAATGACATTGAAAACACGATGACCCAAAAGCTATGGGCTGCAGCAAAAGCAGTTCCAAGAGGGAAGTTTATAGCAATACAATCCTACCTCAAGAAACAAAAATCTCAAATAAACAACCTAACCTTCCACCTAAAGCAATTAGAGAAAGAAGAACAAAAATAACCCAAAGTTAGCAGAAGGAAAGAAACCACTAAGATCAGATCAGAAATAAATGAAAAACAAATGAAGGAAACAATAGCAAAGATCAATACAACTAAAAGTTGGTTCTTTGAGAAGATAAACAAAATTGATAAACCATTAGCCAGACTCATCAAGAAAAGAAGGGAGAAGACTCAAATCAATAGAATTAGAAATGAAAAAGGAGAAGTAACAACTGACACTGCAGAAGTACAAAAGATCATGAGAGATTATTACAAGCAAATATATGCCAATAAAATGGACAACCTGGAAGAAATGGACTAATTCTTAGAAAAGCACAACCTTCTGAGACTGAACCCGGAAGAAATAGAAAATATAAACAGACCAATCAGAAGCACTGAAATTGAAACTGTGATTAAAAATCTTCCAACAAACAAAAGCCCAGGACCAGATGGCTTCACAGGTGAATTTTATCAATCATTTAGGGAAGAGCTAAGACCTATCCTCAAACTCTTCCAAAATATAGCAGAGGGAGGAACACTCTCAATCTCATTCTACGACACCACCATCACCCTGTTACCAAAACCAGACAAAGATGTCACAAGAAAAGACTACAGGCCTATATCACTGATGAACATCGATGCAAAAATCTCAACAGAGTACTAGCAAACAATCCAGCAGCACATTAAAAGGACCATACACCATGATAAAGTGGAGTTTATCCCAGGAATGCAAAGATTCTTCAATATACACAAATCAATCAATGTGATACACCATATTAATACACTGAAGGATAAAAACCATATGATAATCTCAATAGTGCAGAGAAAGCTTTCAACAAAATTCAACAAACACCCAATTATTATAAAAAACCCTCCAGAAAGTAGGCATAGAGAGAACTTACCTCAACATAATAAAGGCCATATATGACAAACCCACAGCCAACATCATTCTCAATGGTGAAAAACTGAAAACATTTCCTCTGAGATCAGGAACAATACAAGGTTGCCTACTCTCACCATTATTATTCAACATAGTTTTGGAAGTTTTAGCCACAGCAATCAGAGACAAAAAAGAAATAAAAGGAATACAGGGCTTCCTTGGTGGCGCAGTGGTTGAGAGTCTGCCTGCCGATGCAGGGGACGCGGGTTAGTGCCCCGGTCCGGGATGATCCCACGTGCCGTGGAGCAGCTGGGCCTGTGAGCTGTGACCACTGAGCCTGCATGTCCGGAGCCTGTGCTCCGCAATGGGAGAGCCCACAACAGTGAGAGGTCCGCATACCGCAAAAAAAAGAAAAAAGGAATCCAAATTGGAAAAGAAGAGTTAAAACTGTCACTGTTTGCAGATGACACGATACAATACATACAGAATCCTAAAGATGCTACCAGAAAACTACGAGAGCTAATCAATGAATTTGCTAAAGTAGCAGGATACAAAATTAATGAACAGAAATCTCTTGCATTCCTATACACTAATGATGAAAAATCGGAAAGAGAAATTAAGGAAACACTCCCTTTTACCATTGCAACAAAAAGAATAACATACCTAGGTATAAACCTACCTAAGGAGACAAAAGACCTGTATGCAGAAAACTATAAGACACTGATGAAAGAAATTAAAGATAATACCAACTGATGGAGAGATATACTATGTTCTTGGTTTGGAAGAATCAACATTGTGAAAATGACCCTACTACCCAAAGCAATCTGCAGATTCAATGCAATCCCTATCAAACTACCAATGGCATTTTTCACAGAACTAGAACCAAAAATTTCACAATATGTATGGTAACACAAAAGACCCTGAATAACCAAAGCAATCTTGAGAAAGAAAAAGGGAGCTGGAGGAATCAGGCTCCCTGACTTCAGACTATACTACAAAGCTACAGTAATCAAGACAGTATGGAAGTGGCACAAAAACAGAAATATAGATCAGCGGAAAGGATGGAAAGCCCAGAGATAAACCCACACACATATGGTCACCTTATATTTGATAAGGGAGGCAAGAATATACAGTGGAGAAAAGACAGCCTCTTCAATAATTGGTGCTGGAAAGCCTGGACAGCTACATGTAAAAGAATAAAATTAGAACACTACGTAATGCCATACACAAAAATAAACTCCAGATGGATTAAAGACTTAAATGTAAGACCAAACACTATAAAACTCTTCAAGGAAAACATAGGCAGAACACTCTATGATGTAAATCACAGAAAAGTCCTTTTTGACCCACCTCCTAGAGAAATGGAAATAAAAACAAAAATAAACAAATGGGACCTAATGAAACTTAAAAGTTTTTGCACAGCAAAGGAAACGATGAAGAAGACGAAAAGACAATCATCAGAATGGGAGAAAATATTTGGAAATGAAGCAACTGACAAAGGATTAATCTCCAAAATGTACAAGCAGCTCATGCAGCTCAATATCAAAGAAACAATCCAATCCAAAAATGGGCAGAAGACCTAAATAGACATTTCTCCAAAGAAGATATACAGATTGCCAACAAACACATGAAAGAATGCTCAACATCATTAATCATTAGAGAAATGCAAATCAAAAGTACAATGAGATACCATCTCACTTCGTTCAGAATGGCCATCATCAAAAGATCTACAAACAATAAATGCTGTGGATTGTGTGGAAAAAAGGGAACCCTCTTGCACTGTTGGCAGGAATGTAAATTGATACAGCCACTATGGAGAACAGTACGGAAGTTCCTTAAAAAACTAAAAATAGATCCACCATATGACTCAGCAATCCCACTACTGGGCACATACCCTGAGAAAACCATAATTCAAAGAGTCATGTGCCATAATGTTCACTGCAGCTCTATTTACAATAGCCAGGACATGGAAGCAACCTACGTGTCCATCGACAGATGAATGGATAAAGAAGATGTGGCATATACATAGAATGAAATATTACTCAACCATAAAAAGAAATGAAATTGAGTTATTTGTAGTGAGGTGGATGGACCTAGAGTCTGTCATACAGAGTGAAGTAAGTCAGAAAGAGAAATAACATATGGTAACACATACATATGGAATCTAAAAAATAAAATTAAATTGTTCTGAAGATCCTAGGGTCAGGACAGGAATAATGACACAGATGTAGAGAATGGGCTTGAGGACACAGGGAGAGGGAAGGGTAAGCTGGGATGAAGTGAGAGAGTGGCATTGACATGTATACTCTACCAAATATAAAGTATATAGCTAGTGGGAAGCAGCTGCATAGCACAGGGAGATCAGCTCAGTGCTTTGTGACCACCAGAGGGGTGGGATAGGGAGGGTGGGATGGAGACGCAAGAGGAAGGGTATATGGGGATATATATATATACGTATAAGCTGATTCACTTTGTTATAAAGTGGAAACGAACACAACAATGTAAAGCAATTATACTCCAATAAAGATGTTAAAAAAAAAGATACCATTAAGAAAACGAAAAGGCAAGCTACAGGCCAAGAGAATATATTTGCAAATTATCTGATAAAGGATTTGTATCCAGAATGTAAAGAACTCTTACCCCTTAATGATAAAAATGGAAATATTCCAATTTTAAAATGGTTAAAAGATCTAAATAGACATTTCATCAAAAAAAAAGATATGTTAATGGATAATAAGCACATGAAAAGATATTCAACATATTTGCACTTAGGGAAATGCAAATTAAAACCACAATGAGATACCACTGTATGTCCATTCAAATACCTCGAATAAAAAAGATAGACAATACCAAGTGTTGGCAAGGATGTGGAGAAATTGGAATGCTTATATTTTCCTGGTAGAAATGTATAATCTTTCAGCCACTTTGGAAAACAGTTTGATAGTTTCTTAAAAGGTCAAACATACACTTATCATTTATCCCAGCAATTCCTACCAATGAGAAATGAAAATGTATGTTCATCCAAAGATTTGCACACAAATGTTCATGGAAGGATTATTCATAATAGCCCTGAACTGAAAGCAATCCAAATGTCCATCAACTTGTGAATGAATAAACCAAATATGATATATCCATATAATGGAAGACTATCCATCAGTAAAAAGGAATGAACTTCTCTCACATACAACATATAGATGAACCTCAAACACATTATTAAGTGAAAGAAGCCATACACAAAAGACCACATAATACATGATTCCATGTATATGAAATTTTCAGAAGTTGTAAACCTATAGAGACCAAAAGCAAATCAGTGGTTGCCTAGGACTGGAGGTGGGAGTGAGGATTGACTGTTTATGACGTCAAGGGAACTTTCTGCAGTGATGGAAATTTTTTAGAACTGGATCTTGGTAATGGTTGCACAACTGTATAAATTTATTGAAAAACCCATTGAATTGTATACTTTAAAATGGTGAATTCTATAGTATGTAAATTATACCTATTAAAACCTGTTTGACAAAAGATGTACATTGTATTAGTTAGGATCTAATGAGGGAAGCAGAAGATTAAGATTATAACCAGTAGATTATATATATACCCTATATGTATCCATTGTTTGTATGTTTATATATAGGGTTTCTTACAGGGAACTGGCTTATGTAACTGTAGGGGCTCATGAAGCAAGTCCACAATCTGTAAGGGCAGGCTGTCAGGAAGGAAAGAGCCAGAAAGGGGAGAGCACCTGTACACCTAGCTGCTGTTTGGAGTCTAACTCAGGGCATGTCTAAAACTTTTTAAAAGGACTTCCACTGACTGAGTGAGACCCACACAGATAATCTCCCTAGATTAACATCAATTTACAGGGGACTTGAATTACATCTGCAAAATCTCTTCACAGCAGCCCTAGATTAGTATTTGATTGAGTAACTGGGAGAAGGTGAGTGCATGATATAATACTGTCCTCTGTTCAGTTCTGTAGTTTAGCCTAACCAAATTGACATGTCAAAAAACCATCACAGAAAGACAAATATCATGATATTGCTTATATGTGGAATCTGAAAAAATGATACAAATGCATTTATTAACAAAACAGAAATTGACTCACAGACATAGAAAACAAACTTACGGTTACCAAAGGGGAAAGGTGGGGGAGGGATAAATTAGGAGTTTTTGATTAAAATATGCACACACACACACACACATATATATATATATATATATATACATAAAATAGATAACAAATAAGGAGCTACTGTATAGCATGGGAAACTATACTCAATATCTTGTAATAACCCATAATGGAAAAGTATCTTAAAAAAGAATATATATATATATATATATATACTGATATATATATCACTTTGCTGTACACCTGAAACTAACACAACATTGTAAATCAACTATATTTAATAAAATTTTTAAAAAAGACACTGTGACAAAAAAATCACAAGTGTTTTGTTTTCCACAGAAAATAGTTTGTTTTTACAAGCTAGGAGGAATTTCAATTTGTTCATGCACTGACTCAAATGACATTTCTAGAGGAACAACTGTTTGCTAGACACAATAGTGTAGGCTGTACTCTCATTAAAAAAAATTTTTTACATGCCGACTGGCAATAGAAGATGCTCAAATATTTGTTGAATGAATATGCCATTAATACACCACCAGGATTTATTTATCTACCAATTTTATTTATGCACATGGTATTTGTGTAGGCTATTATCATTTAGATGGAGTATCCATTGTGCAGCCTCAAATAGCAAAGTTTCACATGTCTCTCTTCATGCATACTCAAAAAATTTACACAGCTTAATCTCTGCCAAAAATTTTCTGAAAGAAGTGCTGTCTAAACAAATATTGGATAGAGAAAAAAGATAAATTAAAATCTTGATTAGTTATAATATTTACAGGGAAGTCGCTATGGGGACACTTGAAGACTTGATCCTCCTTGAGAGTGTTTATATAAATCTATTTTCCAACGGATCTGAATTTCCAGTCTTGCAGTTTTCCACAATTTGAAGATCCTGATTCCGTGCCCTTTCTAAGGGAAGAGAGTTAGGTTAAAAAGTCTCATTCACTGACCCTCCATTTACTCGAGTAATGAATTATTGTTGTGACAGGTAATCCTAATCTGTGGCAGCTCAGCAACTGCCTCTCCAGGCAACATTTGCCCAGTCTCTCTAGTTGCGACCGCGACAGTTTCTATGGCGACAACTTTGTTTCTACGCGGCAGGCGACTGCCCAGCTCGGCAGGACCCCGTAGGGCGTTCCGGAGGATTCAACCCTGTTTTCTCTCTTCCTTTCACCAGTTCGGCAGGACCCCGTAGGGCGTTCCGGAGGATTCAACCCTGTTTTCTCTCCCGTTCACCATTAAAGAAGTTCATTGAACGTACCCCTCTTATCTGAGCAGCCGGGAAGTAGTGAAAACAATCAGAGAGGTACTTTCTTGTTCTCAGCTTTTCTCTTCACCCCTCTCCCAGGGGAGGAGATTTTGAACTGGGCGCCAGCAGAAACTGTCTTTTTCAAGGCAGGAATCTCCAAATTGTGTGGGCATCTGCAGCAAATGCAGTTGATATCACAGTTAATTATTCAGCATTTATATGACATTTTAGATTTCTTATGCACTTAGCATGCCTATTTTTGTTTGGTCATAGTATGGCTTTCTAGGAAGGTAGCAAAACTAAGATACAATAGTGATGTTTAAAAATATTAATGATGTTAAAGTAGCAGCTTTTTGGGGAGAGAGATTATACCTCAACAACTGGATTTTGTTGTTGTTGTGATTTGCTTCTTAGGGAAAATTTGAACTCAAAATTTTAGAACTGTACAGGTATTTAGAGAGCATCTAATCCAGTTCCTTAATTTCAGCCATGAGGAAACTGAAGCCCTCACTCACTGGGAAGTGACTGGCTTCATTTCTTCATAGCAATGAATGGTAGAGCTGTAACAGGAATCCCTGCCCATTTATCTCAACTGCCATCCTTGGGAAAAAGATATAAAGAGGCCTAGAATTTTTGGTATTGATATGTAATGAATATATCGAGGCTAGCTTTTACAATAATGGCTTTACGGACTTTTTCTCCTCAGAGTATATTTTAATCTTTAGGGGACCAAGATGTCAGATACAAACAAAACTGCCATTGCAGCAGAAAAAGAGGCTCTGAACTTGAAGTTACCTCCCATTGTTCGTCCCCTGGAAGACATAGGTGTTGGTGCACCAGCACAAAGTAAGCTGCTGAGTTACAGAAGATCCAAGGAGCAGCAGAAGACAATTAATCAGTTAGTGTAAGTAGCATATTAGTAAATAATCCTTGTTTGGAATTTGAGTGAAATAATTAGTGTTTGTATTCTCATAAAAAGTTTAACTATTTAGGTTGTTCATGGTCAAAATATCATCTTCAAATTCAAGTAGGAAAACAATTGAAAAAGTAATTGTAATGATAGTAAATGTTATATAGTGCTTACAGTGTTTATTCTAAGCATTGTTTTTATTGTTTTACCTATACTTCTCACAACAACCCTATACGATGGGTACTATTGTTATTTCTATATATAGATGAGTAAACTGAGGTGCAGAGAAGTTAAGTAACTTGCCGAAGGTCTCACAGCTTGAGTTTAGGCCCTGACAGTCTGGTCCTAGAGTTCACATACTTTGAACACCACGCTATTCCTCCTTGTGATATATTATAACCATACTGGTCCCTGAAAGTAAGACCAAGTAACTGGGCCTCTACAAATAGCATTGCACTGGAGCAAATACTTAATAAAATACCTTGAAACTACTTGTACTTAAAATTTTTTCTATACAAAAGAAAATACAGTCTAACATCCTACCCTTTCTCCTCCAATTTAGTGGAAATTAAAACTAATTTAGGTACCAGCTACCAAAGGCACTGATAAGGATGGTTCAGTCAATTCAGTAGTTACTGAGAATTTCCTAGGTACCTGACTCTGCTGGGCTCTAGGGATAAATAAGAAGAAAAAGATATTGAGCTCTGTACGCTTTGAACCTAACACTGAACTATAAAACAGGGAATTTCTCTCTGGTGGATTTCTGCTTCTCTTTCTGCATTCTCTTTCCCTCTTTGGTCTGCCTCCTTTATACCTATTTTTGCAACGGACTAAGTTTTATTCTCTGTTACATTGTTGATGATCATATTGTTGATGATCATATTGTTGCTAGTTAAAGTAATTTAAGTTTTTGCTGATTTTACTTTCCTTAAAATTAAACAGGTCTGTTAATCATATAACTTCTTTAAATTTACATTACTATTAGTCTGTCAATCTTCTAATCATATTTAAATCCAAACTTATAAGGTATATTAACTAATGGCAGTATATGTATTGTTAGATACCCTTTACCCTTTTAATTTCTAAGACTCTAACCAATGTTTCAGTAGACTTAGAGAATAGAAAAAGGGGTTCCTTAGGAGTTACATATTGTTCTTGCTCCAAAACCTTTTATAATCTCAGAATGTTGAACTACTTGCAGTTCCTTATTTTTACATTTAGTGAAAAATAAATTTCACAATTGCTCCCTGCAGTTTCCTTCACTGAAAAGTCTATCTGAATACTTATACAATTTATTCAAGGCTTAGTTTATGAATCACCTCCTCTGGAAAGCTTTCTCCTAATCCCCTTTGTGCAGCTTTAACCCTGTCTACATATTCTCTTACATCTATTTAACAGATATTAAATATCTACTGTTATCCAAACACTGCTTGTTACTAGAAAGACCACAGAGAACACAACAGAAAGGACTTTAGTCTTTCAGAAGCTTATATTCTGGTGGGAGGAGGCAGATAGTAAACACATTAAAAAAAATTATGTTAACCCTTTAGATGGTGATAAATACTATGAAGAAATAAAATAGTGGGATAGAGAGTGACAGGGAAGATGTTTCTAGGAACATTGCAGGAAAGTCCCATGGAGATGATATATAGAGATCTAAAGAATAAGAAGTTTGTCATTTAAATAAACATGAGAACACCACTGTAGCAAAGGGGATAGCAAGCATGAAAGCCCTGAAATATGAATGCTTTCACTGTGTTCTAGGAATTGACAAAGGTCAATGTCACTAGAGTATCAGGGACCTGGGGAAGAGTATTATCAGGTGAGGTCTGTGGATAGAGAGTTCCAGGAGTAAGGTGGGATGTAAGGAGTCCTGGGCAGAACAGAGCCCTCTGCTGGGACCAGTTCCTCAGAACACTTGGCTGAGCAAAGATCGAAAATTGTTTTGTAGCTTTCCAGATTCCCATGAATGAGCCACTTCTTCCTTGGCCACTAGGAATCCCTCTTGATTCAGACCAGCCTTTCTCTCCTTCACCATATGTAGTCTCTTACACAGTCCTTTGAAATTATCCAATTTTGTTTATTTATCTGTTTTTGATTGTTAACACAGAAAGCAAAAACAGGGAGTGAAAACGCTAGCTCTTACATTCTTCTCAGCTCTTTTTATTTATATGAGTAGGAGAAAACACACTCCAGGAAATTATTGCTATATTAAAGGGTGACATTTATATATAAAGAGCTCAAGGAAGTTAGGCATATTTATGTTGGGATCATTACAGTGCAAGGTAGCTAGTGCCAACTAGCATACCAGAGTATAATCCTTGAAAGTATTGATCACTGAGAGCTAGGCTGCTCACAGAGAAAATGATGGATGAAGGGGAGTCTGGCCTGGGCCTTGACAATTAACAAAGAAAAGAGGAAGGAGGATATTCCAGGCACATTTTCTACTCCATGTGAGAAAGCCTTAGGAATTTTGTTTTTAATAGATCTTTATTGGGGTATAATTGCTTCACAATACTGTGTTAGTTTCTGTTGCACAACAAAGCAAATCAACCATATGCATAGATATGTCCCCATATCCCCTCTCTCATGAGCCTCCCTCCCATGCTCCCTATCGCACCCCTCTAGGTCACCGCAAAGCACCGAGCCGATCTCCCTATGCTATTTTCCACCAGCCAACTATTTTACATTCGGTAGTATATGTATGTCGATGCTACCGTCACTTAGCCCCAGCTTCGCCCTCCCACCCCATATCCTCAAGTCCATTTTCTATATCTATCTCTTTATTCCTGCCCTGCAACTAGGTTCATCAATACCTTTTTTTTTTTTAGATTCCATATATATGTGTTAGCATATGGTATTTGTTTTTCTCTTTCTGACTTACTTCACTTTGTATGACAGACTCTAGGTCCATCCACCCCCCTACAAATAACTCAATTTCGTTTCTTTTTATGGCCGAGTAATATTCCATTGTATATATATGCCACATCTTCTTTATCCATTCATCTGTCGATGGACACTTAGGTTGGTTCCGTGTCCTGGCTATTGCAAATAGTGCTGCACTGAACATTGTGGTACATGTCTCTTTATGAATTGTGGTTTTCTCAGGGTATATGCCCAGTAGTGGGATTGCTGTGTCATATGGTAGTTCTATTTTTAGTTTTTTAAAGAACCTCCATACTGTTTTCCATAGTGGTTGTATCAATTTACATTCCCACCAACAGTGCAAGAGGGTTCCCTTTTCACCACACCTTTTTCCAGCATTTATTTTTTCTAGATTTTTTGATAATTGCCATTCTGACCGACGTGAGTTAACACCTCATTTTAAGGAGCTTCAAGGTGGTGGAAGAGTAAGACACGGAGTTCACCTTCCTCCCCACAAATACATCAGAAATGCATCTACATGTGGAACAACTCCTACAGAACACCTACTGAACGCTGACAGAAGACCTCAGACCTCCCAAAAGGCAAGAAACTACCCACATACCTGGGTAGGGCAAAAGAAGAAAGAAAAAACAGACGCAAGAATAGGGACGGGAACTGCACCAGTGGGAGGGAGCTGTGAGGGAGGAAAGGTTTCCACAAGCTAGGAAGACCCTTCATGGGTGGAGACTGCGGGTGGCGGAGGGGGGAAGCTTCGGAGCCACGGAGGAGAGCGCAGCAACAGGGGTCCGGAGGGCAAAGTGGAGAGATTCCTGCACAGAGGATCGGTGCCGACCAGCACTCACCAGCCCGAGAGGCTTGTCTGCTCACCTGCCGGGGTGGGCGTGTGCTGGGAGCTGAGGCTTGGGCTTCGGTTGGATCCCAGGGAGAGGACTGGGGTTGACTGCGTGAACACAGCCTGAAGGGAGCTAGTGCGCCACAGCTAGCCGGGAGGGAGTCTGGGAAAAAGTCTGGAGTTGCCGAAGAGGCAAGAGACTTTTCTTGCCTCTTTGTTTCCTGGTGCGCGAGGAGAGGGGATTAAGAGCACAGCTTAAAGGAGCTCCAGAGATGGGCACGAGCCGCGGCTATCAGCGCGGACCCCAGAGACAGGCATGAGGCACTAAGGCTCCTGCTGCAGCCACCAAGAAGCCTGTGTGCGATCACAGGTCACTGTCCAAACCTCCCCTCCTGGGAGCCTGTGCAGCTGCCACTACCAGGGTCCTGAGATCCAGGGACAACTTCCCCGGGAGAATGCACGGCACGCCTCAGGCTGGGGCAACGTCACTCTGGCCTCTGCCACTGCAGGCTTGCCCCGCATCCGTACCCATCCCTCCCCCCAGCCTGTGTGAGCCAGAGTCCCTGAATCAGCTGCTTCTTTGACCCCGTCCTGTCTGAGTGAAGAACAGATGCTGTCAGGCGACCTACACGCAGAGGCGGGGCCAAATCCAAAGCTGAACCCTGGGAGCTGTGCGAACAAAGAAGAAAAAGGGAAATCTCTCCCAGCAGCCTCAGGAGCAGCAGATTAAATATCCACAATCAACTTGATGTACCCTGCATCTGAGGAATACCTGAATAGACCACGAATCATCCCAAGTTGAGGAGGTGGACTTTGGGAGCAACGATATGTATATATTTTTCCCTTTTTCTGTTTTTGTGACTGTGTATGTGTATGCTTCTGTGTGTGATTTTGTCTGTATAGCTTTGCTTTCACCATTTGTCCTAGGGTTCTGTCTGTCCGTTTTTTTTACTTAAAATTTTTTTTCTTAATTATTTTTTATTTTAATAGCTATATTTTATTTCATTTTACATTATTTTATTTTGTCTTCTTTCCTTCCTTCTTTCTTCCTTCCTTCCTTCCTTCCTTCCTTCCTTCCTTCCTTCCTTCCTTTCTTTCTTTCTTCCTTTCTTTCTTTCTTATTTCTTTCTTTTCTCCCTTTTATTCGGAGCCATGTGGATGACAGGCTCTTGCTACTCCAGCCAGGCATCAGGGCTGCGCCTCTGGGGTGGGACAGTGAAGTTCAGGACACTGGTCCACAAGGGACCTCCCAGCTCCACGTAATATCAAATGGCGAAAAGCTCCCAGAGATCTCCATCTCAATGCCAAGACCCAGCTCCACTGAATGACCAGCAAGCTACAGTGCTGGACACCCTATGCCAAACAACTAGCACAACATGAACACAACCCCATCCATTAGCAGAGAGGCTGCCTAAAATCATAATAACACCACAGACACACCAAAACACACCACCAGATGTGGACCTGCCCACCAGAAAGGCAAGATCCAGCTTCATCCACCAGGACATGGGCACTAGTCCCCTCCACCAGGAAGTCTACACAACTCACTGAACTAACCTTAGCCACTGGGGACAGACACCAAAAGCAATGGGAACTATGAACCTGCAGCCTGCAAAAAGGAGACCCCAAACATAGTAAGTTAAGCAAAATGAGAAGAGAGAGAAACACACAGCAGATGAAGGAGCAAGATAAAAACCCACCAGATCTAACAAATGAAGAGGACAAAGGCAGTCTACCTGAAAAAGAATTCAGAATAATGATAGTAAAGATGATCCAAAATCTTGGAAATAGAATGGAGAAAATACAACAAACATTTAACAAGGACCTAAAAGAACTAAAGAGCAAACAAACAGTGATGAACAACACAATATGTGAAATTAAAAATTCTCTATAAGGGATCAATAGCAGAATAACTGAGGCAGAAGAACGGATAAGTGACCTGGAAGGTAAAATAGTGTAAATAACTACTGCAGAGCAGAGTAAAGAAAAAAGAATGAAAAGAATTGAGGAGAGTCTCAGACCCTCTGCGACAACAAGAAATGCACCAACATTCGAATTATAGGGGTCCCAGAAGAAGAAGAGAAAAAGAAAGGGATTGAGAAAATATCTGAAGAGATTATAGTTGAAAACTTC
Organism: Delphinapterus leucas; assembly: GCF_059928025.1. Lineage (NCBI taxonomy): Eukaryota > Metazoa > Chordata > Mammalia > Artiodactyla > Monodontidae > Delphinapterus > Delphinapterus leucas. Next base: position 73,314,247 of record NC_143138.1, on the reverse strand, counting down.
CCTGATATGGGAAAGGAAATAGTTAATCAAGTCCAAGAAGCACAGAGAGTCCCATACAGGATAAATCCAAGGAGAAACATGCCAAGACACATATTATTCAAACTATCAAAAATTAAATACAAAGAAAAAATATTAAAAGCAGCAAGGGAAAAACAACAAGTAACACACAAGGGAATCCCCATAAGGTTAACAGCTGATCTTTCAGCAGAAACTCTGCAAGCCAGAAGGGACTGGCAGGACATATTTAAAGTGATGAAGGAGAAAAACCTACAACCAAGATTACTCTACCCTGCAAGAATCTCATTCAGATTTGACAGAGAAATTAAAACCTTTAGAGACAAGCAAATTCTAAGAGAATCCAGCACCACCAAAGCAGCTTTACAACAAATGCTAAAGGAAATTCTCTAGGCAGGAAACACAAGAGAAGGAAAAGAGCTACAATAACAAACCCAAAACAATCAAGGAAATGGTAATAGGAACATACATATAGATAAGTACCTTAAATGTAAATGGATTAAATGCTCCAACCAAAAGACATAGACTGGCTGAATGGATACAAAGACAAGACCCATATATATGTTGTCTACAAGTGACCCACTTCAGACCTAGGGACACATACAGACTGAAAGTGAGGGGATGGAAAAAGGTATTCCATGCAAATGGAAATTAAAAGAAAGCTGGAGGGCCTTCCCTGGTGGCGCAGTGGTTGAGAATCCGACTGCCGATGCAGGGGACACGGGTTTGTGCCCCAGTCTGGGAAGATTCCGCATGCCGCGGAGCGGCTGAGCCCATGAGCCATGGCCACTGAGCCTGCGTGTCCGGAGCCTGTGCTCCACAAGGGGAGAGGCCACAACAGTGAGAGGCCCGCATACCACAAAAAAAAAAAAGAAAGCTGGAGTAGCAATTCTCATATCAGACCAAACAGACTTTAAACAAAGACTATTACAAGAAACAAAGAAGGACACTACTTAATGATCAAGGGATCAATCCATGAAGAAGATATAGACATTGTAAATATTTATGCACCCAACATAGGAGCACCTCAATACATAAGGCAAAGACTAACAGCCATAAAAGGGGAAATCAACAGTAACACATCATAGTAGGGGACTTTAACACCCCACTTTCACCAATGGACAGATCATCCAAAATGAAAATAAATAAGAAACACAAGCTTTAAATGATACATTAAACAAGATGGAATTAACTGGTATTTATAGGACATTCCATCCAAAAACAACAGAATACACATTCTTCTCAAGTGCTCATAGAACATTCTCCAGGATAGATCATATCTTGGGTCACAAATCAAGCCTTGGTAAATTTAAGAAAATTGAAATCGTATCAAGAATCTATTCTGACCACAATGCTATGAGACTAGATATCAATTACAGGAAAAAATCTGTAAAAAATGCAAACACATGGAGGCTAAACAATACACTACTTAATAACCAAGAGATCACTGAAGAAATCAAAGAGGAAATGAAAAAAATACCTAGAAACAAATGACAAGGAAAACACGACGACCCAAAAACTATGGGCTACAGCAAAAGCAGTTCTAAGAGGGAAGTTTATAGCAATATAGCCCTACCATAAGAAACAAGAAACATCTCAAATAAACAGCCTAACTTTACACCTAAAGCAATTTGAGAAAGAAGAACAAAAATAACCCCAAAGTTAGCAGAAGGAAAGAAATCATAAAGATCAGATCAGAAATAAATGAAAAACAAATGAAGGAAATGATAGCAAAGATCAATAAAACTAAAAGCTGGTTCTTTGAGAAGATAAATGAAATTGATAAACCATTAGGCTCAATCAAAAAAAAAGGGAGAAGACTCAAATCAATAGAATAGAATTAGAAATGAAAAAGGAGAAGTAACAACTGACACTGCAGAAATACAAAGGATCATGAGAGATTACTACAAGCAACTATATGCCAATAAAATGGACAACCTGGAAGAAATGGACAAATTCTTACAAATGCACAACCTTCCGAGACTGAACCAGGAAGAAACAGAAAATATGAACAGACCAATCACAAGCACTGAAATTGAAACTGTGATTAAAAATCTTCCAACAGGGCTTCACTGGTGGCGCAGTGGTTGAGAGTCCGCCTGCCGATGCAGGGGACACGGGTTTGTGCCCCTGTCCAGGAAGATCCTGCATGCTGTGGAGCGGCTGGGCCCGTGAGCCATGGCCGCTGAGCCTGCGTGTCTGGAGCCTGTGCTCTGCAAAGGGAGAGGCCACGACAGTGAGAGGCCCGCGTACCGCAAAGAAAAAAAAAAAAAGAAATCTTCCAACAAACAAAAGCCCAGGACCAGATGGCTTCACAGGCAAATTCTGTCATACATTTAGAGAAGAGCTAACACCTATCCTTCTCAAACTCTTCCAAAATATGGCAGAGGTAGGAACACTCCCAAACTCATTCTGCAAGGCCACCATCACACTGATACCAAAAGCAGGCAAAGATGTCACAAAGAAAGAAAACTACAGGCCAATATCACTGATCAACATAGATGCAAAAATCCTGAACAAAATACTAGCAAACAGAATCCAACAGCGCATTAAAAGGATCATACACCTCGATAAACTGGGGTTTATCCCAGGAATGCAAAGATTTTTCAGTATACGCAAATCAATCAATGTAATACACCATATTAACAAATTGAAGGAGAAAAACCATATGATCATCTCAGTATATGCAGAGAAAGCTTTTGACAAAATTCAACACCCATTTATGTAAAAAACCCTCCAAAAAGTAGGCATAGAGGGAACTTTCCTCAACATAATAAAGGCCATATATGACAAACCAACAGCCAACTTCGTCCTCAATGGTGAAAAACTGAAAGCATTTCCTCTAAGATCAGGAACAAGACAGGGATGTCCACTCTCACTGCTGTTATTCAACATAGCTTTGGAAGTCCTAGCCACGGCAATCAGAGAAGAAAAAGAAATAAAAGGAATACAAATTGAAAAAAAAGAAGTAAAACTGTCACTGTTTGCAGATGACATGATGCTATACATAGAGAATCCTAAAGATGCCACCAGAAAACTACTAGAGCTAATCAATGAATTTGGTAAAGTTGCAGGATACAAAATTAATGCACAGAAATCTCTTGCATTCCTATACACTAATGATGAAAAATCTGAAAGTGCAATTAAGAAAACACTTCCATTTGCCATTGCAACAAAAAGAATAAAATATCTAGGAATAAACCTACCTAAGGAGACAAATGACCTGTGTGAAGAAAACTATAAGACACTGATGAAAGAAATTTAAAATGATACAAATAGATGGAGAGATATACCATGTTCTTGGATTGGAAGAATCAACATTGTGAAAATGACCCTACTACCCAAAGCAATCTGTGGATTCAATACAATCTCTATCAAACTACCACTGGCATTTTTCACAGAACTAGAACAAAAAACTTCACAATTTGTATGGAAACACAAAAGACCCTGAATAGCCAAAGCAATCTTGAGACAGAAAAATGGAGCTAGAGGAATCAGGCTCCCTGACTTCAGACTATATACTACAAAGCTACAGTAATCAAGACAGTATGGTGCTGGCACAAAAACAGAAATATAGGTCAATGGAACAGGATAGAAAGCCCAGAGATAAACCCACGCACATATGGTCACCTTATATTTTATAAAGGAAGCAGGAATATACAGGGGATAAAAGACAGCCTCTTCAATAAGTGGTGCTGGGAAAACTGGACAGCTACATACAAAAGATGAAATTAGAACACTCCATAACACCATAAACAGAAATAAACTCCAAATGGATTAAAGACCTTAATGTAAGGCCAGACAGTGTCAAACTCTTAGAGGAAAACATAGGGAGAACACTCTATGACATAAATCACAGAAAGATCCTTTTTGACCCACCTCCTAGAGCAATGGAAATAAAAACAAAAATAAACAAATGGGACCTAATGAAACTTCAAAGCTTTTGCACAGCAAAGGAAACCATAAACAAGTCCAAAAGACAACTCTCAGAATGGGAGAAAATATTTGCAAATGAAGTAACTGACAAAGGATTAATCTCCAAAATTTAAAAGGAGCTCATGTAGCTCAATATCAAAAAAACAAACAATCCAATCCAAAAATGGGCAGAAGACCTAAATAGACATTTCTCCAAAGAAGATATACAGATTGCCAACAAACACATGAAAGAATGCTCAACATCATTAATCATTAGAGAAATGCAAATCAAAAGTACAATGAGATATCATCTCACTTCGTTCAGAATGGCCATCATCAAAAGATCTACAAACAATAAATGCTGTGGATTGTGTGGAAAAAAAGGAACCCTCTTGCACTGTTGGTGGGAATGTAAATTGATACAGCCACTATGGAGAACAGTATGGAGGTTCTTTAAAAATCTAACAGTAGAACCACCAGCAATATGACCCAGCAGTCCCACTACTGGGCATATACCCTGAGATAACCATAATTCAAAATGAGTCATGTACCACAGTGTTCATTGCAGCTCTGTTTACAATAGCCATCGACATGGAAGCAACCTAAGTGTCCATCAACAGATGAATGGATAAAGAAGATGTGGCACATATATACAATGAAATATTACTCAGCCATAAAAAGAAATGAAATTGAGTTATTTGTAGTGAGGTGGATGGACCTAGAGTCTGTCATACAGAGTGAAGTAAGTCAGAAAGAGAAAAACAAATACCATATGCTAACACATATATGTGGAATCTAAACAAGAAAAAAAAGGTCATGAAGAACATAGGGGCAAGATGGGAATAAAGATGCAGACCTACTAGAGAATGGACTTGAGGATATGGGGAGGGGGAAGGGTAAGATGGGACAAAGTGAGAGAGTGGCATCGACATATATACACTACCAAATGTAAAATAGATAGCTAGTGGGATGTAGCCGTGTAGCCCAGCAAGATCAGCTCGGTGCTTTGTGACCACCTAGAGGGGTGGGAAAGGGAGAGTGGGAGGGAGGGAGACGCAAGAGGGAAGAGATATGGGGACATATGTATATGTATAACAGATTCACTTTGTTTTAAAGCAGAAACTAACATGTCATTGTAAAGCAATTATAGTCCAATAAAGATGTTAAAAAAAAAAAAGGTACAGATGTAAAAAACAAAAAAAAACCTCATTGTAGTTTTGATTTGCGTTTCTGTGATAATTAGTGACGTTGAACATCTTTTCATGTGCTTCTTGGCCATCTGTATGTCTTCCTTGGTGAAATGTCTATTTAGGTCTTCCACCCATTTTTCAATTGGCTTGTTTGTTTTTTTGATATTGAGCTCCATGAGCTGTTTGTATATTTTGGAGTTTAATCCTTTGTCTTTTGTTTCATTTGCAAATATTTTCTCCCATTTTGAGGGTTGTCTTTTGGTCTTGTTGATGGTTTCCTTTGCTGTGCAAAAGCTTTTAAGTCCCATTTGTTTATTTTTGTTTTTATTTCTGTTACTCTAGAAGGTGGGTCAAAAAAGATTTTGCTGTAGTTTATGTCAAAGAGTGTTTTTCCTATATTTTCCTCTAAGAGTTTCATAGTGTCTGGTCTTATTAAGTCTTTAATCCATTTGGAGTTTATTTTTGTATATGGTGTTAGGGAGTGTTCTAATTTCATTCTTTTACATGTAGCTGTCCAGTTTTCTGAGCACCACCTATTGAGGAGGCTGTCTTTTCTCCATTGTATGTTCTTGCCTCTTGTGTCATAAATTAGGTGCCCATATGTGCATGGGTTTATCTCTGGGCATTCTATCTTGTACCATTGACCTATATTTCTGTTTTGTGCCAGTACCATACTGTCTTAATTACTGTAGCTTTTTGGTATAGTTTGAAGTCAGGGAGCCTGATTCCTCCAACTCTGTTTTTCTTTCTCAAGATTGCTTTGGCTATTTGGGGTATTTTGTGTTTCCATACAAAATGTAAATTTTTTGGTTCTGCTTCTGTGAAGAACGCCATTGGTAGTTTGATAGGGATTGCATTGAATCTGTAGATTGCTTTGGGTAGTATAGTCATTTTCACAATATTGATTCTTCCAATCCAAGAACATGATATATTCTCCTTCTGTTTATGTCATCTTTGTTTTCTTTCATCAGTGTTTTATAGTTTTCTGAGTACAAGTCTTTTGCCACCTTAGGCAGGTTTACTCTTAGGTATTTTATTCTTTTGTTGCAGTGGTAAATGGGAGTGTTTCCTTATTTTCTTTTCCTGATTTTTCGTTGTTGGTGTATAGGAATGCCAGAGATTTCTGTGACTTAATTTTGTATCCTGCAACCTTACCAAATTCATTGATTAGTTGTAGTAGTTTTCTGGTGGCATCTTTAGGATTATCTACGTATAGTATCACTTCATCAGCAAACAGTGACAGTTTTACTTCTTCTTTTCCAATCTGGATTCCCTTTGTTTCCTTTTCTTCTCTGATTGCTGTCGCTAGGACTTCCAAAGCTTTGTTGAATAGAGTGGCGATAGTGGACATCCTTGTCTTGTTCCTGATCTTAGAGGAAATGCTTTCAGTTTTTCACCATTGAGAATGATGCTCTCTGTGGGTTTGTCATATATGGCCTTTATTATGTTGAGGTAGGTTCCCCCATGCCCATTTTCTGGAGAATTTTTATCATAAATGGGTGTTGAATTTTGTTGAAAGCTTTTTCTGCATCTATTGAGATGATCATATGGTTTTTATTCCTTAATTTGTTAATGTGGTGTATCACATTGACTTATTTGCGTATATTGAAAAATCCTTGCATCCCTGGGATAAATCCCACTTGATCATGGTGTATGATCCATTTAATGTGTTGTTGGATTCTGTTTGCTAGTAATTTGTTCAGGATTTTTACATCTATGTTCATCAGTGATATTGGTCTTTAATCTTTTTTTTTGATATCTTTTTCTGGGTGATGGTGGCTTTGTAGAACGAATTTGGGAGTGTTTCTCCTGCTGCAATTTTTTAAAAGAGATTGAGAAGGATCTGTATTAGCTCTTCTCTAAATGTTTGATAGAATTCGCCTGTGAAGCCTTCTGGTCCTGGACTTTTGTTTGTTGGACTATTTTAAATTATGGTTTCAATTTCATTACTTGTGATGTGTCTGTTTATATTTTCTAATTTTTCCTGGTCAGTCTTGGAAAATTGTACCTTTCCAATAGTTTGTCCATTTCTTCATTGTTGTCCATTTTATTGACATATAGTTTTTTGTAGTAGTGTCTTATAATCCTTTGTATTTCTGCAGTGTCAGTTGTGATTTCTCCTTTTTCATTTCCAATTTTATTGATTTGCATCCTGTACCTTTTTTTCTTGATGAGTCTGGCTAAGGGTTTATCAATTTTATTTATCTTCTCAAAGAACTAGCTTTTAGTTTTATTGATCTTTTCTATTGTTTTCGTCATTTCTATTTCATTTATTTCTGCTGTGATATTTATGGTTTCTTTCCTTCTACTGACTTTGGGTTTTCTTTGTTCTTCTTTCTCTAGTTGTTTTAAGTGTAGGGTTAGATTGTTTATTTGAGATTTTTCTTGTTTCCTGCGGTGAGATTGTATTGCTATAAACTTCCCTCTTAAATCAGCTTTTGCTGCATCCCATAGGTTTTGTGTCATCGTGTTTTAATTTTGATTTAGTCAGGCTCAGTAAGGCACAACAGGGAAATGAGGCTACTCATAAAAGCTAATTCAGTCTTAGTCTCTTTTAATAAATGAAGAATGTCTAGAATGTGGGAGAGAAAATTTTCACCCTCCATTGGTCAAGCAACATCTGCAATTCTGGGGTCACACTATAAGAGGGATGTTGCTAAACCATTATAGCTACCAATGAGAGTGAGGAATTTTCAAACTACCTAATTTGAAGGGAACTGATTTGCTTAATGGGGAGGAGTTTAGACAGGCCTGAGTTCATATCCCATCTCTACAACTTATTAATGTGAATTTGGCAAGTCAAGTAACTTTGCTTATCCTCATCTTCCTATCTGTAAGATGGGGATAATATTATAATAATGGTTACCTCTTAGGATTTCTGTGAGAGTTAAATGAGATCCATGCATATAAAGATCTTAAGCCAATGCATAGAACGTCAGAAACTCACTATAAATGGTAACTTTTATTGACAGGAATGGTCAAAGGAACTGGATAGGTATTACTAAGTTTTGGAAGGGTAACAAAGAAGAGGAATATGACTTTTTTATATAGCTTCAGAGAATATAATTTAAAAGGATACAACTCAAGAAATTTATTTCGAAGAATATGAGCTAGCTGACAATAAATTGAGCTACCTCAGAAAGTGATGAATGTCATCTCCCCTCACCCATCCTGGGGTACAACTTGAAATTTTTGAGAGTATTCATGCATTAAAGAAAGTACTGAACTAGATATGCGGAATCTTTTCCACATCCACTACTCTGATCATTCATTCTACAGATATTTACTGACCTTGATGGACACTATCTAAGTGCTATGGATAGATCGGTGAGCAAAACAGACATGATCTTTTTCTTTATGGCATTTACTAGTTTATGCTTTTTTGGTGCTGGTGGCCATCCTTCCCTTCAAATTCCTTTTAGTTCTCCTTTTGCCTCTGACCATGTCTCCTTTGCCTCCTTCAGTTGTTCTTCCTCATTCCTGTCACGCTTGGCATCCTTCAATCTTCTTTCTTAAGTCTCTTTTCTTTCCCTTGTATACTTTCTGCTTTGGCCATCTCTTCTAGTGTATTTAGCCTTTACAAACTGGTAGATTTGTCTTTCTAAAAATGTTCTCATGCTTAAAAACTCTTAGTGACTCCCCATTGTCTACTAATAAAAAAGCTTGCTATTTGAGACCCTTAGCTAGATATTCCAGTCCACTTCTCCAAACTTATCTCCATCTGGTTCCATAACTTCTGAGCAGATTGGACAACTCCTTATTTTCAATTTTTGCCTTTGATTGTTCCCTTGTCTTCCTGTTTCTTAGGGTCTTTATCTTTTCAGATCTATCTGCCCAGGAAAGCCACATCTCCAACTGAGATCCTCTTCTTCATTTCAAGCTTATTGCAAATGCTAACTTGTTCACATAACCTTCAAATATACCTTCAGGTGGAAGTGAACTTGTCCCTCCTCTGAACCATCAGGGTCCCATACTTTTTTATTTTCTTTTTTGTACACGGGCCTCTCACTGTTGTGGCCTCTCCCATTGCAGAGCACAGGCTCCGGATGCACAGGCTTAGCGGCCATGGCTCACGGGCCCAGCTGCTCCACAGTATGTGGGATCTTCCTGAACCGGGGCACGAACCTGTGTCCCCTGCATCGGCAGGCGGACTCTCAACCACTGCGCCACCAGAGAAGCCCTCCCATACTTTTTATATGGCGCTCTGATCTTATCTTCCTACACTTTCAGTTTATAAATTCCTTGAAACTTGTTGCTGCTATGTTTTAATAAAACCTAGTAGGGACTTCCCTGGTGGCGCAGTGGTTAAGAATCCGCCTGCCAATGCAGGGGACATGGGTTCCATTCCTGGTCTGGGAAGATCCCCCATGCCACGGAGCAGCTAAGCCCATGTGCCACAACTACTGAGCCTGCGCTCTAGAGCCCACGGGCCACAACTACTGAGCCTGCGTGTCGCAACTACTGAAGCCTGCATGCATAGAGCCCATGCTTCGCAACGAAAGAAGCCACTACAATGAGAAGCCCGAAGAGTAGCGCCCATGAGCAGCAACGAAGACCCAACGCAGCCACAAATAAATAAAAGTAATTAAATTAAAAAAAAAGAAAAGGTACTTTCCAAAAAAAAAAACCTAGTAGGGTATCTTGCAGAATATAAACATTCAGTAAGTATTTGGTAACAGATGGACAGATTATATGATGATATAATTTTATTTAAAGAAGAAACTATATTTTATGGATGATAAATTCCTACATTCACAACTTTTTATTGAGCACCTACTATGTAGCAGGTACTATTCTGAGCATTGGGATAAGGCAATGAATAAAACGGTCTACAACATATAGTATGTCAAATGGTGGTAAGTACTATGAAGCAAGGTAAGTGAGGATAAAAGGGATGGATAGTGAAGGAAGTGCTACTTAATATAAGGGGTAAGGGTAGTCTCCTCTGACAGTGTGGCATTTGAACAGAGAAAACACATACATAAGGGCCCACATGCATCAGGATGAACTTAAAAATTGTCATGTTATAATTGAACATTATTGATTATTATTTTTAGTCTCCTTTTATATTATACATGAATAATTTGAATATTAGGAGTCATTGATAATGGCAATTGAGATTTATTTCTTACAGAAAATTCAGTAAGATAAAGAAGTCTTGAATATCTCTTCTTCAAGTATAGTTGAAAAAATGTTCAAATTGTTATGTTTTAATAATATATCTTAATGTTATATTCAAGAAAGTCATACATTGTTCTAACTATAAATTTCAGAATTGAAGGAGCCAAACGAAATTTAGCCAGAACATTGGATAAAAGAACACCTTCATCACCAGAGCCAGATTATCCTCCAACTGTAGGTTTATATTTTCTCTTTAAAAAGTGTATCTTTATACTATTTTAACTCTTATTTTAAATCAGTCTCAATATAACTAGTATTTTTTAAAGAATAATACATATATTTAAAACTATATTTTTGATTTAAAAAATATAAAATTACTTTAAAAACTTTCTTCTTGATTTAATTGTCTTGTTTGTTTGCTTTTGACAGATGACCAGTGAAATTAAAAAGAAAGGAGTGAGTTCAATTTTTTATATTTCTTGCTTTGAAAATGTTCAAACAAATTGTTACAGAGTAGCTCCTTCTAAGACCACCTGCTAAATTCCATCCTAGAGAAGAAAGAAATTTAGAAACAGATTATTTTCTCTGCCAAAGGTACAAGCGTGCCATGATGACAATACAGGTTTTATTTATTTATTTTTGGCTGCATTGGGTCTTCATTGCTGCACACAGGCTTTATCTAGTTGCAGAGAGCAGGGGCTACTCTTCGTTGCAGTGCGTGGCTTCTTATTGCGTTGGCTTCTCTTGTTGCAGAGCATGGACTCTAGGCACACAGGCTTCAGTAGTTGTGGCGCGCAGGCTCTGTAGTTGTGGCTCATGGGCTCTAGAGCGCAGGCTCAGTAGTTGTGGCACATGGGCTTAGTTGCTCCATGGCATGTAGGATCTTCCTGGACCAGGGCTCAAACCCGTGTCCCCTGCATTGGCAGGCGGATTCTTAACCACTGCGCCACCAGGGAAGGCCCGACAGTACAGGTTTTTTGTTTTTGTTTTCGTTTTTTTTGTTTTTTTTTTTTGTGGTATGCGGGCCTCTCACTGTTGTGGCCTCTCCCATTGTGGAGCTCAGGCTCTGGATGCTCAGACTCAGCAGCCATGGCTCATGGGCCCAGCCACTCCGTGGCATGTAGGATCTTCCCAGACCGGGGCACGAACCCATGTCCCCTGCATTGGCAGGTGGACTCTCAACCACTGCGCCACCAAGGAAGCCCCTATACAGGTTTTAAGAGTTACATTTTTGTTGCTATTCATTATTTGAGGATTAATTGTAAATATTTTTGTTGTTATTCCAAAGAACTGAAAAAATGTCCAAAGTGGTAGTTATAAAGGAAAATACATCTCCCTTTTCATTGTCTTGATGTTGATATAATGATGACTGCTTATTTTGAATCCATTGTGTGCCACCCACATGCTAGATGATAGAGATTAAAAAAAGACACTGACTGCATGGGTGACAACATGGGACTGTGATGTGATTGTTGGAAAGATGAAAACATGTAAAATTTCCTTAACAGCAAAGGATATGGAAAGTTATGGAGCTGGTTACACAAAAGAAGAATTTATGCAGCATGTTACCAGATGGGGGTACAGGCTTTCCAGAACCCTTGAAGTTCCCTCTTGGGATAGAGGGCTAAGGATACCTTCCTACTGACTGAGGATCTTTGGAAGAATCTCATTTTAGCTAATCCAAGTTTTTTGTCTTTTTAAAATACTCCTCCTCCTCCTCCCTCTGCCTCCCAACTTTTCCGGAGACTTGGGCTGTGGATTTGCCTCTTTCCTAGATGTAAGAACTGATATAAAACAACCCCAAAACATTTATAAATATTTAATGTGAGGCTGGGTGAACTGCAAGATATTTTTGTGTGTATGTGTTTAGCATCCTTATCCTTCCTCCATAGTTTTTGCCTTTAGTGTCTTACAATCTAAAATAGGTAGCTGGGTATGAAACAGTAATTCACTCTTCAACCCACTGCCTTGGCAATCTGGCTTCTAGGAACTCCACCACTTCATCATAAATGTCACCAATGACCACTAGTTGCCAAACCCAAAGGATATTTTTTCAATATTTCTCTCACTAGACCTTCAGCTGACTTTTAAAAACGTTTTACTTTTAAATAATTGAACACATGTATCAGTAGAACAGAATAGATGACTCAGAAATAGACACACTCAGCTACAGCCAACTGATTTTTGACAAAGGTGCAAAAATCAGTTCAATGGAAAAAGGATAATCTTTTCAACAAATGGGGTAGAACAATAGGACAACCATAAAATAACAAAAGAAATAAACAACAAAAACCCAAAACCTCAGCCTAAACGTTGCCTCTTGTACAAAAATTAACTAAAAATTGATCATAGATTTAAATGTAAAACAAAACTATTTAAAAACTTTTAGAAGAAAATCTAGGACTTGGCCAAGAATTCTTAGATGTGACATCAAAAGCACAATCCATATTAAGGACCTAAATGTAAGATTGGAAACCATAAAACTCCTAGAAGGTAACATAGGCAGGATACTTTTTGACATAAATTGTAGCAATATTTTTTTTGGATTGGTCTCCTAAGGCAAAGAAAACAAAAGCAAAAATAAATGAATGGGACCTAATTAAACTTGAAAGCTTTTGCACAGCAGAACCATCAACAAAATGAAAAGAGAACCTACTGAATGGGAGAAAATATTTGCAAATCATATGACTGATAAGGGGTTAGTATCCAAGGTATATAAACAGCTCATACAACTAACTTAATGTCAAAAAAACAAATAACCCAATTAAAAAATGGGCAGAAGACCTGAATAGACATTTTTCTAAAGAAGACATACAGATGGCTAACAAGCACATGAAAAGATGCTCAACATTCATTTATCATTCATTCATCAGAGAAATGAAATCAAAAACCACAATGAGATATCACCACACACCTGTCAAAATGACTACCATCAAAAAGACCACAGAGGCAGCCACTCCCATGGGCAAAAGCCCAGGGGCTGTTCCTGCCCCGTGCTCCCTCCCTCTACCTTTCACTTCCCAGCTCCCAATATCTTGGAAGCTTTGAAGCTCAGCAAAGAAGGGAAATCCATTGAGAACAGTCTGTAAAGTGTCAAGCAATATCCAGATATCACCTGCACTGTGCCTGTCCCCTGCCTGAACCCGGAATTCTTCCACCGAGTGAATGGTACTGGGTCCCACATTGGCGTTGCTCATGTGGTTGATGAAGACATATTGACAGAGTTGTTGTTGCCATGTGGCTGACAGGGTCTTGGTGCTCTGGCTGGGTGTCAGGCCTGTGCCTCTGAGGTGGGAGAGCTGAGCTCAGGACATTGGTCCACCAGAGACCTCCCGGCTCCATGTAATATCAAATGGTGAAAGCTCTCCCAGTGATCTCCATCTAAATGCTAAGACCCAGGTCCACTCAATGACCAGCAAGCTACAGTGCTGGACATACTATGCCAAACAACTAGCAAGACAGAAACACAACACCACCCATTAACAGAGTGGCTGCCTAAAATCATAATAATGCCACAGACACCCCAAAACACACCACTTGACTCGGCCCTGCCCACCACAAAGACAAGATCCAGACTCGTCCACCAGAACACAGATACCAGTCCCCTCCACCAAGAAGCGTACACAACCCACTGAACCAAGCTTACCCACTGGGGGCAGACACAAAAAACAACAGGAACTACGAACCTGCAGCCTGTGAAAAGGAGACCCCAAACACAATAAGTTAAGCAAAATGAGAAGAGAGAGAAACACACAGCAGATGAAGGAGCAAGGTAAAAACCCGCCAGACCAAAGAAATGAAGAGGAAATAGGCAGTCTACCTGAAAAAGAATTCAGAGTAATGATAGTAAAAATGATCCAAAATCTTGGAAATAGAATGGAGAAAATACAAGAAACGTTTAACAAGGACCTAGAAGAACTAAAGAGCAAACCAACAATGATGAACAACACAATAAATGAAATTAAAAATTCTCTAGAAGGAATCAATAGCAGAATAATTGAGGCAGAAGAACAGATAAGTGACCTGGAAGATAAAATAGTGGAAATAACTACTGTAGAGCAGAATAAAGAAAAAGAATGAAGAGAATTGAGGAGAGACTCAGAGACCTCTGGGACAACATTAAACCCACCAACATTCAAATCATAGGGGTCCCAGAAGAAGAAGAGACAAAGAAAGGGACTGAGAAAATAGTTGAAGAGATTATAGTTGAAAACTTCCCTAATATGGGAAAGGAAACAGTCAAGTCCAGGAAGCACAGAGAGTCCCATACAGGATAAATCCAAGGAGAAACACACCAAGACAGATATTAATCAAACTATCAAAAATTAAATACAAAGAAAAAATATTAAAAGCAGCAAGGGAAAAACAACAAGTAACATACAAGGGACTCCCCATAAGGTTAACAGCTGATCTTTCAGCAGAAACTCTGCAAGCCAGAAGGGAGTGGCAGGACATATTTAAAGTGATGAAAGGGAAAAACTTACAACCAAGATTACTCTACCCAGCAAGGATCTCATTCGGATTCTACAGAGAAAACCTTTACAGACAAGCAAAGGCTAAAAGAATTCAGCACCACCAAACCAGCTTTACAACAAATGCTAAAGGAACATATCTAGGCAGGAAACAAAAGAGAAGGAAAAGACCTACAATAACAAACCCAAAACAATTAAGAAAATGGTAATAGGAACATACATATCGGTAACTACCTTAAATGTAAATGGATTAAATGCAAATGGATTAAATGCTCCCACCAAAAGACATAGACTGGCTGAATGGATACAAAAACAAGACCCATATATATGCTATCTACAAGAGACACACTTCAGACCTAGGAACACATACAGACTGAAAGTGAGGGGATGGAAAAAGAAATTCCGTGCAAATGAAAATCAAAAGAAAGCTGAGGTAGCAATTCTCATATCAGACTAAAGAGACTTAAAATAAAGACTATTTCAAGACACAAAGAAGGACACTACATAATGATCAAGGGGTCAATCCAAGAAGAAGATATAGCAATTGTAAATATTTATGCACCCAACATAGGAGCACCTCAATACATAAGGCAAATGCTTACAGCCATAAAAAGGGAAATTGACAGTAACACAATCATAGTAGGGGACTTTAACAGCCCACTTTCACCAATGGAAAGATCAACCAAAATGAAAATAAGTAAGGAAACACAAGCTTTAAATGATACATTAAACAAGATGGGCTTAATTGATATTTATTGGACATTCCGTCCAAAAAGAACAGAATACACTTTCTTCTCAAGTGCTCATGGCACAGTCTCCAGGATAGAGCATATCTTGGGTCACAAATCAAGCCTTGGTAAATTTAAGAAAATTGAAATCGTATCAAGTATCTTCCAACCACAACACTATGATACTAGATATTAATTACAGGAAAAAATCTGTAAAAAATTCAAACACATGGAGGCTAAACAGTACACAACTAAATAAGCAAGAGATCACTGAAGAAATCAAAGAGGAAATCAAAAAGTAGCTAGAAACAAATGACAATGAAAACACAATGACCAAAACCTATGAGATGCAGCAAAAGCAGTTCTAAGAGGGAAGTTTATAGCAATACAATCCTACCTCAAGGAACAAGAAACATCTCTAATAAACAACCCACCCTTGCACCTAAAGCAATTAGAGAAAGAAGAAGAAAAATAACCCAAACTTAGCAGAAGGAAAGAAATCATAAAGATCAGATCAGAAATAAATGAAAAAGAAATGAAGGAAATAACAGCAAAGATCAATACAACTAACAGCTGGTTCTTTGAGAAGATAAACAAAATTGATAAACCATTAGCCAGACTCATCAAGAAAAAAGGGAGAGGACTCAGATCAATGGAATTAGAAATGAAAAAGGAGAAGTAACAACTGACACTGCAGAAACACAAAGGATCATGAGTGGTTACTACAAGCAACTATATGCCAATAAAATGGACAACCTGGAAGAAATGGACAAATTCTTAGAAAAGCACAACCTTCCGAGACTGAACCAGGAAGAAATAGAAAACATAAACAGACCAATCAGAAGCACTGACTGTGATTAAAAATCTTCCAACAAACAAAAGCCCAGGACCAAATGGCTTCACAGGCGAATTCTATGAAACATTTAGAGAAGAGCTAACACCTATCCTTCTCAGACTCTTCCAAAATATAGCAGAGGGAGGAACACTCCCAAACTCATTCTATGAGGCCACCATCACCCTGTTACCAAAACCAGAGAAGGATGTCACAAAGAAAGAAGACTACAGGCCAATATCACTGATGAACATAGATGCAAAAATTCTCAACCAAATACTAGCAAACAGAATCCAACAGCACATTCAAAGGATCATTCACTATGGTCAAGTGGGGTTTATCCCAGGAATGCAAAGATTTTTAAGTATACACAAATCAATCAATGTGATACACCATATTAACAAACTGAAGGAGAAAAACCATATGATAATCTCAATAGATGCAGAAAAAGCTTTTGACAAAATTCAACACCATTTATCATAAAAACCCCCCAGAGCGCAGGCATAGAGGGAACTTTCCTCAACATAATAAAGGCCATATATGACAAACCCACAGCCAACATCGTTCTTAATGGTGAAAAACTGAAACTATTTCCTCTGAGATCAGGAACAAGACAAGGTTGTCCACTCTAACCACTATTCTTCAACATAGTTTTGGAAGTTTTAGCCACAGCAATCCGAGATGAAGAAGAAATAAAAGGAATCCAAACTGGCAAAGAAGAAGTAAAGCTGTCACTGTTTGCAGATGACCTGATACTATACATAGAGAATCCTAAAGATGCTACCAGAAAACTACTAGAGCTAATGAATGAATTTGGTAAAGTAGCTGGATACCAAATTAATGCACAGAAATCTCTTGCATTCCTATACACTAATGATGAAAAATCTGAAAGAGAAATTAAGGAAACACTCCCTTTTACCATTGCAACAAAAAGAATAAAATACCTAGGAATAAACCTACCTAGGGAGACAAAAGACCTGTATGCAGAAAAGTATAAGACACTGATGAAAGAAGTTAAAGATGATACAAACAGATGGAGAGATATACCATGTTCTTGGATTGGAAGAATCAACATGTGAAAATGACTATACTACCCAAAGCAATCTAGATTCAGTGCAATCCCTATCAAACTACCACTGGCATTTTTCACAGAACTAGAACAAAAAATTTCACAATTTGTATGGAAACACAAAAGAGGCCCAAATAGCCAAAGCAATCTTTTTTTTTTCCCCTTAGGTTAATTTTTATATTACTTATCATTGTACTGCTATAGCTAAATCAACTAAATATAATTTTACGTAGTGTTGCTCAAAAGATCTACAAACAACAAGGCTGATGCTTACCTTAAAAAGGAGCATTTTTAAAATAAAAGAAGAAAACAGTTATGTTCCAAATGAATGGAACTGGGCAAAATACATATTACCAGTAACATATTTAGACAGTGAGTATCAGGTGCCGATTGGTTTCTCTTAATATGCATAACAGGCTTGAATAAGATCTTGAAAATAATGTTCCTCCCTCTAAATTTTTAGCTTCTACATAGTGTCAGATGTTATAATTGATATGAAGTATAAATGCGTTTAGGCAAAAGTAAAAATCCACATACAAAGTAAAATAGCAAAATCTGTAGAGACTTTCTGTAGAAGGCTCTCTTCTCTTGTGGTAACATCCTTTAGTACATATCCAGGATAGATTAAATTGAAACAATATATTTTGATACAGTAGCAATACTTTCATATACTCTTCCTAAATATTATAAAATTCCAAAAATACATAAATATTCCTTGTACCGTGCATTGTGCTCCATTTTGGGCCTGATGAGGTTGTGGTTACTATTTTAACAGTTAAACAGTGCACCTCAATAGTTCTGCCATCTATAAACAGTGAATGGAAACAGTGGTGAGGTCTCTAGAGAGATGGCAAACTACCTTTAAAGTGAAAATTTTTTATGGAGTGTCTCCAGATTAGAGGAGAGGAGGATACAGGGTAGGGGAGGTAAGCAGGGTAAAACAATTTTAAAATGACACTGCTTAGGAGTATATATTTAATGATAGCTACTATACCTTGTCTATCCTTTATAGTAATCTGGAATAACTGCATGTTTGTGCAAAATAAAGTTTCTACTTTATAGGAAGAGGGGCAGTGTGTTAGGAAAAGCATGTTCTTAGTCAGGGGAAGATGTGAAGACATCTCTCTCGTAAGTGCTATTTTATTTGGTAAATCTTTTGGCTACATCACTATATGCTATTTCAACCTCCTTATCACTGGGGCAGGTAGCCAAAGCAATGTTGAGAAAGAAAAACAGAGCTGGAGGAATCAGGCTCCCTGCCTTCAGACGATACTACAAAGCTACGGTAATCAAGACAGTATGGTACTGGCACAAAAACAGAAATATAGATCAATGGAACAGGATAGAAAGCCCAGAGATAAACCTACACACATATGGTCACCTTATTTTTGATAAAGGAGGCAAGAATATGCAATTGAGAAAAGACAGCCTCTTCAATGATTGGTGCTGGGAAAACTGGACAGCTACATGTAAAAGAATGAAATTAGAACACTCTGTAACACCATACACAAAACTAAACTCCAAATGGAGTAAAGACCTAAATGTAAGGCCAGACACTATCAAACTCTTAGAGGAAAACATAGGCAGAGCACTCTATGACATAAATCACAGCAAGATTCTTTTTGACCCACCTCCTAGAGAAATGGAAATAAAAACAAAAATAAACAAATGGGACCTAATGAAACTTAAGAGCTTTTGCATAGCAAAGGAAACCATAAACAAAATGAAAAGACAACCCTCAGAATGGGAGAAAATATTTGCAAATGAAGCAACTGACAAAGGATTAATCTCCAAAATTTGTAAGCAGCTCATGCAGCTCAATATCAAAAAAACAAACAACCCAATCCAAAAATGGGCAGAAGACCTAAATAGACATTTCTCCAAAGAAGATATACAGATTGCCAACAAACGCATGAAAGGCTGCTCAACATCACTAATCATTAGAGAAATGCAAATCAAAACTACAATGAGATATCACCTCACACCAGTCAGAATGGCCATCGTCAAAAAATCTACAAACAGTAAATGCTGGAGAGCGTGTGGAGAAAAGGGAACCCTCTTGCACTGTTGGTTGGAATGTAAATTGATACAGCCACTATGGAGAACAGTATGGAGTTTCCTTAAAAAACTACAAATACAACTACCATACGACCCAGCAATCCCACTATTGGGCATATACCCTGAGAAAACCATAATTCAAAAAGAGTCTTGTACCATAGTGTTCATTGCAGCTCTATTTACAATAGCCAGGACATGGAAGCAACCTAAGTGTCCATCGACAGATGAATGGATAAAGAAGATGTGGCACATATATACAATGAAATATTACTCAACCATAAAAAGAAATGAAATTGAGTTATTTGTAGTTGGGTGGATGGACCTAGAGTCTGTCATACAGAGTGAAGTGAGTCAGAAAGAGAAAAACAAATACCATATGCTAACACATATACATGGAATCGAAAAAAAAAAAAAAAGGTTCTGAAGAGCCTAGGGGCAGGACACGAATAAAAACGCAGATGCAGAGAATGGACTTGAGGACACGGGGAGTTGGAAGGGTAAGCTGGGACGAAGTTAGAGAGTGGCATGGGCATATATACACTACCAAATGTAAAATAGATAGCTAGTGGGAAGCAGCTGCATTGCACAGGGAGATCAGCTCAGTGCTGTGTGACCACCTAGAGGGGTGGGAGGGGGATGCAAGAGGGAGGGAATATGGGGATATATGTTTATGCATAGCTGATTCCCTTTGTTATAAAGCAGAAACTAACACACCATAGTAAAGCAATTATACTCCAATAAAGATGTTTAAAAAAAAATGACCACAAATAACTAATGTTGGTGAGGATGTAGAGAGAAGGGAGCCCTTGTACACTGTTGGTGGGAACATAAATTGGTGCAGCCACTATGGGAAACAGTGTGGAGGTCCCTCTAAAAACTAAAAATAGAACTACATATGACCCCGCCATTCCATTTCTGGGTATATAGCCAAAGAAAACAAAAACACTAATCAAAAAGATAAATGTACCCTAATGTTCACAACAGCATTATTTACAAAAGCCAAGACATGGATAAGGAAGATGTGAATTTATATACATATATATAATTTATATACATATATATATATATATATGTAATGGAATAACTCAGCCATAAAAAAGAATGAAAATTTTCCATTTGCAACAACAAAGATAAACCTGGAGAGTATTATGCATAGAGAAATGAGTCAGACAGAGAAAGGTAAATACTGTATGTTATCATTTATATGTGGAATCTAAAAAATAAAACAAATGAAGGAATATAACAAAAGAGAAACAGACTCACACATACAGAGAAAAAACTAGTGGTTACCAGTGGGAGAGGAAAGGGAGGAGGGGCAAGATAGGGGTAGGGGATTAAGAGGTACAAACTACTATGTATAAAATAAATAAGCTATACTGATACATGGTATAGCACAGGGAATATAGCCTATATTTTATAACTTTAAATGGAATATAATCTATAAAAATTTTGAATCACTATGTTGTACATCTGAAACTAATATATATTGTAAATCAACTGTACCTCAATTTAAAAAATCAGTCTGGGACTTCCCTGGCTGTTCAGTGGTTAAGACTCTGCACTTCCATTGCAGTGGGCATGAGTTCAATCCATGTTCGGGGAACTAAGATCCTGCATGCTGCGCAGCACGGCCAAAAAATAAATAAAAAGCACAATCCATAAAAAAACCAATAAATTTTATTTCATAAAAATTAAAAACTATAGGTGAAAGATTCTGTTAAGAGGATGAAAAAACATGCTATATACTGCAAGAAAATATTCACAAATCACATATCCAACAAAGGACTTGTATCTAGAATATTTAAGAACTCTCAAAACTCAACAGGATAAAAACAAAAAATCCAATTAGAAAATGAGTAGAAGACATGACTAGACATTTTACCAAAGAGGATATATGGATGGCAAATAAGCACATCAAAGATGCTCCACATTATTAACCATTAGGGAAATGTAAATTAAAACTGTGATGAGTTATCACTACATACCCATTAGTATGGCTAAAATAAAAAATAGTGACAATTCCAGCTGAATTTTGACACTGCTGAATATTCATTTCCTTTTAAATGCCCTTATACTTGTTTTTCTAGTTCTCTAAATATTATTTCTCTGTCATCTTCATGGGTTTCGCTTCCCTGCGTAACTGTGGCCCAATGTTCTCTTTCCTTGAATCTTCCTGGATGATTCTCTACTGATTTCAAGTACCTTCCATATTTTGATGACTCCCATAGATTTTGATGCACAAATACCTCAAATTCAACATGTCAGAAAAAATGAACTTATCAGCTTCTTCCATAAGACGTCTCTTCCTCCTTATTCTCTCTTCTGGTTATCACTATTTACCCAATCACTCATGCTTAACACACCTGAGTCTTAACTTCTTTTTCCCCCTCTCTCTGCCATACAATTAGTCCCCAGATGCTACGAATATTTCTCCAATCAGTCCTCTTTTTGTCCTAGCCTTACATCAGGTCTTCCTCTTTCCCCTTGACTACAATAGCCATCAGTGGCTTCCCATAACATACAGAATTAAATCTTAATGTGTATGCAAGGCTTTCTGTAATATGACTCCTACCTATTCTCCTGCCTCTCCTCTCACCACGCTCTGTATCATATTTTATGCTTCACCAACGTGGACTTTCTTATTCATCCTTGAGGAAACATAATTTATCTATCTATCTATCTATCCATCCATCCTTCCTTCTATCATCTATCTATCTTAAAAACCATGAGTTTACACTTATGCCTCCTATTCCAATTTAATATCACTGGGTTCATTCTAGTCTTCCCTCTTTCCTTATTTGTTGCTCCCTTCTCTCCCAGTCAGAAACCTAGCTTTTATGAACCACAGTATATTTACTTATTTTGTTAAATTCTAGAATACACATAAACTGTTTTTAAATTGCTAACCCATAACATGTGAGAAACCTACTCTACACCACCAGGGAAGTCCCACCATCATAACTATTTTAAAATGTACTGTTCAGGACTTCCCTGGTGGCACAGTGGTTAAGAATCCACCTGGCAATGCAGGGGACACAGGTTCGAGCTCTGGTCCCGGAAGATCCCACATGCCGTGGAGCAACTAAGCCTGTGCCACCACAACTACTGAGCCCATGTGCCACAACTACTGAAGCCTGCATGCCTAGAGCCCGTGCTCCGCAACAAGAGGAGCCACCGCAATGAGAAACCCGCACACCGCAATGAAGAGTAGCCCCCGGCAACTAGAGAAAGCCTGTGCGCAGCAATGAAGACCCATTGCAGCCAAAAATATATAAATAAATTAATTAAAAAGAAATAAATAGGGGCTTCCCTGGTGGCGCAGTGGTTGAGAATCTGCCTGCTAATGCAGGGGACATGGGTTCAAGCCCTGGTCTGGGAAGATCCCACATGCCGCCGAGCAAATAGGCCCGTGAGCCACAACTACTGAGCATGCGCGTCTGGAGCCTGTGCTCCGCAACAAGAGAGGCCACGATAGTGAGAGGCCCGCGCACCACGATGAAGAGTGGACCCTGCTTGCCGCAACTAGAGAAAGCCCTCGCACAGAAACAAAGACCCAACACAGCCAAAAATAAATAAATAAATATTTAAAAAAAATAAATAAAGTGTACTGCTCAGTGGTGTTAAGTATTTTCACACTGTGCAACTAATCTCCAGAATATTCTCATATTGCAAAACTGAAACTCTACACTCATGAAACAGCTCTCCATTTCCTTTTCCCCCTAGTCCCTGGCAAGTGGCATTCTATTTTCTGTTTTATTAATTTGACTACTGTAGATACCTCATATAAGTGGAATCATAAGGTGTTTATCTTTTTGTCATTGGCCTATTTCATTTAGCATAATGTCCTCAAGTTTCACCCATCTCCTAAATTTTTAAGCATTCTTTCCCCTTTATTTGAGATATACTTTGCAAATATTTTCTCCCAGATTGTCAGTAGTCTTTTGACCTTTTTTATTATGATGTTTTTAAAACATGCAAACATTGAAATTTTATGTAGTCAGAATTTGTCAATCATTTTTTCCTTTTTTGTACCTGGAATTTGAATCATAGTTATAAAGTCTTTCCCTATGCTTAATTATAGAAGAATTTTATCAGGTTTTTTCTGGCCTTGTATAGTTTTATTATTTAGTTTAATTAAATTTCTGATCTATTTGGAATTTATTCTTGTGTATGTTGGAAGATATGTGTTAAATTTATCTTTTCCCAAATGGCTAACCAGTTGTCCCAGAAATATTTACAAAAATCTTTATCTTTGCTTCAGTGATTTGGGGTGCCACATTTATCATATGCTACATTTTCCTATGGACTGAAGCTATTTCTGGGCTTTCTATTTTTCTTTTTTTCCCAGTGGTGTGTCTATTCATGTACCTGTACCACACTATTCTCATCAGGGAGACTTTATAGTATGTTTTAATGTCTCCTAGGAATAGTTCTTCCTTACAAATATTCTTTCTCAGGGATTTCTTGGCTATTTATTTTTCCACTTGAACTTTAGTCTCTACTTGTCTAGTTTCTTAGAAATGTGTGTAGATATTTTTATCGGTATTGCATTAAATTGATTTTGGGACAACTTTAAATTTTCATGATGTTAAAATATCTTTACCAAGATCAAGTACTGTCTTTCCATTTGTTCATGTCTATTTTTGTCAGACTACTCATTGTTATGGGAGAATTTATGAAATTATATTATGATGCTACTATACCAGAATAGTATCTCCATGAGAGTGGGGCTTTGTCTGTTTTGTTTACTACTATATCCTCAGCATTTGGAACAATACCTGAATATTTGTTGAATTAATGAATATTTGTTAAATGAAGGAATAGTAAGTTAGATTAAGGATGTTTGTTTTGCCTTGAGAAAGTGAAGAGTATACTAAGAACATTAATTTGGAGAGAACTCATCATAAATAAAAATGTAAAATAGTTTCTTTGTAGGTTGTACTTTTGGATAAAATATTTTTATTCTGAAAACATGTTATTTTTCATAATATTTTTACTCTGGAATGCTACATTTCACATGTATCATTGAAATGCTACACCATTTAGAACATTTAATTTTTTCTTATTACATTCTCAGTTCAACTATATTTATTTGAAACAATGTGTAGAGAGTAGTCCCATAGTACCTATTCAGCAGGAATGGCTGGATCACATGTTAATGCTGATACCTGAGTCTTTAAAGGAAGGGAAAGAAAGAGAAGAACTCATTCAAAGTCTCATAAATGAGGTGTCAAGTGATTTTGAAAAAAGCATGAAGAGATATTTGGGTAAGTGGCATTTAACACACACCAAGCTTGCTTGTTCCCCCATCTCTCCCAATCGAAAGTAGAAATATGAATAATGAACATTATATGTTTAGCTATATATATTTCTTAGATATTTATAAAGTTTTAACTTTGAGCCTATAACCTAGTCAAATCTTTGTAATTTAAGGACACTGTTTTTAAGGGTACTTTTTGTAATTTTTATGTGCTTAATAGCTTTTTAATTTTTTACTTTGTCTTTATGGTTATACTATTTACAGGATTGTAAGAAAATATTAATGTGTTTGGGGAGATTTATTAGGGATTTAACCTTTGCAATTTTTAATTGGGTTAATTGTTTTAAGTGACCATGCCAGTGACCTTTGAATAGATAGGATGAGAAAAACTGAGAACTTATTAAAGCTTTACTGTATCTGAATTCACCTTCAAAGCAGGGCTGAAATTGTACCAAGAGCATGATTTTGTTTCACATAAGGGATTTTTTTCTTATACTCATTTTGATTCATATTAAACTATACTATCCATTATCAAAAGTTAGAAACTTTGATTTCAGTTAAGTCTTGCAAGGATTTTCAAGAAGCATTAACCTATCTATCTATCTATCTATCTATAAAATATATGTATATATATACTTTTTTTTTTTTTTTGAGTGAGGAGTGTTCTTGTGAGACCTCCAGTTAAATGGCTTGAAGATGAAGGAGGCCATTTACCTGAATCCCCTGTGTAAGTAAAATTTTTATAAAACAGTACTGTATCTAGGTTTTGATAACAGATTGAAAATAAACAGATCTTTCATTTAAGGCTACAACTGTGAAGCTCAAAAGTGTTTTGAAAACATGTAAAAAAAAAATAGTACTACAGTTTTTGTTTTTCCCCAAAGGTATCCTCTACATTGAACTTATCTAGTTGTTGCTTATGCAATTAGTGGGAACATTTATGGATGTATAACTCAACTCGGCCTTAAGTAAGCTTTGGAGTATGCCAGACAGATTTCTCCGTCTCTTCTCTCCAATCCTAAGGACTGAGTTTGTTTATCTCTACCCAGGGTAACTGAGCCAGAGCACGGTGGAAGTTAGGGAACTCATGCCTGGCCCATCAGCCTGCCTTACACACAAATGATCTCTGATGTCTCCGAAGATAATGAACTCTCAAGATCTTGATGTATTTTTATTACATGCTTATCTCCTAAGTTTCCCATTGCTGAGTATATTTCTCTCTTCTCAATCCCCAGTCTTCTCACTTGGATACTAATTCCATGTCATAAATATTATTTCCTAAAATTTAGAATGTATCATTTGAATCCTGTTTGATATGGTGTTTTGCTTTTCCAGAGGCCTGGATTATTCTAAGCTTTGGCATTCTAACTATCTGCAGACAAGAAAACAAATATTAGCTAGTTTGTACATTGTTCATCCAACTATGAAAATGTTATTGGACCTTGGTTATACAACATTTGCCAATACAGTTTTGCTAGACTTAACTGGAATTAGGTAAAATCCCATATTTATTAATTAACATTTAAAATTTGAATGTCTCCTGCTTGAGTCTATATTTTGACTATATAATTTTAAAAACTGATAAATACTCAGGACTTTTCTTAGGTTAAAAATAATTTTAATTTATCTTGTTTCAATAATTTTGTATCATGACCAATATCTATTGTTTGCCTTAAATCATTTTTTTTCATAAATAGAGGTAAAGGCCCGATTGATTGTGGATCACTGAAAAATGATTTATCAATACAAGCTAGAAAGGCAGAAGAGAAGATAATGAACACTTGGTATCCAAAGGTTATAAGTCTCTTTACCAAGAAGGAGTCACTAGAAGGAATTAAACCTGAGAAACTGGATGCATTTTATAACTGTGTTTCCACACTTATGTCAAATCAGGTAAATAGGTTTTGTATATTTTAAATGATAATGTTATTGAAGTTACTTTAGTATTTTAAATAAATCTTCTTTAGATATAGTGCTATATAATTATTTTGAAATAAATTAAGAAAGACTTTTACTATAATTTTGTTTAAATAACTTTAGCAGAAAAATGCTTCATTTCTGGAAGCAGTCTAAAAATGAGAGGTAAGGGCTTCCCTGGTGGCGCAGCAGTTAAGAATCTGCCTGCCACTGAAGGGGACATGGGTTCGAGCCCTGGTCTGGGAAGATCCCACATGCCACGGAGCAACTAAGCCCGTGTGCCACAACTACTGAGCCTGTGCTCTAGAGCCAGTGAGTCACAACTACTGAGCCTGTGTGCCTAGAGGCCTGCTCTGCAACAAGAGAAGCCACTGCAGTGAGAAGCCCACATGCCACAACGAGGAGTAGCCCCCACTTGCTGTGACTAGAGAAAGCCCGTGCGCAGCAATGAAGACCCAACACAGCCAATAAATAAATAAATAAATAAAATCTAAAAATAATAAAAATAAAAAATAAAATGAGAGGTAAGTCTAGAAGTATGTGTCAATATTATGATTGATTACTGGATTCATGCTTAAAGGCTATAAGCTAATTATCTATAGCTTTATTGGAGTAAATTAACAAAAGTACTATCCTAGTGAACATATTTTTGAACCTATGAAATTACAAGTTAATTGATTCTTGTTTTGTTCTCAATAAAATCTTGGTTCGAAACGTTATTGATCGTCTTTTAATGACAAACAGAAAGAGAATAATGAATTTTATACAATTATTTTATGGGCTCCTTGAATTTTTACTATTGTAGAAATATAATCCTAGAAAAATAGTTTTGAATAAAAACTTTTCCTTTTGGTAAAGACCTCCAAAGATTCCATGAATTTTGCCTCTTTTTTTTTAAACACAGGTAGAAGGACTTCCAAGCCTGCTGTATTTTTAAAATTAATTAATTTATTTTTATATTTATTTTTGGCTGTGTTGGGTCTTCGTCTCTGTGAGAGGACTTTCTCTAGTTGTGGCAAGCGGGGGCCACTCTTCATCGCGGTGCGCGGGCCTCTCACTATCGCGGCCTCTCTTGTTGTGGAGCACAGGCTCCAGGCGCGCAGGCTCAGTAGTTGTGGCTCACAGACCTAG
This sequence comes from Delphinapterus leucas, assembly GCF_059928025.1. NCBI lineage: Eukaryota > Metazoa > Chordata > Mammalia > Artiodactyla > Monodontidae > Delphinapterus > Delphinapterus leucas. The sequence goes on along the minus strand of NC_143138.1, from coordinate 73,286,539 downwards.
TTGCTCAGCAGCATGTGGGGTCTTCCCAGACCAGGGCTCGAACCTGTGTCTCCTGCATTAGCAGGCAGATTCTCAACCACTGCGCCACCAGGGAAGCCTGAATTTTGCCATTTTTAAAGGGAATTTATATATATATATATATATATATATATATATATCTGGTATGTAATACTGTAACGAATATACATGATTTCCTTTTTACCTTTATCCTCTTAAGAGGACTATGATTATATGATAAGAAGTAAAGAGTTGAGGAATGTTTTGAAGATTATTTAGATATATGTTTGTGTACCTTGCTTAAATTTCTAATAGTTGGTTCTGCATAAGAAAGCATTATTCATACTTTGGTAACTTACAGTGCACGTTTCTAAGTTCCAGTGGCTTCACTCTCACCTAGTGAAGTGCTGGAAATCTGACCCCAGGAGAAAAAGCCCTGGTTTGTAGTGTTTGCCAATTTCCATGGGGTAAATATTCCCACCATGGTGATTTTCAAGCATCCAAGAGTTTAGTATCTGGCTCACAAAATTCTTGAATGTTTAACAATTGGCTCTTATAATTGTAGGAGCTAGCTCTAGTACACTACTGTCCCTTGCCCTGTATACATGTCACCTCATGACACCCCCAAACTTAGGTTTCAGGCCTCTCCTCCTCTCAGTCTTTACCATATTGTTGGGTCTTCTGGAACTTTTTCTGTACCAGGGACAGAATTACTAAAGGATGTAGAAGATTCTGAGTTGCCATTTTAAGATTGTTGATATTCCATAGAAAAATTAAAGTTTGTATATATTGTCCTATTTATTTTAGACTATATTTATTAAGAACATATTGTGCTGAATGAAGATAATTTTCAGGACTAAATGGATTGGTAGAGTGAATTAATTATAGGCAATAGGTTACTGATTTTAGTTAAAGGTTCAGTTTGTACTTTCTAAAGTAATAATAACTTATGGCATCATGCAGCTAAAAGAGCTCTTAAAGAGAACTGTAGAAGGATTTGTAAAACTCTTTGACCAAGAAGATCAACGAGGGCTGCCGATATTTAAGATGGAATTGACGTTTGATGATGATAAAATGGAATTTTATCCTACTTTTCAAGATTTGGAAGATGTTGTTTTGGGTTTGGTTGAGCGAATAGCTGAAGCTCTGCAGGTATTTCTTTATTCTTATCCATTGGGTTTCTTTTTTTAAAAATTTTTATTAGAGTATAGTTGGTTTACGATGTTGCATTAGTTTCAGGCGTACAGCAAAGTGAATTGGTTATACATATACGCATACCCAGTCTTTTTTTTTAGATTCTTTTCCCATATAGGTCATTACAGAGTATTGAGTAGAATTCCCTATAGGTCCTTATTAGTTATCTATTTTATATATAGTAGTGTGTATATATCAATCCCAATCTCTCAATTTATCCCTCCCTCCTCCTTACCCCCTGGTAACCATAAGTTTGTTTTCTACATCTGTGACTCTGCCCATTGGGTTTCTTTATATGGCCCTTTTTTGAACTTTTAAATTGACTTGAAGCTCTATAAAGTGTATATGTACATTAAATGTTATAACTCGTTGTTTTCTTTCCATCCTCCAGGTTATTTTAAGTTAAAAGTACTTTCTCTTTGAGAAAGTTTCCTGGCTTGAGATGACTTTTTTCTTCTTATAACTTTTATTGCAGTTATTGATTTATTGCAGTTATTGATATTTTTGTGTATGTCTCATGTTCCCTACTGAGTTGTGAACTTCTTAAGGACAAGATCCAAGTCATGTTTGTTCTTTCTAGAGCTTTCTAGTATAATTATTTCAACATTATAGTTCCTCAATAAATATTTGTTGAATGATAGAAAGCTAACCCAACTAAGGTTTTATATTAGACTACAGACAATTTTAAATCATTATTTTGCATCAAGTTATCTTTTCTTGGACCGCTGAAATCTGAAATGAATTTTTAAAAGTATAGTATAAGATCTACATATAGATCAATTGCACAGATATTTATTTCATGAATTGTCATTTTTATTTATGTTAGAATGTCCAAACAGTACCCTCTTGGCTATCAGGAACTTCAACAACTGTGAGTCTTGACACAGAACTTCCTGAACATGTGTTACAATGGGCTCTTGATACACTGAAGGTGGCAGTACATCATAACTTAGAAGGTGCAAGAAAACATTATGAGACATATGGTATATATGACACATAATATTATATCTCTTTTTTTGCCATAAAAGAATGCCATTTTATTTTTACTAGAATTTGGTCAGTTATTTGGTTGTCTGGATCTGTCATGAATGAGCAGAGAGCCAGCAGTGAGCATAGGCACGGCTTTTGGCAGAGTCATGGATCAAACCCAAGAAACTTGAATTCTGTTGTTCAGTCCAAAGAGTGAATGTTAACTGGAGCAGGGTCATAAAGCCAAAATGTAGAGAGAAGAGTTGTTGGCATAAGGAGAAAGTTAAATCAAGGGCAAAAGCAAGGTAATTTCTAAGAATAGTTTTGAAGAGTCTGCAGCTCAGTAGCCTCCTCAAGTGTGTTATGGGCTCAGGATAGATAGTTGTTATTTGACATTCTATTAACCAAAACCTTTTATTGACTGGCTTATCTGTACCTCTAAGTTATTTTACATACCCTATTATCTTTATTTTAAAAGTTTGCATTTAACCTGGTTTGCTTATTAAGTCTATTTTATGTTATTCTGTCTGTTCCTATTAGTGTATGTTAATAGTCTATTAATAATATTTAATTGAATAGGCTACTCCATTCTATGACTATATAAAACAAGCACTTTACCTTTTTAAGAGGATGTTACTGAGATTTAAGTTAGATTATTAATTTTCAGTTGAAAAATACAATTGGCTCCTTGATGGGACTGCAGTTAAGCTGATAGAGACTTTTCAGGCAGAAGATCATACTTTTGATGAATACACAGAGGTAAGTGTTAATTCTGTTTTTCATTAATGTCTTTGAATTTCTTTTTAAAATTAAGATCTTTTTGTTCTAAAAAATAAATGCTTCAGTCTAAGTTAACAGAATTTCTTATTCAAAACGTCATTTTAGTAAACTCATATGTTCATCTAATAATTTCCCTAGTCATTCTTTTTTTTTTTTTTCCTAGTCATTCATTTAACTCATTCATTGATTCCACAAAAATATCTTTCATCACATTCAGAGACATAGCAAGATTTTGGTGATGCAAAAATAAATAATACGTAAGCATTATCCTCAAGAGCTTGTATTTGGCATGGAAGCCAGACATCGAAATAACAACTGTAATATATTGAGATTAGTACTAGAATGGAGATAGGGACAAAGTGTTGTGGAAGCTCACAAGAAGGAATGGTTACTTTTGCTTTTGGAAATTGGTGGAGGTTTCTAGAAAAAGTGAAAAGTGGGCTGGACTTTGAAGTAGATGTTTATAGTTGGAGAAGAGAGGAAATGTAACATAAGAAAAGGCCAAAAGTATTTAGAGGTGTTCAGAGAATGTCAAATAAACCCCAAATGGCTGAAGAGTAGGTAATTAGGGAAACAATATATGGGGTATTTTGTGTTTCCATACAAATTTTAGAATTAATTGTTCTAGTTCTATGAAAAATGCCATTGATGCTTTGGTAGGCTTGCACTGAATATGTAGATTGCCTTGGGAAGTATGGTCATTTTAACAGTATTAATTCTTTTACTTCATGAGCCTGGTATATCTTTCCATTTGTTTGTGTTGATTCAATGTCTTTCATCAATGTCTTATAGTTTTCAGAGTACAGGTCTTTTACATCCTTGGCTAGATTTATTACTAGGTATTTTATTCTTTTTGATGCAGTTGTAAATGAGACTGTTTTCTTAACTTCTCCTTCTGATAGTTCATTATTAACATGTAGAAACAGAACAGATTTCTGTATATTAATTTTGCATCCTACAACTTCCCTGAATTTATTTATTACTTCTTACACTATTTTGGTGGTGTCTTTAGGATTTTCTATATGGGTTATCATGTCATCTGCAAACAGTGACAGTTTTACTTCTTCCTTTCCAATTTGGATGCCCTTTATTTCTTTTTCTTGTCTGTTTGCTGTGGCTAGGACTTCCAATACTATGTTGAATAAAAGTGGTGAGAGTGGGCATCCTTGTCTTGCTCCTGATCTTAGAGGAAATGCTTTCAGCTTTTCACCATTGAGTATGACATTGGCTGTGTAATATAGCCTTTATTATGTTGAAGTATGTTTCTTCTATACACATTTTTTTGACAGTTGCTATCATAAATGGAATTTGCATTGTGCCAAAAGATTTTTCTGCACCTATTGAGATGACCAGATGGTTTTTATTCTTCATTCCGTTAATATGGTGTATCACATTGATTGATTTACAGTTATTAAATCATCCTTGCATCCTTGGGATAAATCCCACTTGATCATGGTATATGACCCTTTTAATGTATTGTTGAATTCAGTTTGATAATATTTTGTTGAGGATTTTTGCATCTATGTTCATCAGTGATATTGGGCTGTAATTTTCTTTTTTTCAGTTGTCTTTTTCTGGTTTTGGTATCAGGGTGATGCTGGCCTCATGTAATGAATTTGGAAGCATTCCTTCCTCTGCAATTTTTTGGAATAGTTTGAGGATAGGTGTTAACTCTTAAGTGTTTTGTAGAATTTACCTACAAATCTGTCTGGTCCTGGACTTTTGTTTGTTGGGAGTTTTAAAATTATTGATTCAATTACTTTACTGGTAATTGGTCTGTTCATATTTTATATTTACCCTATTCAGTCTTGGCAGATTGTACATTTCTCAAAATTTGTCCATTTCTTCTAGGTTGTCCATTTTATTGTCTTGTAATTGTTGGTAACAATGCCATGTGATCCTTTGTATTTCTATGAGTCAGTTGTAACTTCTCTTTTATTTCTGATTTTATTTATTTGGGCCCTCTCTTTTTTTCTTAATGATTTTGGCTAAAGGTTTATCAATCTTGTTTATCTTTTCAAAGAACCAACTCTTGTTTTCACTGATCTTTTCTATTAATTTTTAAATCTCTATTTCCACTCTGATATTTATTTCTTTCCTTTTACTAATTTTAGATTTTGTTTTTCTTTTTGTAGTTCCTTTAGGTGTAAGGTTAAATTGCTTATTTGAGGATTTCCTTGTTTCCTGAGGTAGGCTTGTATCACTATAATTTATCTCTTAGGACTGCTTTTACTGTATCTCATATATATATATATTTTATTGAAGTATAGTTGATTTACAATGTTGTATTAGTTTCTGGTGTACAGCAAAGTGATTCAGCTATACATATATATAAATATTCTTTTTCATATTCTTTTCCATTATTGTTTATTGCAGGATATTGAATATAGTTCCCTGTGCTCTACAGTAGGACCTTGTTGTTTATCTAATTTATATATAGTAGTTTGCATCTGTTAATCTCAAACTCCCAAGTTATCCCCCAACCCCCTTTCCCCTTTGGTAAACAAAAGTTTGTTTTCCCTATATATTTTGGATCATTGTGTTTCTATTTTCATTTGTCTCCAGATATTTTTTGATTTCTTCAGTGACCCATTGGTTGTTTCATTGTGGTTTTAATTTGTATTTCACTGATGACTAATGATGCTGAACATCTTCTAATGTATTACTTTCCACCCATGTATCTTCTTAAAAATAAAGTGTCTGTTCTAGTAATTTTTATATTTTAAGTTGTGTTTTTTATTCTTATTAATTATAATGGATTTATTTTATTGGGCTATATTATTATAAAATTCTTATTATTGAGTTTTAAGCTGTCTTTATATATTTTGGCTAAAAGTCTTTTATCTGCAAAATGTTTTGCAATATTTTCTCCCAGTATGGGCCTTGACTTTTCACTTTTTGTAACCATGTCTTTCAAGGAGCAGGCATTTTAAATTCTATTGAATTCCAGTCTATCAGTTTTTTCTTTTAAGGTTCATTCTTTTTAAGGTCCTGTCTATCTTTTTGTTTCCCTACTCCATGGTCACAAAGATTTGTGCCTATATTTTCTTCTAGACGTTTTATAGTTTCAGCTTTTACATTTAGGTCCATTACCCATCATACATAATTTTAACATATGGTGTGGAATATGAGTCATGGTTCGATTTTTTCCATGTGGGTATCAAGCTGTACCAACATCATTGATTGAAAATACCATCATTGGGACTTCCCTGTTTGCGCAGTGGTTAAGAATCCTCCTGCCAATGCAGGGGACAGGGGTTTGATCCCTGCTCTGGGAGGATCCCACATGCTGAGGAGCATCTAAGCCCATGTGCCACAACTACTGAAGCCCACGCACCTGGAGCCCATGAGCCACAACTTCTGATCCCACACGCTGCAACTACTGAAGCCTGCATTCTCTAGCGCCCACATGCCACAACTACTGAGCCCATGCGCCACAACTACTGAAGTCCACACGCCTAGAGCCTGTGCTCCACAGCAAGAGAAGCCACTGCACTGAGAACCCCGCGTACCTCAATGAAGAGTAACCTCTGCTCGCCACACTAGAGAAAGCCTGTGTGCAGCAATGAAGACCCAACACAGCCAAAAACAAAAAAAAGAAAATACCGTCTTTTCCCCATTAAATTATCTCGACATCTTTATTGAAATTCAATTGACTCTATGTTTGTGGGTCTATTTCTGGATTTTATATTCTTTTCCATTGATTTATAGATCTATTCTGATGTCAATACCATAATCTTGATTTCTGCAGTTTTACAGTAAGTTTTAAAATTAGGTATTAATTATAAGTTCTCTACTTTTTTCTTCTTTTTCAAAACTATTTTGAATACTCTATGTTTTCTGTATTTCCGTGTACATTTCAAAATCAGTTTCTATAAAGAAGCCAGCTGGGATTTTGATTAGGATTGAACTGAATTTCTTTTTTTTTTGGCTGCACTGCACAGCATGCAGAATCTTAGTTACCCAACCAGGGATCGAAGCCTGGGGCCCTGCAGTGGAAGTGTGGAGTCCTAACCACTGGACTGCCAGGGAAGTCCTGGTCATTTATTCACTTTTAGTATTATTAATATAGTTTTATTTCTGTCTGCTATTTTACTTTTTGTTTTCTATATGTCTCATGTCTTTTTTGTTCTTCTATTCTTCCTCTTTTACTGCTTTCTTTTACATTAAATGAATATTTTCTAATGAAGCAATTACGTTTCTTTAATGATTTTTTTCAATTTTTAAAAAAGTTTTTTTCAGTGTTTATTCTAGGGCTTATGAGAGAAGCCTAACTTAAATAGCTTCAGATTTATGCTAGCTTAATTCCAGTGAGATATAGAAACATTATTCCTATATAGTTCTATACCCTTTCCCCCTTTTTGCGGTATTATTGTTATACATATTACATATATTAATGTTACAAGCCCAACAATACATTGTTATAATTATTACTTTACCACCTGTAGTCATTTCCTTAGCCCAGTACAGCTTTGCCTCCACCTTTCTTCTTTGTACTCTTATGTTTATGTTTAAAATATATTTACATTTCTGTATGTTAGATGCCCAACAATACATTATTGTACATGTTATTTTATGCATTAAATATAATATAAATATATATGATGTGTATTATACATATTATTTTATACATCTCTTTTTAATATTGGTTAAGAGAAAGAGGGAGAAAAATATGTACTTATACTATCTTTTATACTTACGTAATTTGTTTTACTTGTACTCTTTGTTTTTCCTTACGAATTTGAATCGTCATCTGGGGTTACTTGCTTTCAACCTGAGGAAGTCCCATTAGTATTTCTTATAGGACAGGTCTGCTTAAAAAATTCTCTCAGTTTTTGTATATCTGGAAATATCTTTATTTTATCTTGATATTTGAAAGATAGCTTTTCTGGATTTAGAATTCTTGGTTGACAGTTTTTAACTCTTGCTGATTCAAGATTTTCTCCTTGTCGTTGGCTTTCTGTATTTTTGCTATCATGTGTCTGTTTCTGAATCTCTTTGCATTTATCTTAAAGTGCTTTGAACTATTGGATGTGTAGATTGGTGTTTTTCAATCAGTTTGGGAATCTTTCAGCTATTGTGGTCTTGAATATTTTTTGTGCTTCTTTCTCTCTTGTGCTTCCTTCTTCGTTACACATGCATTGGTCCACTTAATCATGTCCCATATTTAACAGAGGCTCTGGTTTTTTCTTCATTTTTTTTTCCATTTGTTTTTTGGATTGCATAAATTCTATCAACCTACCTTCAAGTTTGCTAGTTCTTTCTTCTGTCAGTTCACATCTACTGTTGAGCCTCTCTAGAGAATTTTCCATTTCAGTTTTTGTACTTTTCAACTCCAAAATTTCCATTTAGTTCTTTTTTTTTTAATGTATAATTTCTAAACCTTTCATCTATCTGATGAGACATGGTCATTGTACCTTCCTTTACTTCTTTAAGCATGATTTCCTTTAATTCTTTGAACATATTTGTAATGGCAACTTTCAAGTTTTTTTCTGTTAAATTCGATTGGTTTTGGTTGTGCTGACAGGCAGTTTCTGTTGCCTGCGTTTTTTAAAACCAGTGTATGGGTCCTACTTTCTTGTTTCTTTGTATGTCTCATAATTTTCTGTTGGAATCTGAACATTTTAGATAATATATTTTAGCAACTCTAGGCCCTGTTCCCCCTTCCAGTTTGTTATTTTTATTTGCTTGTTTATTTGTTTAGTGACTGGGTAGATTATTTTAGTGAAGCCTGTTTCTCTCCCCCACCCTCTGAAGTGTTAAGCCTTTGATGTTGCTCCTTCAGGAGCCACAGCTTTTGGTGTGCCCAAAGTCTTCCTGGGAGGCCATGCTTTCAAATGGCTTTCTTCTCTCTTTCTCTGGCCACACATAGCTGTTAGTTTTCACTTTTTGTTGGCTAATTGCTGTATTGTTTTCAACAATGCCATGGAAGTATAAATTGCTCTACTGATTAATCAAATTCAGACTCCCTTGAAAGAGCAGTTCCCAGGGTCAGTGTTTGATAGTTATTCTACCCTAGGAGGGCTTCTACCAGCAGTCTCCTTCCCTGGCTCTCTCCCTCAAACTAGCCGGTCTGTGATTTAGCCCAAATCTTCACCAAATCCCTGAATCTTCCTCACAGTTGCTCCCTACCACAACCTCCAATGTTTTTGAGGGCACACTTAGGCTTGAACTTTTCCATGCTCTATTGCAAATGAAGTCAATTCCTTTGGGAAAAGATTAGGAGGTATCTATTTTATGACCTGCTTCCCCTTCACTTCCAGGCAAAATCTCTGAGCCAAGGCCCTGGAGCTGGGAATGGGGATAGTGACATGCTTCTCTCAGTGACAATCCCACTGAAGGGGTTGAACCCTCAGTGGAGTGAAGAGCCGTAACCTGAGGTTTTCCTGTCTTTCTTCTGATGTGGAACCACCACCTTACCAGCCAGGGAAAGTGTGATTGATGTCTCAGTATTCTCAGTGGTACCATGACCAAGGTAGACCCTTCCTTCCATGAGTGGTATCTGGGTGGAACAAGGGAGTCCCCACCTTCTAATTGTACTCACCAAGAACGTAGCTTTATCAACAGCTATTTAAGCCCTCCAGCTGGAACCTGTGTGGAAAGATAGCCCTGTGTTCTTGAGTACACTTATCTGGAGTGGAGTATCAACCTTGCTGAGCTGGGAACACGGAGGGAGGGAGCAATCCAGGTTCAAATACCACAGATTCTCACTTTTCTTACCAAATATTCATAGATTTTCGTGAATAGATGTTTCTTCATTTTCTGTATACTCTTATGACCATTTCCAGAGGCTTTAAATTAAATGCTTGTTTTTAAAATAATTTTCACCAGTTTCACTGGGGAGCAGGTCCACAGAGCTCCTCATGTTGTCATGCTGGAAGTGTTTTCTGGGTTTCTTTCTGTAATTTAAAAAATCTGGCTTCTTTTAAGATTTTCTCTTTTTTGTTGTTTCTCAGCTATTTGATTGTGAAGTGCTTTTATATTGTTTCTTTTTTATTTCTTTTGTTTGAGAAGAAATACTGTTGAGATTCTTAGGTCTGTTTAGTTCTTATCAAACTTGGAAAATATTCAGACATTATTACTTCAAATTTTTTTGTTTGCCTCCTTCCCCCAATTATGGAATTCCAATTTCATGTATATTAGACTGTTTGATATTATTCCAGAGGTTACTGAGGTTCTGTTCAGAGTTTTCAGTTTCTTCTCTCTATACTTCATTTTGGATAGTTCTTTTCCATCATTTTAAGTACACTAAGGGCTTTCCTGGTGGCGCAGTGGTTAAGAATCCGCCTGCCAATGCAGGGTACACAGGTTCAAGCCCTGGTCCAGGAAGATCCCACATGCCGTGGAGCAACTCAGCCTGTGTGCCATAACTACTGAGCCTGTGCTCTAGAGCCTGTGAGCCACAACTACTGAGCCCTCGAGCCACAACTACTGAAGCCTGCACGCCTACAGCCTGTGCTCCGCAACAAGAGAAGCCACTACAATGAGAAGCCCTCTCACCGCAACGAAAAGTAGCCCCCGCTCGCCGCAACTAGAGAAAGCCCGTGCACAGCAATGAAGACCCAACGCAGCCAAAAATAATAAATCAAAATAAATAAATAAATAAATACATTTATCCTTTCTTCTCTGGTGTTAAACTGCTGTTACTTAAGTAACATTTTTGTTTCAGATATTGTATTTTCCAAATTTTTTTGTAAATATTATTTTTGCTTTACTATGTTCACATTTTATTTTACATTCTTGAACATAATAGAGCATATTTCTAATAGGTTACAGGGAGGCTGGTCTGTATCATTTCAGTCCATCATATAGTGCTTTTCCATTTTCCCCCAACATTTTTGTGTTCTATAAGTCTTGTACTTGTTTCATAAAATATAATTGCTAAGTATTCTATTTTTTGAAGATGTTATACATGGAATTGTTTTCTTAATTTCATTTTTGTATTGTTGATTGTTAATGTCTAGAAATACAATTGATTTTTGTATATTGGTCTTACATCCTGCAAACTTGTTGAACTTTATTAATCTTCATAGTTTTATGTGTATGTGTGTATATTGTGTAGGGTTTTCTATATATAATATGTCATTTGCAAGTAGAGATTGTCTTATTTCTCCCTTTTTAATATGGATGCCTCATTTTTTTTTCTGCTTAATTACCCTGGCTAGTACCCCTGGTATAATGTTGAGTTGAAGTAGTGGGAGTAGATACCCTTTTTGTTCTTGATCTTAGAGGGAAAACATTATTTTTTAAACCATTAAATATAATATTAGTTGTAGATTTTTCCTAGATACTCTTTATCAAGCTGAGGACGTTGGCTACTATTCCTGGTTTGTTAAGTGCTATTACCACAAAAGAGTGATAGATTTTGTTAAATGCTTTTTTAAAAAAAATTAATTTTATTTATTTTTTTATACAGCAGGTTGTTATTAGTCATCCATTTAATACACATCAGTGTGAACTTGTCAATCCCAGTCTCCCAATTCATCATACCACCACCACCACCTCCCGCCGCTTTCTCCCCTTGATGTCCATACATTTGTTCTCTACTTCTGTGTCTCAATTTCTGCCCTGCAAACCAGTTCATATGTACCATTTTTCTAGGTTCCACATACATGCGTTAATATACGATACTTGTTTTTCTCTTTATGACTTACTTCACTCTGTATGACAGTCTCTGGGTCCATCCACGTCTCTACAAATGACTGAATTTCATTCCTCTTTATGGCTAAGTAATATTCCATTGTATATATGTACCACATCTTCTTTATCCATTCATCTGTCGATGGGCATTTAGGGTGGTTCCATGACCTGGCTGTTGTAAATAGTGCTGCAATGAACATTGGGATGCATGTGACTTTTTGAATTATGGTTTTCTCAGGGTATATGCCCAGTAGTGGGGTTGCTGGGTCATATGGTAATTCTATTTTTAGTTTTTTAAGGGACCTCCATACTGTTCTCCATAGTGGCTATATCAATTTACATTCCCACCAACAGTGTAAAAGGGTTGGTTCCCTTTTCTCCACACCCTCTCCAGCATTTGTTGTTTGTAGATTTTCTGATGATGCCCATTCTAACTGGTGTGAGGTGATACCTCATTGTAGTTTTGATTTGCATTTCTCTAATAATTAATGATGTTGAGCAGCTTGTCATGTGCCTCTTGGCCATCTGTGTGTCTTCTTTGGAGAAATGTCTATTTAGGTCTTCTGCCTGTTTTTTGATTGGGGTGTTTGTTTTTTTAATATTGAGCTACATGAGCTGTTTATATATTTTGGAGATTAATACTTTGTCTGTTGATTTGTTTGCAAATATTTTCTCCCATTCTGAGGATTGTCTTTTCGTCTTGCTTATGGTTTCCTTTGCTGTGCAAAAACTTTGAAGTTTCATTAGGTCCCGTTTGTTTATTTTTGGTTTTATTTCCATTACTCTAGGAGGTGGATCAAAAAAGATCTTGCTGTGATTTATGTCAAAAAGTGTTCTTCCTATGTTTTCCTCTAAGAGTTTTATAGTGTCCAGTCTTACATTTAGGTCTCGAATCCATTTTGAGTTTATTTTTGTATATGGTGTTAGGGAGTGTTCTAATTCCATTGTTTTACATGTAGCTGTCCAGTTTTCCCAGCACCACTTATTGAAGAGACTGTCTTTTCTCCATTGTATATCCTTGCCTCCTTTGTCATAGATTAGTTGACCATAGGTGCGTAGGTTTATCTCTGGGCTTTCTATCCTGTTCCATTGATCTATAGTTCTGTTTTTGTGCCAGTACCATATTGTCTTGATTACTGTAGCTTTTTTTTATAGTCTGAAGTCAGGGAGTCTGATTCCTCCAGCTCGGTTTTCTACCCTCAAGACTGCTTTGGCTATTCGGGGTCTTTTGTGTCTCCATACAAATTTTAAGATTTTTTGTTCTAGTTCTGTAAAAAATACCATTGGTAATTTAATAGGGCTTGCATTGAATCTGTAGATTGCTTTGGGTAGTATAGTCATTTTCACAATATTGATTCTTCCAATCCAAGAGCATGGTATATCTCTCCATCTGTTGGTATCATCTTTAATTCCTTTCATCAGTGTCTTATAGTTTTCTGCATACAGGTCTTTTGTCTCCCTAGGTAGGTTTATTCCTAGGTATTTTATTCTTTTTGTTGCAATGGTAAATGGGAGTGTTTCCTTAATTTCTCTTTCAGATTTTTCATCATTAGTGTATAGGAATGCAAGAGATTTCTGTGAATTAATTTTGTGTCCTGCAACTTTACCAAATTCATTGATTAGCTCTAGTACTTTTCTGGTGGCATCTTTAGGATTCTCTATGTATAGTATCATGTCATCTGCAAACAGTGACAGTTTTAACTCTTCTTTTCCAATTTGTCTTCGTTTTACTTCTTTTTCTTCTCTGATTGCCATTGTCCCTGATCTTAGAGGAAATGCTTTCAGTTTTTCACCATTGAGAATGATGTTTGTTGTGGGTTTGTCATATATGGCCTTTATTATGTTGAGGTAAGTTCCCTCTATTCCCACTTTCTGGAAGGTTTTTATCATAAATTGTGTTGAATTTTGTCAGAAGCTTTTTCTGCCTCTATTGAGATGATCAGATGGTTTTTATTCTTCAGTTTGTTAATATGGTGTATCACATTGATTGATTTGCATATATTGAAGAATCCTTGCATCTGTGGGATAAACCCCACTTGATCATGGTGTATGATCCTTTTAATGTGTTGCTGGATTCTGTTTGCTAGTATTTTGTTGAGGATTTTTGCATCTATATTCATCAGTGATATTGGTCTGTAATTTTCTTTTTTTGTAGTATCTTTGTCTGGTTTTGGTATCAGGGTGATGGTGGCCTCATAGAATGAGATTGGGGTGATCCTTCCTCTGCAGTTTTTTGGAAGAGTTTGAGAAGGATAGGTGTTAGGTCTTCTCTAAATGTTCGATAGAATTCACCTGTGAGGCCATCTGGTCCTGGACTTTTGTTTGTTGGAAGATTTTTAATCACAGTTTCAATTTCATTACTTGTGATTGGTCTGTTCATATTTTCTATTTATTCCTGGTTCAGTCTTGGAGGGTTATACCTTTCTAGGAATTTGTCCATTTCTTCTAGGTTGTCCATTTTATTGGCATAGAGTTGCTTGTAGTAGTCTCTTAGGATGCTTTGTATTTATGTGGTGTCTGTTGTAACTTCTCCTTTTTCATTTCTAATTTTATTGATTTGAGTCCTCTCCCTCTTTTTCTTGATGAGTCTGGCTAACGGTTTATCAATTTTGTTTATCTTCTCAAATACCCAGTTTTTTGTTTTATTGATCTTTGCTATTGTTTTCTTTGTCTCTATTTCATTTATTTCTGCTCTGATCTTTATGATTTCTTTCCTTCTGCTAACTTTGGGTTTTATTTGTTCTTCTTTTTCTAGTTCCTTTAGGTGTAAGGTTACATTGCTTATTTGAGATTTTTCTTGTTTCTTGAGGTAGGGTGTATAGCTATAAACTTCCCTCTTAGAACTGCTTTTGCTGCATCCCATAGGTTTTGGATCGTTGTGTTTTCATTGTCATTGTCTCTAGGTATTTTTTGATTTCCTCTTTGATTTCTTCAGTGATCTCTTGGTTATTTAGTAATGTATTATTTGGCCTCCATGTTTCTGTGTTTTTACCTTTTTTTCCCTGTAATTGATTTGTAATTTCTTAGCTTTGTGGTCAGAAAAGATGCTTGGTATGATTTCAATTTTCTTAAATTTACTGAAGCTTGATTTGTGACCCAAGATTTGATCTATCCCGGAGAATATTTCATGTGCACTTGAGAAGAAAGTGTAATCTGCTGTTTTTGGATAGAATGTCCTATAAATATCAACTAAATCTATCTGGTCTATTGTGTCATTTAAAAGCTTGTGTTTCCTTATTAATTTTCTGTCTGGATTATCTCTCCATTGTTGTAAGTGAGGTGTTAAAGTCCCCCACTCTTACTGTGTTACTGTCGATTTCCTCTTTTATAGTTCTTAGCAGTTGCCTTATGTATTGAGGTGCTCCTGTATTGGGTGCATATATATTTATAATTGTTATATCTCCTTCTTGGATTGATCCCTTGATCATTATGTAGTGTCCTTCCTTGTTTCTTGTAACATTCTTTATTTTAAAGTCTATTTTATCTGATATGAGTATTGCTACTCCAGCATTCTTTTGATTTCCATTTGCTTGGAATATCTTTTTCCATCCCCTCACTTTCAGTCTGTATGTGTCCCTAGGTCTGAAGTGGGTCTCTTGTAGACAGCATATATATGGGTCTTGTTTTTGTTTCCATCAGCAAGCCTGTGTCTTTTGGTTGGAGCATTTAATCCATTCACATTTAAGGTAATTATCGACATGTATGTTACTATTACCATTTTCTTAAGTGTTTTGGGTTTGTTTTTGTAGGTCGTTTTCTTCTTTTGTGTTTTCCACTTAGAGACGTTCCTTTAGCATTTTTTGTAGAGCTGTTGGTGGTGCTGAATTCTCTTAGCTTTTGCTTGTCTGTAAAGCTTTTGATTTCTCTGTTGAATCTGAATGAGATCCTTGCTGGGTACAGTAATCTTGGTTGTAGTTTCTTCCCTTTTATCACTTTAAATATGTCCTGCCACTCCTTTCTGGCCTGTAGAATTTCTGCTGAGAAATCAGCTGTTAAACTTGTGGGAGTTCCCTTGTATGTTATTTGTCATTTTTCCCTTGCTGCTTTCAATGATTTTTCTTTGTCTTTAATTTTTCCAATTTGATTACTATCTGTCTTGGCATGTTTCTCTTTTAGTTTATCCTGTGTGGGACTCTCTGCCCTTGCTGGACTTGGGTGACTATTTTCTTTCCCATGTTAGGGAAATTTTTGACTATAACCTCTTGAAATATTTTCTGGGGTCCTTTCTCTCTGTCTTCTTCTGGGACCCCTAAATACGAATGTTGTTGTGTTTAATGTTGTCCCAGAGGTCTCTTAGGCTGTCTTCATTTCTTTTCATTCTTTTTTCTTTATTCTGTTCTGCAGCAGTGAATTCCACCATTCTGTCTTCCAGGTCACTTATCCATTCTTCTGCCTCAGTTATTCTGCTATTGATTCCTTCTAGTGTAGTTTTTATTTCAGTTATTGTATTGTTCATCTCTGTTTGCTTATTCTTTAATTCTTCTAGATCTTTGTTAAACATTTCTTGCATCTTCTCAATCTTTGCCTCCATTCTTTTTCCGAGGTCCTGGATCTTCTTCACTATCATTATTCTGAATTTTTTTTCTGGAATGTTGCCTATCTCCACTTCATTTAGTTGTTTTTCTGGGGTTTTATCTTGTTCCTTCATCTGGTACATAGCCCTCTGCCTTTTCATCTTGTCTATCTTTCTGTGAATGTGGCTTCTGTTCCACAGCCTGCAGGATTGTAGTTCTTCTTGCTTCTGCTGTCTGCCTTCTGGTGGATGAGGCTGTCTAAGAGGCTTGTGCAAGTTTTCTGATGGGAGGGGCTGGTGGTGGGTAGAGCTGGCTGTTGGTCTGGTGGACAGAGCTCAGTAAAACTTTAATCTGCTTGTCTGCTGATGGGTGGGGCTGGCTTCCCTCCCTGTTGGTTGTTTGGCCTGAGGTGACCCAACACTGGAGCCTACCCAGGCTCTTTTGTGGGGCTAATGGCAGACTCTGGGAGGGCTCTTGCCAAGGAGTGCTTCCCAGAACTTTTGCTGCCAGTGTCCTTGTCCTCACGGTGAGACACAGCCACCCCCCGCCTCTGCAGGAGACCCTCCAACACTAGCAGGTAGGTCTTGTTCAGTCTCCTATGGGGTCACTGATCCTTCCCCGGGGTCCTGATGCACACACTATTTTGTGTGTTCACTCCAAGAGTGGAGTCTCTGTTTCCCCCAGTCCTGTCAAAGTCCTGCAATCAAATCCCACTAGGCTTCAAAGCCTGATTCTCTAGGAATTCCTCCTCCCATTGCCAGACCCCTAGGTTGGGAAGCCTGACGTGGGGCTCAGACCCTCCATTCCAGTGGGTGGACTTCTGTGGTATAATTGTTCTCCAGTTTGTGAGTCACCCACCCAGAGGTTATGGGATTTGATTTTATTGTGATTGCGCCCCTCCTACCTTCTTACTGTGGCTTCTCCTTTGTCTTTGGATATGGGGCATCTTTTTTGGTGAGTTCCAGTGTCTTCCTATTGATGATTGTTCAGCAGTTAGTTGTGATTCTGGTGTTCTTGCAAGAGGGAGTGAGAGCATGTCCTTCTACTCCGCCATCTTAAACCAGTCTCATTAAATGCTTTTTCTGTATCTATGAGATGATTGTATGTTTTTTCTAATTTGCATACTTTATACCTTATTTGGTTTTTGTGTGTTTATAAAAATACATAATGGATTCATAAATGCATTATTACTTTCATAAAATCAGTGATGGTATATTCTCTTTCATTTGTATTTTACCATATATCTCAATACAATGTTCTTCAGAGAATAGGCACAATAAATATTCTTTGAGCTAACAGCTAAATTTTTTGATCCTGGCCATAACTTTTAGCATCTGGAAACCCTAAATCTCTAGGCTGGGAACATGTTTCATTGGGTTTCACAGTGACTGTCTTCTTCGGCCTAGTATTTTGCTGTGAAATTTTATAGAATTTCATAATTTCTGGATGGTTTACATAACTATATAAAAATTTACTTTTAGGTTTAGTGATCTACCCCTGGACTTTTTGTCAATTATGACATACTATAGTTGTGAATAGTATGCCTATTTGGGAGAAATAAAAAATTATGAACTACACATATATGTAGAGGAAATGATATGATGCTTGGGATTTTTGTAAAAATAAAACAGAAGGGGAGTGGTTAGAGGTATAGAGAAAACAAGATTGGCCATGAGTTCGTAATGGTTGAAGCTGGAAAATGGGTACATTTTACCTACTTTTGTACGTTTAAAATATTCCATTAAAAAGTGTAATATAATACAAAAATCATGTAAAGCATATATGTACCGATTTATAGGTAATTATAACTTAATAACTACCTAGATTAAGAGTTAGAATTTTGCAGTATTCCAGAAGCCACCCATGTGCCTCTTTCCAACCATAAACTTCCCCCTTCTTTATTGGGAACTATTATCCTGACATTTCTTGCTGTTCTTTATAGTTACCACCTATGTATGCATTCTTAAATAATATAGTTTAGTTTTGCCCATGGTAAGTTTATATGAAAGGTATCATATTACATGTATTTTTTGTGTTTTTAGTCTTTCATCATTATGAAATTCATCCATATTTTGCATATAGTCCTAGTTTATTATAGCATAGCACTCCAATATATGAATATGCCATCAATTCTACTGTAAATGGACATTTGTGTTGTTTCCAGTTGCCATGTTTTCTTTGATTCAGCCCATTTTATTTTCCATATCTGTTAATTACATCCCTGAAAAACTGGATGATGGCCTTTGAGAATGAGAAAACATCTTTTCTCCCTTCTCAGGTGCCATCAGCTCTATCAACTCTCTATTTGGTATATTTTTAACCAAAACCCAAGACTACTGAGTATGGTCTTTAAACTAACTAATTAATATCCTCATTTCCTTTAAACATTGAAAAATTTAAGCCCAAACCACTAAATACTGGAGACTATAAAAATAGGGTAGATTTGAGAGAGAGGGAAATGAAGAAAAAGTCTCCTTAAGGAAGAATAAAAGGAATGTGAGGCCTTTTGGTGGAGGCTGGAGATGAGGTGAGGAGGAAGGTAGAGGCAACATTAAAGATGGATTGTGAGGGACTTCCCTGATGGTCCAGTGGTTAAGACTCCTGCTTCCACTGCAGGGTGTGTGGGTTCAATCCCTGGTCAGGGAACTAAGATCCCACATGCCATGCGACATGGCCAAAAAATTAAAAAAAAAAAAAAAAAAAGGAATAAAAAAAATGGATTGTGAAATTAAGTCAAAGTTACCCAAAGTTGGTAGATATGTTTCACTTTCCATAAAACTTATCACAACATAGCTTGCCAGGTTTTATTCCATACTACTTGGCTCAATTTTAAAAAATTATCCCAGTGTCTGGGTATTAGGAATTTGTATAAATTCCAATATCTTGGAATGTTAGTAACAGCAGGGCACAATGTTTCTCTCCTGGATTATTTTGACCCAAACCAAAAAATTTCTTTTATTTATTTTCCTGAAGATTGAATTAGGATTTTCAGTGAGGCCTCAGTAATGGCACAAGCAAGTATTGATATTAGTCAGCTACACAAATTGTCACATGATACAGGTTTGTTTTTCAACCAAGAGATGAGTTGGCTTTGATGATAATTTTTTTAATAGTTACTGAGGGAAATTTCACCTTGTGTCATGTCCAGATATTGATGCTATAAATGTCATCGTATTGGATATTTACTGGTAGATTTGTCAATTCCTTAATGAAAGGACAGGTGAAAAAAGATTCATGCGATAATGGAAAAAATATTAGTCACTTAACAAAAAGAAATGAATTTACATTTATATCATATAATTAAGAATTTCACCATAATACTGTACTATAAAATCACAGCTGAATTTAAAAATTCTAAGCATTTTTGTTTTAAATCCTTTTTTTTAAGTTTGTAGGAAAATTTTTCAGTCTTGCTTCAGAAATAATGCTTTTGCCTCAGTGGGCTCATTTTCCTATGGTCCGTTTGGATTGTGAAGGTTTGAAGACAGGCCTAACAAACAAAGCAAAAGCCTTTGCAAACATATTACTAAATGACATAGCTTCAAAACATAGGAAAGAAAATGAAAGGTAAGTAGAATTAGTTGCCAAACTCAGAATTATAGGGCTAAAAGAAATAGTTTGCTAGTAACAATTCTTGTTTAAAAATAAAAGATTAAAATATAAGTACTTGCAAGTTTTTCTCCATAGCTACTTCCTAAGAGGGTTTCGTTATAGTCTTGTTGGTTTGGTTTCTTTTCGTTTGATACTGTTTGAGACTAGTTTTGAGGCAACCCAGGATTTTTTTAAAAAAAGAAATTGACATACATCAGCTTTTGGATACAGGTTGCATGGTAATGAAAAAACCATAGACTTTCAGTGATATTGGGAAGATCTGGGATCATTCCTGACCATGATATTGACTTATTGTGTCACCTAGTTTATTTTTTGCATCTGTAAAATGGAGACAGTAATACCTAGTTGGCAGGATGGCTATAGATTGGATTCATGAACTAGTGGCCTACTAGCTGAATGTGTCATGCAAATGTGTTTTATTTGTCTCACATTGTTTTTTATTTTGTTTAAACTAATTTTGAATTTGCTATCAACATTTCAAAATTAGGAGTTTTCACACACACACACACACACACACACACACTCTCTCTCTCTCTCTCTCTCTCTCCAGATCTCTTACTTTTCTTGAAAAAGTGGGAAGACCATGCCACATTAGGCCTATAGTGGTAAATGGAGTTGAGATGAAACTTTCCCATTGACAGGGAGAATGGCCTCTGGTTTGTTCATCCAGTGCTCAAGCAACTGATCCTCTAAATAATTTAACTTATTTGTTACCTGTCTGGCTCCAGAGGACTTTTAGTTTGCAAATTCTATAAGGATTAAAACTAATATTTATATAAATCACCTAGCACAGTGCCTGGAACATAGTACTCAAGAAATGTTAGCCATTATGTTTATTTTCCCGGAAGCAATGTAAGAGAATTATGTGCCTTGGAATCAGAGAGACCTGGATTTGAATCCTGTCTCTGCCATGAACTAGTTCCGTGACTCTAGGCAAGTTACTTAATTTCCCTAAGCCTCAATTTCCTGTGGTGCCAACTATGAAAAATAATACCTTCCTTGCAGGACTAATGTTAGGATCACAGATAACATTTGTAAAGTATCTAGCACCATGCTTGGCATAGAATAGGCACCCAATAAAGGGAGCTATCACATCAATAAATATTTTTAAGTGAATAAAAAATATATGACTCTCAGAAAGTTAAGTATTGGTCAGCTGTACTTTGTACAAAATTATACTACAAAAAGATGTTGAAGATGGTAAAGTATTAGACTCTTCATTTCTAACAATCCCGTTGAGTAAGAGCAGTGACAATAACATAGTTAATTTAAAAAAGTTTTATGTTTGACATGACTTTTTTGGTATTTATTTTTGTAATATCTGTCACTTTTCTGGAAAATTCTTTCAACAAAATAACTGTCTTATTATAAACCCATGACATAAGAGCAGCTGAAAAGTCCATTTTCCTCTGCCTCATTCATTCTTTGATTCTTTCCGGTTTAAGTTCCATACTTGAGATAGGTAACATCAAAAGGAGGAAATATGTGCCCCTATATTAAGCACAATTTATTAAATAAATTAATAATTATTAAAGAACAATTTTCTTACTTCATAGTTTGGTTTAGTATCTGCTTGGGCCACCTTGCCCTCAGTAATATTGTTTGCCTCCTTTTCTTTCGTTTTTGTTTTTGTTTTTGGCCATGCCACGCGGCATGTGGGATCTTAGTTCCCCGACCAGGGATCGAACCCATGCCCCCGCAGTCGAAGCACGGAGTCCTAACTACTGGACCGCCAGGGAATTCCGGCCTCCTTTTCTTTTGCTGTAATGTCACTCCCCAAGGGACTCAGATTCTGCTCTAGTAAGAAGAAAGCACCCACAGTAGAATCATCTGTCTTTTTTGCATTATCGACATTAATGCATCCTCCTAAAATTTTGATAATCAAGAATTAACTGTCAAGCCCTACATTATCTGATTCCTGCTTATCTCTACAATTTCATGTTATGTCCTCTCCTTTGTATTCACACTGCCCTGCTTGCCATTCCTAAACTATGCTTTTGTATTCACACTGCCCTGCTTGCCATTCCTAAACTATGCGAAGCTTATTGCTACCTCAGGCTTTAATCCTTGCTATTTTTTCTTCCTTGGAAGCTTTTTTCCTGATATTTGGATGACTCATTTTTTCCTTCTCTCATCTTGAATATCACCTCTCTAGAGAGATATTTCCTGGCCACTTTATATGAAATACTGGCCCCTTCTCTATACTCCATCATTCTTTATCCCTTTACTTTGCTTTTTTTTTTTTCTTCATAGCACTTTTTACTACTTAACATTGTGTTATATATTTATGTGCTCTTGTCTCTCTCATCAACTTGAATGTAAGCTTTGTGATGGTAGGGACTTATCTATTTGCTGTTATATCTCCAGTGCTTAGAACTTTGCTTAGCACATTGTAGGTACTCAATTATTTATTAGATGAATGAATAAGTATAATTACTCACATAATATAAATGAAATACCTGCATGAACTAAAAGTTATTTTTAAAATCACCTACCTCTTTTGTACTTTGTTTTTGCAAGGGTTTTTTCTGGTATTTCTAATAATGGCATGACAGTACTGATACTGCCAAGTACAAGGAAAAAAATTCTATGAAATATACCTTTAGTTGAATAATGGCTATAGGGTATCTAGGTTCATACTTACATACATATATATTCTGAAAGAATCATAGATTTTTAAATGTATACAGAGGTTTGATCTTTTTACTTACCGCATTTCACAAGGGACACTAATAATAATAATAATTAAGCTGATGATTATACTAAAAATTATAGTTACCAGTAATTGAGAGTGTACTGTGTGCTAGGCTCTTTTACATTCATTATTCATTATTGTATTACAACAATCCTGCAAGATGAATGTTAATAACTTCATTTTACAAATATGGAAGCTAAACCTATGAGATTTACATAAGTTCTCAAAGCTAGTAGCAGCTGAGGCAGGATTTAGACGTAGGGCTGCTTGATCCAAAGCATGCTCTATGTCACACAGAAAATGTTACCTTAATTTTATAGATTTTATAGATGTATGATGTATCCTGAGTTATATCAGATAAGTTATGCTTAAATATTTTAAGATATATTAGTGAATTAACCAATTTTTTTAGGATCACAGTTCCTATTTTATAGTAATCATAATAAAATTTATTTAGTGTGATAGAGCATTAATTACTTTAACTATAATAAAGCAGGGTATTATGTCAGTATTTGCAGTGAATTTGAAGCAATTAAAGAGCATGCATTAAAAGTCCCTGAGACAACAGAAGAGATGATGGAGCTCATATCTTATGTAGAAAAAGCCCGGACTGTAAGAATTAATGAATTGGTTTCACGGATCAAGGTAAGACTTTTAAAATTTACATATTTTAAAATATTTTTTTCATTGTGAAATATGATAAACATATTGGAAGTGTATAAAACATATAGTTAAACAAAGTTATAAAAAAAAAACAAAGTTATAAAGTGAACACCTATGTTGCCACCACCAAGGTCAAGAAATAGGATATTGCCAGCACCCTAGAAACCCTCTGCGTATGACTATCTGACCATAACTCCTTCCCTTCCTTTACCTCCTAGAGGTGTCGACTTGGTTTCTACAGTAATCTTCTTTATTTTTCTTTAGTTCCACCATGTGTGCATCCTTAACAAAGGTTTAAAAAAATTTTTTCTTTTATAGTTTCTACATTTAGTAGTACATATGCTTATACTTTCCCCACCACAAGGTTATATACCTATTCACCTATATTGTACTCTAATTTTTGTTTAAAAATGTGAAATATAGGGACTTCCCTGGTGATCCAGTGGTTAAGATGCCGTGCTTCCACCGCAGGGGGCATGGGTTTGATCCCTGGTCGGGGAACTAAGATGTCACATGCTGCACAGCATGGCTGAAAGGGAAAAAAAAAAATAATAATAAAAATACAATACACACCAAAAATTGCATAAAAAATAAATTGTACAATTTAAAATGTTATAAAGTAAACATCCAGTAATTATCATCCAGGGAAAGAAATAGAAGCTTGTCAACACCCTAGAAGCCCATTACAATCTCCTGTCTTTTTTTTTTTTTTTTTTTTTTTAATCTCCTGTCTTTTTCTGGATGTGAACACTATCCTGACTTTTATAGTAGTCATTTCCTGCTCTTCTTTGTAGTTTTACCATCTAAATATGCATTCCTAATCAATATAGCTACTTTTTGTTTCATTTTGATCTTTATATAAATAGAATCATACTATTTCTATTCTTTTGTGTCTTGTCAACATTATGTTAGTAATGTCATTGTTCCTTAACTTTCATTTATTTTCATTGATGTCTGGTACTCATATAACCATAGAATAATTTATTATTTTAATTTTACTGTTCTGGATAGTTGGGTTGTTTCTACTTTTGCTACTAAAAGCAATCCTTCTGGGAACATTTCTGTATGTGTACGCTGGTGCGTATATTCATGCATTTCTTCCAGGTGTTATAAGATATACTTATTTTCACCTTTACTAGCTAAGACAAAACTCTTTTCTAAAGTAGTTCCAATTTTATACTCCTATCAGCAGTGTTTAAGAGTCCTGTTGTTTTATATCCTTACCCATACCTGCTATTGTGAGATATTTAAAATTTTGCCAGTCTGTTGGGTGGAGGTTACTGTATTTTTAATTTGCATTTTCCTGAAAAAAAATGAACTGAACACTTTTCGTATGCTTATTGACCGTTTGGAGCTCCTCTTTTGTGAAATACTAGTATTTTTTTTTAATTAAAAGAAAATTTTTATTTATTTATTTATATTTAAAATTGAAATATACTTGATGTACAATATTATATAAGTTACAGGTGTACAATATAGTGATGTGCAATTTTTAAAGGTTATGTTCCATTTATAGTTATTATAAAATATTGGCTCTATTTCCTGTGTTGTACAATATATCCTTGTGGCTTATTTTATGCATAATAGTTTGTACCTCTTAATCCCATACCCCTATAATGCCTCTCCCCCTTCCCCCTCTCCACTGGTAACCACTGGTTTGTTCTCTAAATCTGTGAATCTGTTCCTTTTTTTGTTATATTCACTAGTTTGTTGTATTTTTTAGATTCCACATATAAGTGATATCATTCAGTATTTTTCTTTCTCTATCTGGCTTTCTTTCTCTCTATTTCACTTAGCATAATACCCTCCAAGTCCATCCATATTGTTACAAATGGGAAAATTTCATTCTTTTTTATGGCTGTGTAGTATTTCACTCCAGTACATGTCTTTTACCTATTTTTCTTTTGGGTTGTGTGTCCTTTTCTAATTGATTTATAGTAGTTTTTAAAAAAAATTGTGATAAGATATACATAACATAAAGTTTACCATCTTTACCTTTTTTTTTTTGAGGGGGGGTTACGCGGGCCTCTCACTGTTGTGGCCTCTCCCGCTGCGGAGCACAGGCTCCGGACGCGCAGGCTCACCGGCCATGGCTCACGAGCCCAGCCACTCCGCGGCATGTGGGACCTTCCCAGACCGGGGCACGAACCCGTGTCCCCTGCATTGGCAGGCGGACTCTCAACCACTGCGCCACCAGAGAAGCCCCATCTTAACCATTTTTAAGTGTATAGTTCAGTGTAGTAGTTTTGAATATATTATTGATAAATATCCTTTCCTTCACTCTGTAATTTATTTCAGTTTTTAATGGTGTTTTGATGAATGGAAGTTCTTAATTTTAATGTAGTCAAGTGGAGCAAATTTTTTTTTTTTTCTTTTTACAGCTAGTGCTTTCTGTATCTTGTTTAAGAAATCCTTTTCTACCCAGGGTCATCAAGATTTTTTTCTTGTGTCCTTTTCTGGAAGCTGTTTAGTTTTGCCTTTCAGGTTTAGATTTTCAGTCTTCCTGGATTTTATTTCTGTGAATGATGTGAGGTCCTATTTAATTACTTTTTCATATGCATGAGCAGTTACATATTTATTGAAGAGACTATACTTTCGCCACTGCTCTGCAGTGCCATCTCTATTATATATCAAGTGTCCCTATATGTGCAGATCTGTTTTAAGACATTCTATTCTGTTTTATTGGCCTTTTGTCTATCCTTGTATCAATACCACACTGACTTAATTACAACAGCTTAATTGTAATAGCAATAATAATTCTTGATTCCCGGTAGAGCATGTCCTCCCACTCTATTCTTCATCAAGTTTCTTGTTTGTTCTTGGCTATTAGTATTTTCATATAAATTTTAGAATTAGATGATCACAGCCCATAAAATAACGTTTTGGGATTTTCACTGAGATTGCATAAAATTGATAATAAACGTAGAGAATTAGCATCTTTCCAATATAAATTTTAGAATCAGTTTTTCACATTCTGCAAAAATCTGTTGGAATTTTGATTAGAAATGCATTAAATAGATGGAGAGAATCAGTACATACACTGTGGAGTCTTCCAGTTCATGATATATCATTTATTCATTTACCTCTTCTTTAACATCTCTTAATACTTTATAATTTTCTCTGTAGAGGTCGTGCACATCTTTTGTTAGTTATATTTTCAGGTACTTGATATCTTTTAATGTTATATTATATCTTAAATTTTTCATCTTATCTTAGTTACTTGAATACAAAAATACAATTAACTTATATTAATAGACCTTAAAAAAATAGTTTGAGATTTACAAAAAGAACCTAGTAGATAGTACAGAGAGTTCCCATATTACACACACATCCTCACACACTCAATTTTCTCATTATTAACATCTTACACTAATATGGTGCATTTGTTATAATTATTAAACCAATATTGATATATTATTAACTAAAGTCCATAGTTTATTTAGATTTCCTTAGTTTTTACTGAAAGCCCTTTTTCTATCTCAGGAACTCATCTGAGATACCACATTGTATCTAGTTGTCATGTATCCTTAGGCTTCTCTTGGCTCTGAGAGTTTCTTAGGTTTTCCTTGCTTTTGATGTTCTTGATAGTTTTGAGAAGTAGGAATTTGTCTGCTATTTTTCTCATGATTAGAACGGGGTAGTCGGTTTTTTGGAGGAGAATCACAAAGGAAAAGTGCCATTTTCATCACATCATGTCAAGGATACATGTTATCAACATGGCATTTGATGTTGAGCTTGATCACCAGGCAGAAGTAGTGTTTATCATGTCTCTCCACTCTTTTCTCCCCCTTTCCATACTGTCTCCTTTGGAAGGAAGTCACTGTATGCATCCACACTTAAGAACCGGGAGTTGTGCTTTCCTCCTTTACAGTAGGGTAGCTACATTATTTATTTGGAATTATTCTGCATAGGAGACTTGTTTCTTCTCCGCTGCTTTTTAATTTATTCAATCGTTTATTTATATGAACTTATGGATATTTATTTTATACTTTGACTATAATATAAAATTTATTTTTATGTGCAAAGTAATAGCTATCACTAAATTTTTTCTTAATTAAAAAATTTTATTTAAATATCTTAACTTTAAAATTTATATGTTTTTTTTTCTCTTTTTAATTTTAACAGTTTATCCGAAGATTCTTTTGGAATGTCTACATATACTATTTTATAACTAGTAGTTAATGACAGTTTTGGTTTTGTCCTTATCAAACATTACACATTTCCAAAACTTTATTTTCTTTGCTACAATGGACTGGTTAGGATATTTAGTACAATGTTGAATAGAAGTCATCTTGATCCCCAATCTCAAAGGGAAAGGCTTCAAGATTTCACTATTAAGTATGAAATTTGCTATAGGTTTTTTATAGGTTCCCTTATGAAATTAGTAAATTCTCTTCTATGGGAGGATGGGGAGGATGCATTGGGAGATTGGGATTGACATATGCACACTACTATATATAAAATAGATAACTAGTAAGAACCTACTGTATAGCACAGGGAACTCTACTCAATACTCTGTAATGACCTATATGGGAATGGGATCTAAACAAGAGTGGATATATGTATATGTATAACTGATTCACTTTGCTGTACAGCAGAAACTAACAAAATATTATAAATCAACTATACTCCAATAAAAATTAAGTGAAAAACATTACTGTGAATGCATGTTGAATTTTATCTTTTTTTTTTTTTGCATCTATTGGGATGATCTTATGCTTTTTCTCCTTTAATCTATTAATATAATTGATTACATGAATCAGATTTTATTAGGTTAATTTCTACATGCAACATAATACATATATGATGCATTCTGCATACTATATATATTATATACATATACAGCAAATATGTAAGCTATAGAGGGTAAAGATATTCAACTTCTCTATTCAGGTAAATCTGTTGGTTTTAAAGGTTTTTGTTTTGTTTTGGTTTGGTTTTGCCATTCACCCCTAAACTCTTTCTAGACAATTGCTGTATGCTAATGGTAGGCAAAAAAAGTGGTACTGTCACTGAAGATGCAAAACAAAATAAAAGATGCTAAAATCTTTGTCAACAAAGATTCAAAAATTAAATACGTAAGAATAAAAAATGTAAAATCTTTTCAAAGAAAAAAATTTAAAGGGTTGCTGAACAAAAGCTGCATATTTCATCATCATTTTCAGTCATCTACATGGACACTCAAGAGTACCTTTCTGTTAAGTCAACTGCAAGTGAAAACTTTTAAAAAGCTTTGTTTCTGGTATAAAAATCTGCAATTGTGTGGTATGAAGCTGAATAAATAACCCTACAGTTATTGAAATACCCATGTGGTTTGGGTAATATGAAATATCAGTTAACGATGTGAGTCAGATTGAAATTTGAGAGAGTATTAGAAATTGTTACTGGTTCTCTTTTTCATAATGCTTTAGATTTTCTATATGGTTTAATATATCTGGAGTTTCTTCTGTAGGAATCCAAACGCCGGATGAGTTACTTTTTAGATGTATTTCTATTTCCTCCAGAAGACTTAACTTTAAATTCAGCTGTCCTTATGTGGCCTTGGAAAATTAATCCCATCTTTGATGAAAATGATGAGGTGAATATATTTTTCAATATGTATTTTTGTATTATGATATTTTAAGCACAGTGTTCATTTAATTTTCATACATACTTGCCATCTACCTTTAAAAATTATCTTCATGTGTCCGTATGATTTTGGGGTTAGCCACATTTATGGCCCTGCAGGCTTAGGCTTAACCCACAAAGTTGTAAAGAGTGGGACTGACAGGGCTTCCCTGGTGGCACAGTGGTTGAGAGTCCGCCTGCCGATGGAGGGGACATGGGTTCGTGCCCCGGTCCGGGAAGATCCCACATGCCGCGGAGCGGCTGGGCCCGTGAGCCATGGCCGCTGGGCCTGCGCGTCCGGAGCCTGAGCTCCGCAACGGGAGAGGCCACAACAGTGAGAGGCCCGCGTACCGCAAAAAAAAAAAACAAAAAAAAGTGGGACTGACATTAAAAAAGTCAGAACTATTTACAAATAATAATTGTAAGCTCTGTGCTATTAAATCACTTAATACTCACAAAAATCCCAGGTGCTCCTATTTTCCCCATTTCATAGATGAGAAAAATGAGTTTCAGAGAAGTTAAGTAACATTCCCAGGAAGAAGTAGCAGATTCAGGATTTTATATAAGACTGAATATAGTTCAGATTTTGAAAAAGTCCTAATGTAAACTAGTTTCTCCTAAACTGGGAAGTGAGATGGTATAGTAGTAATGAAAAGCATGGACTTCAGTTAGATAAGCCAGAGTTCTAATCCAGATTTTGACTTTTATGATTTTGTGACATTGGACATGCCTCTTAACCTCTATATGCTTAAATTTCTTTACCTCTGAAATGAGGATACTAATACTTGTGGTAATATAGGTAGAGTGTTTAATAAATCTTGACATAACAAGTGCTCAATATATGGTAGCTTTTATTATTTTCCCAGAATCTGTTAAATAGTTAAAGTATCTATTTAATAAATAAGAATTGTTACAGTCACTTCAGAGATATAGGAAAGTTTTTCTGTGTGGTTTTGTGGTTTATTATTCTTTTCGTTTTTATATCAGTCAATGTTTTATTTTTGTACAATGTTTTATTTTTACTTCGCTGATGCTTTTTGTTACTGTATAAAGCATTCGGATTTCTGATTTGATGATTCTTTGCTTTGTAACAAAATAGTTAACATGAATAATTTTCTTTTAAAGCTCCTTGAGAATGCTAAACATAAAAAAGAAAATGAGCTAATAGAAAAGAGAGAGAAACTGATTTTGGAAGTAGAAAAGGAATCACGCCGCATGGAAGAGTTTGCAGAATTTGCAGAACTGGACCACATGCAGCAGGTCTGATAAATATAGACAGTAGCTATGACAGGCTGGTAGATTAATACAGGACATGTTTCTGTAATATAGAAAAACCTGTGCTTACTAAGGCAAACAGAGTCCTGACTCTTAGGCCTGGGACTGCTGCTAATTATGTAATCTTTTTTTGTGATTTAGTTTTCTATTTGTAAGATAGACATAACCATACCTTTTGCTCTGTGTCATGGTAATGTTGTGAAGTTGATGTTTAAAGTTGCTATATAAATGCAAGGACATAGCCTATGCAGTATTATATAATTTTATTTTTATAACATTTCTTGGGTATTTCTTGAAATAAATAATTATTTGCTTTCAGTATGTGACAGATGTAAGACAACTACAAAAACGTATTCAGGAATCTGAAGAAGCAGTTCAATTTATTAATAAAGAAGAGGAACTTTTCAGATGGGAACTGACAAAATATCCTGAACTGGATAAATTAAAAGTTAACATTGAGCCCTATCAGAAGTTTTTTAATTTAGTTTTGAAGTGGCAACGAACAGAAAAACGGTAATTTCTGGTAATGTAATAAAAAATTAAGTAAAGATATAAAGAGATTTATAAAATGTACATTGATTTTTGTTGTTGTTGTTGGCTAGGTGTTTAAAAGTAGGATTTATCTGTCCATTTGAAAGAGAAACCAAATATTATATAGGAGAAGCATCAAATGTTGCTAAGGCACCACCTAGCCTTACTAATATAATATCTAAAGTCTCACCTGGGTTTTCCAGAGTTGATTAATTTTTTAATCCAATTAATTCATTTGACTCATTCATTTGACACTAAGAATTAGAAGTATGGAGTCAAATCAGCATTTCATCTGGATACTGTTAGTTGTCCGTTTACAGTCTGATTCATATTTTTGCACCTGCAGCATAGCTGAAATTGTGTTTTTAGTATTGTCTGTCATCGTTCTATCTGTGTGACTGAGAAAAACTGTTAATTGCTCGTGTTCTCAGTTGTTTCTATTATAAAATGAAGGGCCTAGCCTAAAGAATCTCTAAGACCTTTTCACACACCAGAAGTCTCTGAGTTTAATATTTTTTTAATTAAAATATCCTATTGTTTTCACTTAATTTTAATTCTGTTTTTAATCATTCTTCCTTAGTCTTTTTTTAAAAATAAATTTATTTATTTATTTGTTTATTTTTGACTGTGTTGGGTCTTCATTGCTGCACGCAGGGTTTTTCTAGTTGCGGCGAGCGGGGGCTACTCTTCGTTGTGATGTGCGGGCTTCTCATTGCAGCAGCTTCTCTTGTGGAGCACGGGCTCTGGGCGCGCAGGCTTCAGTAGTTGTGGCTCGTGGGCTCTAGAGCACAGACTCAGTAATTGTGGCTTGCGGGCTCTAGAGCACAGACTTAGTAGTTGTGGCGCACAGGCTTAATTGCTCCACAGCATGTGGGATCTTCCTGGACCAGGGGTCAAACCCGTGTCCCCTGCATTGGCAGGCAGATTCCTAACCACTGCGCCACGAGGGAAGCCCCTCTGAGTTTAATATTACTTTTTCTTTCAATTCAGGTGGATGGATGGAGGGTTTTTGGACCTTAATGGGGAAAGCATGGAAGCTGAAGTAGATGAATTTTCCCGAGAAATTTTTAAGACTCTGAAATTTTTCCAAACAAAGCAAAAGAAGGAATTACAAGAAAAAAGAAAGGCAGCAAAAAGACGATCTCTGGGAGAAGAGAAACTTGAAGAAGAACCAAAAGAGAATCCTACTATTACTATGTGCACTGCAGTAATGGAGCAGATAAAGGTTATTAAGGTATAAACACATTTAATGACATTTTTAAAAGCCCTGGTAGAGTTGTTTGCATCAAGTGCTAGTGAAGAGAAATGGAAAAACTGGAAAGCAAAACCAAAGCTGAACCTAGAAAACTTGACCTATTAATACATGCTTCATTCTTTCCTGATGATGTCATCGAAATCAATCCCTTCATAGAACAATACTTAACAAATAGAAAAGACTGTAATGACCAGTTACAATGATTTGAAGAGGGTAAAAAATTACTAGAATAAACAAGTTAGCCTATACTATGGGCAGCAACCCAGGGTACCAATTAGCTGAGAAAGGTTTGGAGTCACACTACCTAGGTTTATATCACAATTCTGTGCTTGGTAATGGCAATATGCCACTTGTGCAAGATATTTAACTTCTCATGCCTCAGTCACCTCATTTATAAATAGAGGATAATAACAGTTTTTGTGACAGTAAATAATACATCTACGTTCCCAAGGCAGTACTGGCAGTGGTTCTAGTGGTAGTGCCAAGTTTCCACTGTCGGCATGCTCAGAGTGCAAACTCTGCTTTTCAACATTGTTCCTGTCTGTGTCTAGCACTCTCAGATATACTATGAGCTACCTGAAAAATTTTTTAAAGTAATTACTTAAAATTTTTTTCAATATTTAATAAATTTTCATGGTTTAAAAATATAAAAAGATATACCTGAACGGTCTCCTTGCTGTGTTTCTCACCTGTTATTAGGTTATCAATGTTACTACTTTCTGTTGTATACTTCAGAGTTTTTTTACATGTATAACAATGTGAATATATATTCTAATCCTTCCATCTTTTTACATAAAAATAGCATACTGAAAAAAAATAGCATACCGTTTATATTATTTCCCCCCTTTGTTTTAATTTATCTTGGAGACCTTTTCTTATTGTATATAGAGTGTTTTCATTCTTTTTTACACCTATAAATATTATATATTGGTGTAAAATTTCTGTGTGTGAAGGTGTGACTGTAAGGTAAATTGCCAAAGAGTAAATTCCAGGTTAAAATCTACAGTTGAATTACCTTCTGTATGGGTTTTACCAGTATGTACTCTCACCAACCTTGACAACAGAATATCATCAAACTTGGGTGTTTGTTAATCTGCTAGAAGAATTTCATTTTTCTTATTACATAAAATGTTAAGCCTAAATTAATATATTTAAGAATATTTTGTATTTCTTTGCCTGTGAACTATTTGGTCTTCTTGTCTATTTTTTAAATTGAATTAATGGTCTTTTTCTTACTGATTTCTAGTCCTAGAAACAGGAATAGGGAGATTAGGCTTTGTATGTTAATATTAATAGTATGTTAATATTTTATTGAAGATTTTTGAGATTATGTTCAGAAGCGATGTTGGTCTTAATTTTCTTTTCTTGTAATATCTTTGTCAGGTTTTGCTATCAGTATTATGTTGGCCTTATGAAACAAATGGGAAGTTTTATCTCTATTTTCCAAAAGAGTTTTGTATAAAATTATTATTATCTCTTTCTTAAATATTTTAGAGAAACGTTTACTAGTGAAACCATTGACCTGGAGCTTCATGGGAAGGATTTTGAAAACAGTTTTAATTTTTAAAATAGATATAGGGATATTCAGATTTGTGTTAATTTTGTGTCAATTTTGGTAAATTGTATTTTTCAAGGAATTT
Source organism: Delphinapterus leucas (assembly GCF_059928025.1). NCBI lineage: Eukaryota > Metazoa > Chordata > Mammalia > Artiodactyla > Monodontidae > Delphinapterus > Delphinapterus leucas. The sequence continues at coordinate 73,253,167 of NC_143138.1, read as the reverse complement.
TTCCATTTTCTAAAGTTGTTAAATTTATTGCCATAAAGTTGCTCATAATATTTATTTATTATCTTTTAATGTTGGTGGAATCTATAGGGATAACTCCTTTTTCATTCCAAATATTAATTTAATTTTCTCTCTTTTTTCTTAATCAGCCTAGTTAGGGATTTAGTTATAGTTTATTGTTAACATTTAAGCCTTTGGTCATTTTTGTTTTGTTTTGTTTTGTTTTGTTTTCTGGTACGCGGGCCTCTCGCTGTTGTGGCCTCTCCCGTTGCGGAGCACAGGCTCCGGACGCGCAGGCTCAGCGGCCATGGCTCACGGGCCCAGCCGCTCCGCGGCATGTGGGATCTTCCCGGACCGGGGCACAAACCCGTGTCCCCTGCATCGGCAGGCAGACTCTCAACCACTGCGCCACCAGGGAAGCCCGCCTTTGGTCATTTTTTAATTTATCTAAATGATATTCCTCCTTTCCTTTCTTATCAGTACCATCCATTATTCCTATCTTCATAACAGTGCATCATCATGTACTCTGAAAGTCATCTTGAAATGGAAGATAAACAAATTGTCCCATACCACTAGTAGTATCGCTAAATTTTTTCCTTGCTATTTTCTTTTCTTTTCTTTCCCTTTTTTTTTTGGCCGCAGCATGTGTAATCTTAGTTCCCCAACCAGGGATAGAACCCATGCCCTCTGCAGTGGAAGCACAGAGTCTTAACCACTGGACTGCCAGGGTATTCCCATCCTTACTATTCTCTTCTTATTCTTTTTAGCCTCTTAATGTTGGAAAGTCTTAGGGCTAAGTCATTGGTCCGTTTCTTTCTCTACCCTCACTGTCTTGATGATTTCATCAATCTCATCAAAAATATAGGTGACTTTAAATACCATCTATATGCTAGCAACTCCCAAATGTTTAACTCCAGTCCAGACCTTTCTTCCAAACCCAAGATTCATATCTATAACTTCCTACTTGTAATTTTCCCTTGGATGTCCAATACACATGGCAAACTCAAAATTCATTTTTCCCAGTGACACCAATCTGGTCCAAATTACATCTTCTTTTACATCTATTTCTACATAAAGGTCCTGTTGGGACTCCCTGCTTCTACCTTTGCCCCAACCCCTACCCCATTATCTATTTAAAATATAGCGACTAGGGACTTCCCTGGTGGCACAATGGTTGGGAGTCCACCTGCTAGTGCGGAGGATGTGGGTTCTAGCCCTGGTCTGGGAGGATCCCACATGCTGCGGAGCAGCTGGGCCCGTGCACTGCAACTACTGAGCCTGCTGCCTAGAGCCCATGCTCCGCAACAAAAGAAGCCACCGTGGTGAGGGGCCCACGTACCACCACAGCAGCAAAGACCCAACACAGCCAAAAATAAATAAATAAATTAAAAAAAATATATATAGCAACTAGAGTAAACTTAAGTCTATGGTTCTCCAATTTAAAAAAATTTACCTTATTAATTATTATTTACAAAAAACATGAAAACGTGACTGTCATACAAAAATAAAAATGAACATGTGTCAAATATTTTATTCTATTTATTAATTAATGGGAGAACCACTAAGGTGGTAAGGCTGGTTCAAAGAGCATTTGAGGGGCTGAGTATTTATAGACAATTTAGTAAAGGAATGTTGGCAAAAGTTGCTAGTATTGATATAAGGCTGGTTAATGTCATACAGGACAATAAACTCTAACATTTGGAATTATCCTTCTTATTAGACAGGAATTACTTGCATTTCTACTGGTCAAATCTACAAGTTAACATGTAATTTCTCAGTCTGGGACTTTAAGTAGTAAACAGTGAGTTGAACAAAATACACTCTTTAAACAGTTAAATTTTCCTTAGGTGACCCTGTACCCCATATGGCATTGAAAGGACATACCACCTCCCTCTTTTTCCCCAAGTTTTTAAATAATTTTTATTAACGTCTGCTGTAAAACCCCAAATTTGGGGAAACAGGGCCCTATAATATGGTACTGGAAACAAAGTCATTGCTGGGTAATGTTGGTTGTTTGCTTTCTTTTTTAAAATTATTTTATTTTATTTTATTTATTATATAGCCGGTTCTTATTACTTATCTATTTTATACATGTTAGTGTATATATGTCAATCCCAATCTCCCATCATCCCACCACTCTCCCTTCCCCCCGCTTGGTGTCCATACGTTTGTTGTCTACATCTCTGTCTCTATTTCTGCCTTGCAAACCAGTTCATTTATACCATTTTTCTAGAATCCACATATATGTGTTAATATACGATATTTGTTTTTCACTTATATATATATATATATATATATATATATATATATAAGTGGACTTATATATAAGTCCATGCCACTCTCTCACTTCATCCCAGCTTACGCTTCCCCCTCCCCGTGTCCTCCAGTCCATTCTCTACATCTGCATCTTTATTCCTGTCCTGCCCCTAGGTTCTTCAGAACCTTTTTTTTTTCTAGATTCCATATATATGTTTTAACATATGGTATTTGTTTTTCTCTTTCTGACTTAATCACTCAGTATGACAGACTCTAGGTCCATCCACCTCACTACAAATAACTCAATTTCGTTTCTTTTTATGGCTGAGTAATATTCCATTGTATATATGTGCCACATCTTCTTTACCCATTCATCTGTCGATGGACACTTAAGTTGCCTCCATGTCGATGGCTATTGTAAATAGAGCTGCAGTGAATATTGTGGTACATGACTCTTTTTGAATTATGGTTTTCTCAGAGTATATGCCCAGTAGTGGGATTGATGGGTCATATGTAGTTCTATTTTGAGTTTTTTAAGGAACCTCCATACTATTCTAAATAGTGGCTGTATCAATTTACATTCACACCAACAGTGCAAGAGGGTTCCTTTTCTCCATACTCTCTTCAGCATTTATTGTTTGTCGAATTTTTGATGATGGCCATTCTGACGGGTGTGAGGTGATACCTCATTGTAGTTTTGATTTGCATTTCTCTAATGATTAGTGATGTTGAGCATCCTTTCATGTGTTTGTTGGCAATCTGTATATCTTCTTTGGAGAGATGTCTATTTAGGTCTTCTGCCCATTTTTGGGTTGCGTTTGTTTTTTGATAATAAGCTGCATGAGCTGCTTGTAAATTTTGGGGATTAATCCTTTGCAAGTTGCTTCATTTGCAAATATTTTCTCCCATTCTGAGGGTTGTCTTTTCGTCTTGTTTATGGTTTCCTTTGCTGTGCAAAAGCTTTTAAGTTTCATCAGATACCATTTGTTTATTTTTATTTTTATTTCCATTTCTCAGGAGGTGGTCTAAAAGGATCTCGCTATGATTTATATCATAGAGTGCTCTGCCTATGTTTTCCTCTAAGAATTTGATAGTCTGGCCTTACATTTAGGTCTTTAATCCATTTGGAGTTTATTTTTGTGTTTGGTGTTAGGTAGTGTTCTAATTTCATTCTTTTACATGTAGCTGTCCAGTTTTCCCAGCACCACTTATTGAAGAGACTGTCTTTCCTCCATTGTATACTCTTGCCTTCTTTATCAAAGATAAGGTGACCTTATGTGTGTGGGTTTATCTCTGGGCTTTCTATCATGTTCCGCTGATCTATATTTCTCTTTTTGTGCCAGTACCATACTGTCTTGTTTACTGTAGCTTTGTAGTATAATCTAAAGTCAGGGAGCCTGATTTCTCCAGCTCCATTTTTCTGTCTCAAGATTGCTTTGGCTATTTGAGGTCTTCTGTGTTTCCATAAAAATTGTGAAGTTTTTTGTTCCAGTTCTGTGAAAAATGCCATTGGTATTTTGATAGGGATTGCATTGAATCTGTAGATTGCTTTAGGTAGTATAGTCATTTTCACAGTGTTGATTTTTCCAGTCCAAGAACACAGTATATCTCTCCATCGTTTGTAGCATCTTTAATTTCTTTCATCAGTGTCATAGTTTTCTGTATACAGGTCTTTTGTCTCCATAAGTAGGTTTATTCCTAGGTATTTTATTCTTTTTCTTGTAGTGGTAAATGGGAGTGTTTCCTGAACTTCTCTTTCAGATTTTTCATCATTAGTGTATAGGAATGCAAGAGGTTTCTGTGCATTAATTTTGTATCTTGCTACTTTACCAAGTACATTGATTAGCTCTTGTAGTTTTCTGGTAGCATCTTTAGGATTCTCTATGTATAGTATCATGTCATCTGAAAACAGTGACACATTTACTTCATCTTTTCCGATTTGGATTCCTTTTATTTCATTTTGTTCTCTGATTGCTGTGGCTAAAACTTCCAAAACTATGTTGAAGAATACTGGTGAGAGTGGACAACCTTGTCTTGTTCCTGATCATAGAGGAAATGGTTTCTTCAGTTTTTCACTATTGAGAACGATGTTGGCTGTGGGTTTGTCATATATGGCCTTTATTATGTTGAGGTAAGGTCCCTCTATGCCTATTTTCTGGGGTTTTTTATTATAAATCGGTGTTGAATTTTGCCAAAAGCTTTTTCTGCATCTATTGAGATGATCATATTGTTTTTCTCCTTCAATTTGTTAATATGGTTTATCACATTGATTGATTTGCATATATTGAAGAATCCTTGCATACCTGGGATAAACCCCACTTGATCATGGTGTATGATCCTTTTAATGTGTTGTTGGATTCTGTTTGCTAGTATTTTGTTCAGGATTTTTGCATCTATATTCATCAGTGATATTGGTCTGTAATTTTCTTTTTTTGTAGTATCTTTGGTTTTCATATCAGGATGACGGTGGTCTTGTAGAGTGAGTTTGGGAGTGTTCCTTCCTCCGCAATTTTTTGGAAGAGTTTGAGAAGGATGGGTGTTAGCTCTTTTCTAAATGTTCGATAGAATTCACCTGTGAAGCCATCTGGTCCTGGACTTCTGTTTGTTGGAAGGTTTTTAATGACAGTTTCAATTTCATTACTTGTGATTGGTCTGTTCATATTTTCTATATCTTCCTGGTTCAATCTTGGAGGGTTATATCTGTCTAAGAATTTGTCCATTTTTTCCAGGTTGTCCATTTTATTGGCATAGAGTTGCTTGTAGTAGACTCTTAGTATGCTTTCTATTTCTGCGGTGTCTGTTGTAACTTCTCCTTTTTTATTTCTAATTTTATTGATTTGAGTCCTTTCCCTCTTTTTCTTGATGAGTCTGGCTAAAGGTTTATCAATTTTGTTTATCTTCTCAAATACCCAGTTTTTTGTTTTATTGATCTTTGCTATTGTTTTCTTTGTTTATATTTCATTTATTCCTTCTCTTATCTTTATGATTTCTTTCATTCAACTTACTTTGGGTTGGTTTGTTCTTCTTTCTCTAGTTCCTTTAGGTGTAAGGTTAGATTGCTTATTTGAGATTTTTCTTATTTCTTGAGGTAGGCTTGTATAGCTATAAACTTCCCTCTTAGAACTGCTTTTGCTGCATCCCATAGGTTTTAGATCATCGTGTTTTCATTGTCATTTGTCTCTAGGTATTTTTTGATTTCCTCTTTGATTTCTTCAGTGATCTCTTGGTTATTTAGTAACGTATTGTTTAACCTCCACATGTTTGTGTTTCTTACATTTTTTCCCCTGCAATTGATTTCTAATCTCATAGTGTTGTGGTCAGAAAAGATGCTTGATATGATTTCAGTTTTCTTAGATTTACCAAGGCTTGATTTGTGACCCAAGATGTGATCTATCCTGGGGAATGATCCATGTGCACTTGAGAAGAAAGTGTAACCTGCTGTTTTTGGATGGAATGTCCTATAAATATCAATTCAATCTGTTTGGCCTATTGTGTCATTTAAAGCTTTGTTTCCTTATTAATTGTCTGTCTGGATGATCTGTCCAGTGGTGTAAGTGAGGTGTTCAAATCCCCCACTATTATCATGTTACTGTCAATTTCCTCTTTATAGGTGTTAGCATTTGCCTTTTGTATTGAGGTGCTCCTGTGTTGGGTGCATATATATTTATAATTGCTATGTCTTCTTCTTTGATTGTTCCCTTGATCATTATATAGTGTCCTTCCTTGTCTCTTGTAACATTCTTTATTTTAAAGTCTATTTTATCTGATACGAGTATTGCTACTCCAGCTTTCTTTTGATTTCCATTTGCATGGAGTTTCTTTTTCCATCCCCTCACTTTCAGTCTGTACGTGTCCCTAGGTCTGAAGGGGGTCTCTTGTAGACAACATATATATACGGGTCTTTTTTTTTGTACCCATTCAGCGAGCCTGTGTGTTTTGGTTGGAGCATTTAATCCATTCACATTTAAGGTAATTATCGATATGTATGTTCCTATTACCATTTTCTTCGTTGTTTTGGGTTTGTTTTTGTAGGTCCTTTGCTTCTCTTGTGTTTCCCACTTAGAGAAGTTCCTTAAACATTTATTATAGAGGTGGTTTGGTGGTGCTGAATTCCCTTAGCTTTTGCTTGTCTGTAAAGCTTTTGATTTCTCTGTTGAATCTGAATGAGATCCTTGCTGGGTATAGTAATCTTGGTTGTAGGTTCTTCCCTTTCATCACTTTAAATATATCATGCCACTCCCTTCTGGCTTGTAGGGTTTCTGCTGAGATATCAGGTTTTAACCTTATGGGAGTTCCCTTGTATGTTATTTGTTGTTTTTCCCTTTTTGTTTTTAATAATTTTTCTTTGTCTTTCATTTTTGTCAGTTTGATTACTATGTGTCTCAGCATGTTTCTCCTGGGTTTATCCTGCCTGGGACTCTCTGCACTTCCTAGAATTGGGTGTTTATTTCCTTTACCATGTTAGGGAAGTTTTCGACTATAATCTCTTCAAATATTTTCTCAGGTCCTTTCTCTCTCTCTTCTCCTTCTGGGACCCCTATAATGCAAATGTTGGTGCATTTAATGTTGTCCCAGAGGTCTCTTAGGCTGTCTTCATTTCTTTTCATTCTTTCTTCTTTATCCTGTTCCACGGCAGTGAATTTACCATTCTGTCTTCCAGGTCATTTATCCGTTCTTCTGCATCAGTTATTATGCTATTCATTCCTTCTAGTGAATTTTTTAAAATATATTTATTTTATTTATTTATTTTTGTCTGAGTTGGGTCTTCATTGCTGCACACGGGCTTTCTCCAGTTGTGGCGAGTGGGGACTACTCTTCATTGCAGTGTGCGGGCTTCTCATTGCGGTGGCTTCTTTTGTTGAGGAGCACGGGCTCTATGCGTGAGGGCTTTAGTAGTTGTGGCATGTGGGCTTAGTAGTTGTGGCTCATGTGCTCTAGAGTGCAGGCTCAGTAGTTGTGGCGCATGGGCTTAGTTGCTCCATGGCATGTGGGATCTTCCCGGACAAGGGCTCGAACCTGTGTCCCCTGCATTGGCAGGCGGATTCTTAACCACTGTGCCAACCAGGGAAGCCCCTTTCTAGTGCATTTTTTATTTCGGTTATTGTATTGTTCATCTCTGTTTGTTCTTTAATTCTTGTAGGTGTTTGTTCTTTAATTCTTCTAGATCTTTGTTAAACATTTCTTTCATCTTCTCGATCTTTGCCTCCACTTGTTTTCCGAGGTCCTTGATCATCTTCACTATCATTATTCTCAATTCTTTTTCTGGAAGGTGGCTTATCTCCACTTCATTTAGTTGTTTTTCTGGGGTTTTATCTTGTTCCTTCATCTGGTACATGGTCCTCTGCCTTTTCATTTTGTCTGTCTTTTTGTGAATGCGGTTTTCATTCCACAGGCTACAGGATTGTAGTTCTTGCTTCTGCTGTCTACCCTCTGGTGGACAAGGCTATCCGGTTGATTGCTTTCATATCTGAATAAAAATTGTTATGTACTTATTATTTTATCATTAGTTTACTGTTTTTTCTTTGTTATTGGCTTGAATTTTTAATGATAGATTTATTGAGATATAATTCACATATAAAAGTTCACCTTTTAAATTATGCAGTTCAGTGGTTTCTTAGAATATTCACAGAGTTGTGTGATCATCACCACTATCTAATTTTAGAACAACTTCCTTGCTCCAAAAAGTAAGCCCCTGACCATTAGTAGTCACTGTCCATTCCCTCCTCCTCCCAGGCCCTGGTGTCCTATGAATCTACTTTCTGTCTCTATGGATTTATCGATTCCAGACATTTCATATAAATGGAATCATGTTGTTATATGGCCTTGGTGACTGACTTCTTTCTTCCTAGCATGTTTTCAAGGTTAATCCATGTGGTAATATGCCTCATACTCCATTCTTTTTTTTTTTTCTTTTTTTAAATATTTATTTATTTGGCTGCGCCTTAGTTGCGGTCTTAGTTGCGGCATGTGGGATCTAGTTCCCTGATCAGGGATTGAGCCTGGGCCTCCTGCATTGGGAGTGTGGAGTCTTAACCACTGGACTGCCAGGGAAGTCCCCATTCTTTTTTATTGATAAATAATATTCCATTATATGGATATACCACATTTTGTTTATCCATTCATCACTTAATGGACATTTGTGTTGTTTCTACTTTTTAGCCATTATGAGTAATGTTGCTATGAGTATTTATGTACAGATGTTTGTGTGCTTATATGTTTCACTTGACTTGGGTGTATATGTAGAAGTGGCATTGCAGGGTCTCATGGTAATTCTATGTTTAACTTTTTGAGGAACTGCAGACTGTCTTCCGAAGTGGCTGCACTGTTCCCACTTGCAATGCATGGGAGTTCCTGTTTGTCCACATCCTTGCCAACTTGTTATTGTCCATCTTTTTTTTTTTTTTTTTTTGCGGTATGCAGGCCTCTCACCGTTGTGGCCTCTCCCGTTGCAGAGCACAGGCTCTGGACGCGCAGGCTCAGCGGCCATGGCTCACGGGCCCAGCTGCTCTGTGGCATGTGGGATCCCTCCGGACCGGGGCACAAATCCTTGTCCACTGCATCGGCAGGCAGACTCTCAACCACTGTGCCACCAGGGAAGCCCTGTCCATCTTTTTGATTATGGCCATCCCAATGTGTGTGAAGAGGTGTCTCATTGTGGTTTTGATTTGCATTTACCTGATAACTAATAATGCTGAGCATCTTTTCATATGCATATTGGCCATTTCTATGTTTTCTATGGAGAAGTGTGTGTTCAGATCCTTTGCCCATTTTTAAATTGGGTTACTTATCTCTTTTTATTCAGTTGTACAAAATCTTTATATATTCTAGATACAAGTCGCTTATTAAATATAGATTAATTGATCAGAAGTGTGCGGATTTATTTTTCTGGGCTCTCTATTCTGATCCGTTGATCTATGTGTCTGTTTTTGTGCCAGTATAATATTGTTTTGATTACTGTATCATTGTAGTATAGTTTGAAATCAGGGAACATGATACCTTCAGCTCTTTTTTTTTTTTTCTGTATTTTTGGCTGCATTTTATTTTGGTCTTCATTGCTGCATGCAGGCTTTCTGTAGTTGTGGCAAGCAGGGGTTACTCTTCATTGCAGTGTGTGGGCTTCTCATTGCCGTGGCTTCTCTTGTTGGGGAGCACAGGCTCTAGGCATGCAGGCTTCAGGAGTTGTGGCACATGGGCTTAGTTGCTCCATGGCATTTGGGATTTTCCTAGACCAGGGCTTGAACTCATGTCCCCTGCATTGGCAGGCAGACTCTTAACCACTGTGTCACCAGGGAAACCCTGATACCTTCAGCTTTGTTCTTCCTTCTCAAGATTGTTTTGGCTCTTCAGAATCTTTTGTACTTTCATACAAATTTTAGAATTATTTGTTCTAATTCTGTGAAAAACCCTGTTGGTATTTTGATATGGATTGCATTAAATCTAGATTGCCTTGGGGGATATAGTTATTTTAAAAATATTAATTCTTCCAATCTATGAGCATGGTGTATCTTTCCACCTGTTTGTGTTGTCTTCAATTTCTTTTCTCAGTGTCTTGTAGTTTTATGAATCCAGGTCTTTTACCTCCTTAATTAGATTTATTCTCAGGGGTTTTATTCTTTTTTATATGATCGTAAGTGGGGTTATTTTCTTAAATTCTCTTCCTGATAGTTCATTGTTAGTGTATGGAAATGAACCTATTTCTGTATGTTAATTTGGTATCCTGTAACTTTACTGAATTTATTGATGAGTTCTATTAGTTTATTGGTGGCATGTTTAGGATTTTCTATGTCATTATCATGTCATCTGCAAATAGTGACAGTTTTATTCCTTCTGTTCCAATTTGGATTCCTTTTATTTCTTTTTCTTGTCTGATTGCTGAGGCTAGGACTTCCTATACTATGTTGAATAAAAGCAGTGAGAATGAGCAGCCTTGTCTTGTTCCTGAACTTAGAGGAAATATTTTCAGCTCTTCACCATTGAGTATGATGTTATCTGTGGGCCTGTCATATGACCTTTAATATGTTGAGTTATGATCCCTCTGTACCCACTTTGTTGAGAGTTTTTATTACAAAAAGGTGTCGAATTTTGTCAAAAACTTTTTCTGCATCTATTGAGATAATCATATGATTTGTATTTTTTCATATGGTGTATCACATTGATTGATTTGCAGATATTGGACCATGTATGTATCCTTGGGATAAATCCCACTTGATCATGATGTATGATTCTTTTAATTAATTGTTGAATTCAGTTTGCTAATATTTTGTTGAGGATTTTTGCATCTATGTTCATCAGTGATGTTTGCCTATAATTTTCTTTTTTTGTGTTGTCTTTGATTTTGGTATCCAGGTGGTGCTGATCTTGTAGTATGAGTTTGGAAGCATTCCTTTCTCAGCAAAGTTTTTGGAATAGTTTCAGGAAAGGCAATTCTTCTTTAATTGTTTGATAGAATTCACCTGTGAAGCCATCTGGCCTGGACTTTTGTTTTTTAGGCATTTTTTATTATTAATTCAATTTCATTCCTGGTAATCAGTTTATTCGTATTTTCTGTTTTTTCCTGATTTGGTCTTGGAAGATTTTACATTTCTAGGAATTTATTAATTTTTTTCTAGGTTGTCTATTTTAGTGGTGTGTAATTGTTTGTGTAGTCTCTTATGGATCCTTTGTATTTCAATGGTGTCAGTTGTAACTTCTCTTTCATTTCTGATTTTATTTATTTGGCCCTCTTTTTTTTTTTCTTAATGAGTCTGGTTAAAGGTTTATCAATTTTGTTTATCTTTTAAAAGTACCAGCTCTTAGTTTCACTGATCTTTTCTTTTTTCTTTTTAGTTTCTATTTTATTTATTTCCACTCTGGTCTTTATTATTTCCTTCCTTCTACTATCTTTGGGTTTTGTTTGTTTTTCTTCTCCTAGTTCCTTCAGGGTAAGGTTAGACTGTTTGAGAATTTTCTTGTTTCCTGAGATGGGCTTGTTTGCTATAACCTTTCCTCTTAGAACTGCTTTTACTGTGTCCCATAGATTTTGGAATGTTATGTTTTCATTTGTCTCAAGGTATTTTTAAATTTTCTACTTGAGCTTTTCAGTGACCCAATGATTCTCTTTTTTTGTGTGTATCTGTTATACGTTTTTGGTTTGTGGTTACCAGGAAGTTCCTATATAACAACAAATAGGTGTCTATTTTAAGTTGATTTCTTAAGTTTGAACACCTTACATTTTTACTAACCCTCCAAGTGTTTTATGCTTTTGATATCATATTTTACATCTTTTAATTTTTGCCATAACTACTTTGTAGATATAGATGATTTTTACTACTTTTGTCTTTTAACATTCCTACTAGATTTATAAGTGGTTGATCCAGTATTTTTACTCTATGTTTGCCTTTACCAGTGAGATTTTTCCTTTCATATTTTTAAATTTCTAGTTTTGGCCTTTTCCTTTTCCTTTAAGAAGTCCCTTTAACACTTCTTGTAACGTCTGTTTGGTGGTGATAAACTCTTTTTGCTTGTCTGTAAAACTCTTTATCTCTCCTTCATAGATAAAGATAAATCTGAAAGATAACCTTGCCAGGTAAATTATTCTTGGTTGTAGTTTTTTTCCTTTCATCATTTTGAATATATTGTTCCACTTCCTTCTGGCCTGCAAAGTTCCTGCTGAAAAGTCTGCTCATAGTCTTATGGGAGTTCCCTTATACAGTACATAACTAATTGCTTTTCTCTTGCTGCTTTTCAGGTTCTCTCTTTATCTTTAATTTTTGTCATTTTAATTATAATGTGTCTCAGTGGGTACCTGTTTAGGTTCATCTTGTTTGGGATTCTCTGTGCTTCCTAGAGCAGGATGTTTGTTTCCTTCTCTAGGTTAGGGAAGTTTTCAGCTAATGTTTCCTCAGGTAAGTTCTCTGCTCCTTTCTCTCAATTTTCCCCTTCTGGAACCCCTATAACATGAAAGTGAGTACACTTGATATTGTCTCAGAAGTCTCTTAAACTATCCTCATTTTTTAAAATTCATTTTTCTTTTTTTCTGTTCAGCTTGGATTATGTCTAACACTCTGTCCTCCAGATCAGTGATCTGTTCTTCTATATTATTCTATCTGCTGTAGATTCCTTCTAGTGTATTTTTCATTTCAGTTAATGTATTATTTAGCTCTGATTTGTTCTTCTTTATGTTTTCTAACCCTTAGTTAAAATTCTGTGTTCATCCATTCTTCTGAGTTCAGTGAGCATCTTTATGATTATTACCTTGAACTCTTTATTGAGTAGATTGCTTATTTGCATTTAATTTAGTTCTTTTTCTGAGGTTTTGTCTTGTTCCTTTGTTTGGAACATACTCCTCTTGCCTCCTCATTTTACCTGATTCCCTATGTTTATTTCTATATATTGGATAGGACTGTTATGTCTCTTGATCTTGGAGAAGTGACATTATATAGGAGACATCCTATGAGCTCAGCAGCACACTCCCTCCTGGCTACTAGACCTTATGCTCCAGGGGTGTCCTCTATTCATGTTGCATGCTCCCTTCTGTTGTGGAAGAGCTAACTGTTGACGGCATATTGGTTGGTGGGGCTGGCCCTTGGCCTGTCTGGCTGTGATGCTCTGACTCATGCAGTTGTTGTGGGTGCCCTGGTGGGCAGGGCAGTCTCCTGGTGAGGCTGACTGTGTAGCTAGGCAATGCACCCTCTTCGGGACCACAGGTAGGTGGGGTAGGATCCCTGTGCATTTGACTATGTGGCCTGGTGGTGCAGAATTGCTGTGGGCCCCCTGGTGCACAGGGCAAGCCCCCGGCACTAATAGGCTAGAGGGAGGATTTCTAAATGGTGCTTGCCAGTGCTGGAGTCAGTCCAATAGAACAAGATCCCAAAAATGGCTGCCACCAGCATCTGCATCCCCAGGGGGAGTCCCAGAGGCCTCCTGCCTCTCTGGTAGGCGCTCCAAGATCAGCAAGTGGGTCTGACACAGGTGGCTTTCAAACTACTGTCTTTTTGCTGGGACTTGGACCATGTAAGATTTTGCCTGTGCCCTTTAAGAGTGGAATCTTTTTCCTATAGCTCTCCATCTCTCCTGAATGGAATCCCCACTGGTTTTCAAAGCCAGACATTCTGGGGGCTTTTCTTCCCAGTGCAAGACCTCCAGGATGGGGAGGCTAACGTGGGTCTCAGACCCCTTGCTCCTCGGAGAGGACCTCTGCAGTGATGATGTCCTTTTCATTTGTGTGTCACCAACCTTAGAGTTTGGCTCCTGACAAGATTGCATCTCCACTCCCCTACCCATCTTATTGTCACTCCTTCTTTATATCTGTCATTGTGGAAAATCTTTTCTGCTACTCTTCAGATCATTCTCATAGATAGTTGCTCTATAAAGTAGTTATAATTTTGTGCTGTGCTCATAGGAGGAGGTGAATTCAGGGTCTTGCGATTCTGGCATCTTGATCCCCCTCCTCCCCCATATCTTTTATTTATTTATATTATCTCAGTGGCTGAGACACTCAATACAGTGTTGATTAGAAGTATTAATAATGGGTATGCTTATCTTGTTCCTAATTTTAAAGGAAGTGTTCTAATGTCAGTATCAAAAGTGATGAACTGGGCTTCCCTGGTGGCACAGTGGTTGAGAGTCCGCCTGCCGATGCAGGGGACATGGGTTCATGCTGCGGTCCAGGAGGATCCCGCGTGCCGTGCAGTGACTGGGTCCGTGAGCCATGGCCGCTGAGCCTTCATGTCCGGAGCCTGTGCTCCGCAACGGGAGAGGTCACAACAGTGAGAGGCCCACTTAGCGCAAAAAAAAAAAAAAAAAGTGATGAACTAAGTGTTTTTGCTGGATATTTAATTTTTATTTCCAAACAGTTACATTTTAGCATTTTGTTTCAGGCTTTTTGCCATTTATGTTTTGTGTGTGAGTTTATAACTATATATTATATTATGTTGTGTTGTACTATATTTTTCTCCATATAATATATAGAATAAACTTAACTTTGTATTTCCATAATAATAATATGACAGTTTTAATTACTGTAGTTTTATCATATACTTTAATATCTTATAGAACATTTATATCCCCCCTTTTTCTTACTCTTATAGTTTTCCTGGCTATTTCTACATGTTTGTTTGTGCAGATGAACTTTAGAATAATTTTATTACTTTTTCTCCCCTTCCAAATCTAATTGGGATTTTGATTGGACTCATTAAGTATATTACCTAATTTCAAGTGTATGTGTATGGAATTCAAATGAGTGACTCATTATTGTTTCTATTTTCACCATTAGGAATACATCCCTACTGTCTCCATCCTATGCAATCCAGGAATGAGAACACGTCACTGGAAGCAGTTATCAGAAATTGTAGGCTATGACTTAACTCCAGACTCTGGAACTACAATGAGGAAAGTTTTAAAATTAAACCTTACACCATACTTGGAAAAATTTGAAGTTATAAGTGCGGGTGCAAGCAAGGTAAATATGAAGATCAACTGAAATACTTTATTTGATGAGTTTGTTAATCAAATAATCATAGTTTTTGTTGTGGTTGAATGTATAGTACTGGCTAGCAGTGGGAGGAGATGGGGTAAAGTGGTAGAAGACCACTCTTATTTTTCCCCACAAAGTGTCTGCTTCTCTATGATTTCCTTGTCCCGAATCCAGAGTAGAAATGGTTCCTTTGACCTCTTGTTAATTCTGCCACATTCTGATATGCATGGATGATATGCTAGTCTTGATATATAATTGCTCCATTAAGAATGGAAATAGATGCATGTGTGTGTGGCATGTGATGTGTGTGTATTCTAGCAGAGTAAGTAAGGCCGTCTAGTGTTCTCAAAATACACTGAAAACGTCTTCAGACTATAGACTGCAGAAAAGCCACTTTAGGGAAAATCCATCAGGTCTTTCATTCTGCTGTCTATTTTAGTACTGATAGCAGTAGTTTTCAGAGCAAGTGAATTTTTAAAAACTACATTGTCATTTTCCATAGGAATTTTTTAATTGTTTAAAAACTTTTCTAACTTACAGACAATTGCAGATTACCTTACAAAAATTGCTGTGTAATGCACTAAATTCTTTCTTCTTTTTCTCATTTAGGAATTTTCATTAGAGAAATCCATGCATACAATGATGGGAACTTGGGATGATATTGCTTTTCATATAAGTCTATATCGTGATACCGGAGTCTGTATTCTTTCTTCAGTAGACGAGATTCAGGCTCTCCTTGATGATCAAATTATAAAAACGCAGACAATGAGAGGCTCACCTTTCATCAAACCATTTGAAAAGGAGATCAAGGTATGTTAAATATGATAGTCAACTCCTAGTCATTTATAAAAACTGCAATCTTATTACATATATGCTCTTGTGAAAATAAGTCAGTTTGTTGGATAGCTTTGGTGAAATATAGAAACAGATAACTTAAAATTAATGTGAAAATATATAGAACAGATGAGCCATTAACTCTAATGATTTTTAAAAGAACAAATGATATTTTTATTAAGAAAAATCTTCTCCAGTGACAGTGATAGATTTGGAAGGAAAACGGTATTATTTAATCTAACTGTAGACAGCCTAGACCCTGTTTCATGCTATATTCTTTTTTTATTCCACTTTACTGAGTATTTTATTGACATAATCTTTGACCGAGAAACATAAAGTTTTCAAAATGTCTTTTCTTATAGGCAGAAAATCAATCTGGTTATTTTAGTAAATATAATTGTGCAAAATGGTTGGCTGAGCAGTTAAAGAATATCTGCTGTCATTATTTAGTGGATGTGGGGCAGGAAAATGGTGTTGAACATGGAGGAGAAAAGAAGAAATAAATTTTCAACACTGGTGGTGCTATAAGGAAATGGTATTAAAGTGAAAGAACCAATATAATAATTTTGAGTTTATGCAGGAGTGTTATGTTATAAAACAAAATAGACTTTGGACATTTCTTATTTTTTTTTATAGAATTCAATAGCAGATAAGACAAAACATGAATTTTACACTCTGAATTAAAAGAAATATTTTCTTCAAAGGGCAATGAATAAATTCTCATTTAAAGATTGTTTCAAGTTGATGCTAATCTTCTTTCTTTTTTTTTAACATCTTTATTGGAGTATAATTGCTTTACAATGGTGTGTTAGTTTCTGCTTTTTAACAAAGTGAATCAGCTATACATATACATATATCCCCATATCTCCTCCCTCTTGCGTCTCCCTCCCACTCTCCCTATTCCATCCCTCTAGGTGGACACAAAGCACAAAACTCCCTGTGCTATGTGGCTGTTTCCCACTAGCTACCTGTTTTACATTTGGTAGTGTATATATATATGTCCATGCCACTCTCTCACTTCATACCATCTTACCCTTCCCCCTCCCCATGTTCTCAAGTCCATTCTCTACGTCTGTGTCTTTATACCTGTCCTGCTCCTGGGTTCTTCAGAATCATTTTTTCTTTTCTTTTTTTTTTAGATTCCATATATATGTGTTAGCATACGGTATTTGCTTTTCTCTTTCTGACTTACTTCACTCTGTATGACAGTCTCTAGGTCCATCCACCTCACTACAAATAACTCAATTTCGTTTCTTTTTATGGCTGAGTAATATTCCATTGTATATATATGCCATATCTTCTTTACGCATTCATCTGTCAGTGGACACTGAGGTTGCTTCCATGTCCTGGCTATTGTAAATAGAGCTGCAGTGAACATTGTGGTACATGACTCTTTTTGAATTGTGGTTTTCTCAGGGTATATGCCCAGTAGTGGGATTGCTGGGTCGTATGGTAGTTCTACGTTTAGTTTTTTAAGGAACCTCCATACTGTTCTCCACAGTGGCTGTATCAATTTACATTCCTACCAACAGTTCATGCTATATTCTCATAAATTGTAGTGAAGTTCTATATACTATACTTTATATTTGGGAACAAATAACTTGAGGGTCTTTTAGAATAATTAATGAAATATCGTCCACTTGACAAAAACAAATGATATTTGAGACTGTAAGATTATTTAATGTCCTTATAGTTGATGTGGTTAAGTACACAAAGCAAGTAAATTATAATAACTAATAGTTTTATAGGCAGTATCAAAATTCAAACTGGAGACTATATAAAATGGTGAAAAGATCAACAGCAAATGGATTTTTCCCCTGATATTTATTGACTTCTAAATGTGTGCCAGATAGTACTCTAGGGGTTTTACATTTATTAGCCCATTTAATCCCCATAGCTGACCCTCAAGGTAGGCACTGTTATTATCAGTAGTCATAGTTAAGGGAACCAAGGCATAGAGGGATAGGTAAGTTACCCAAGTTCATGCAGCTAATAAACGACAAACCTGGAATTCAAAAAAGGCAGTTTGGTTTTAATTTAAGTATAAATAGTGTATTTATAGAACACCTTGGCTTTCAATATTTGGAGAAGACAAAGAGTTGTGTTCTTCCAAAAAGACATGAAGCTGCACATTTTCCCTTGAATCAGGCTGACCTACCCTTTCCTGGTAAGAAGTTATGCTTTTGCAGATATTTCTTGTTTAACAAAGGAGAATTTACAAGACAAGTTTGAAACCTCTCTTAGAGCTTTTAAAACAAAAATATGAGGCCAATCTCTTGATATATAGGACCTTAGGCCATATATTTAAGAAACAAAGAGATTATATGAATGATCTTTGGCTAATGAAATACCTTATGGATTCTAGGAGATGTGACAATAAGGAAGATTTTTCCCCCAAATGCATTGATGTACAGCACGGTTTCTCAACCTGGTTCTAATGACATTTGAGGCTAGATAATTCTTTGTTGTGGGGGCTGTCCTGTATATTGTAGGAAGTTTAGCAGTGTCCATGGCCTCTACCCACTAGATATTAGTAGAAATCTCACCCCACCAGTTGTGACAAATGAAAATGCCTCCAGACATTGTCAAATGTCCTTTGGGGTGGGGGCAAAATAGCCCCTAGGTTGATAGCTACTGGTGTAGAGCAGGATGTATTCCTGTATGCTTTTTGGACATGGGACAGTTCACCTAGAGATTAGGAAATTGGTCTAAATAACTACAGTCATTTGCAGTTGTGAGTTCCAATGATTTAGGAAAATTTCAGACCTCCTAGAGTTTTTCAAAGCCCATGTGAGACACTATAAGTGACTTTGAGCTGTTTTGCATTGATTCAAAAATAACAATAAATTTAAAATACATATTCCTTGCTATAAGTTATGGGTTTTCTTTAATAACTGGAACTTAGAATACTATGCTTTTCATTAAGGCCTGGGAGGACCGTTTGATTCGAATACAAGAAACAATTGATGAATGGTTAAAAGTACAAGCTCATTGGCTGTACTTGGAGCCCATTTTTTGTTCTGAGGATATCATGCAACAGATGCCAGAAGAAGGGCGTCAGTTTCAGACAGTAGACAGATATTGGAGAGATATCATGAAGTTTTGTACAAAAGATCCAAAGGTGAAGTGTTTGTTTTCTCTGTTTCAAATAAAGGGGAATCTTTATTTTTGGCTATTACAGAAAGCATTTGGCTTTTTTTCCAAGTACAAAAATAAAACCTGCTCATTGTATACAAACGGGAAAGCTCAGAAAAATATAAGAAAGCATAGATAATTTTACTTTTCATAAGATACACTACTCATAACTCTTCAATATGTGTAGTGGAGCTGCTTCAAACATTCATTTAACTCACTTGGCTTCTACTATGTATACTCAGTGATCCCTCTTATAAAAATAAATAGTAAAATAAAATAAAATGAAGAAAGCAAGAGGGTGGGAGAGAGAGACAGAGAGAGAATGAATACAAACGAATGAGTTGCATGTGATTCACCTGAGTTTCTACTCAATGACTCTATATGCTTGGGGGTGATGGGAAAAAAGAGTCAGCAATTCTCTCAGTTGGTTTCACTTGCTATGTGTCTCTCCTAGTGAGTATAGCACCTTGTTGAGTGTGATTTTAATGTTGAAAGACAGACCATGTATTTTTCATATGCATAGTATACAAAGTTCATAGATATATATATCCACTTTTTAATCTGGTATTCAACTTAAGAAATAATGATTTGTTTCAATGCTGGATGAAAAAGTAGCTGTGCTGGGGACTTCCCTGGCAGCACAGTGGTTAAGAATCTGCCTGCCTATGCAGGGGACACGGGTTGGATCCCTGGTCCAGGAAGATCCCATATGCTGTGAAGTAGTTAAGCCCGTGCACCACAACTACTGAGCCTGCACTCTAGAGCGTGCGAGCCACAACTACTGAAGCCCACGCGCCTAGAGACTGAGTTCCACAACAAGAGGATCTCCCGCTCACCACCCATGCACAGCAATGAAGACCCAATGCAGCCAAAAATAAAAGAAGAAAAGAAAATCTAGCTGTGCTGAACTGTTGAGGGTCGATAGTACTGAAATTTATGAGTTTCAAGGATTTCCCTTACATGTTGACATTAGAACCTTTGTAAAACATTATTTCTTATGGAACAGAAGTCAGCAGTTTTTTCCTGCAAAGGGCCACATGGTAAATATTTTAGGCTTTGTGAGGCATACAGTGCTTTTTGTAACTATTCAATTCTGCTGTTGTTGTAGTAAGAAAGCAGCCAAAGACAATATGTAACTGAATGGATGTGTCTGTGCTACATCAAAACTGTTATGGACAACTGACATTTTCAGGTACCATGAAATGTTATTCTTCTTTTAATTTTTGAACCTTTTAAAAGTGTAAAAATAATTCTTAGCTTGATGGCCATGTAAAAACTGGCAGCACACAGAAGCAAGAAGAGCTACAATCCTGCAGCCTGTGGAACAAAAACCACATCCACAGAAAGAGAGACAAGCTGAAAAGGCAGAAGGGCTATGTAACAGATGAAGGAACAAGATAAAACCCCAGAAAAACAACTAAATGAAGTGGAGATAGGCAATCTT
This sequence comes from Delphinapterus leucas, assembly GCF_059928025.1. Classification (NCBI taxonomy): domain Eukaryota; kingdom Metazoa; phylum Chordata; class Mammalia; order Artiodactyla; family Monodontidae; genus Delphinapterus; species Delphinapterus leucas. The sequence goes on along the minus strand of NC_143138.1, from coordinate 73,233,047 downwards.
CCAGAAAAAGAATTCAGAATAATGATAGTGAAGATGATCCAGGACCTCGGAAAAAGAATGGAGGCAAAGATCGAGAAGATGCAAGAAATGTTTAACAAAGATCTAGAAGAATTAAAGAACAAAGAAACAGAGATGAACAATACAATAACTGAAATGAAAAATACACTAGAAGGAATCAATAACAGAATAACTGAGGCAGAAGAACAGATAAGTGACCTGGAAGACAGAATGGTGGAATTCACTGCTGCAGAACAGAATAAAGAAAAAAGAATGAAAAGCAATGAAGACAGCCTAAGAGACCTCTGGGACAACATTAAATGCAACAACATTCACATTATAGGGGTCCCAGAGGGAGAAGAGAGAAAGGACCCCAGAAAATATTTCAAGAGATTATAGTCGAAAACTTCCCTAACATGGGAAAGGAAATAGCCACCCAAAACCAGGAAGCACAGAGAGTCCCATACAGGATAAAACTAAGGAGAAACACGCTGAGACACATAGTAATCAAATTGGCAAAAAATAAAGACAAAGAAAAATTATTGAAAGCAGCAAGGGAAAAATGACAAATAACATACAAGGGAACGCCCATAAGGTTAACAGCTGATTTCTCAGCAGAAACTCTACAAGCCAGAAGAGAGTGGCATGATATTCTTAAAGTGATGAAAAGGAAGAACCTACAACCAAGATTACTGTACCCAGCAAGGATCTCGTTCATATTCGATGGAGAAATCAATAGCTTTACAGACAAGCAAAAGCTAAGAGAATTCAGCACCACCAAACCAGCTCTACAACAAATGCTAAAGGAACTTCTCTAAGTGGAAAACACAAGAGAAGCAAAGGACCTACAAAAACAAACCCAAAACAACTAAGAAAATGGTAATAGGAACATACATTTCGATAATTACCTTAAGTGTGAATGGATTAAATTCTCCAACCAAAACACACAGGCTTGCTGAATGGATAAAAAACAAGACCCATATATATACTGTCTACAAGAGACCCAATTCAGACCTAGGGACACATACAGACTGAAAGTAGGGATGGAAAAAGAAATTCATGCAAATGGAAATCAAAAGAAAGCTGGAGTAGCAATACTCATATCAGATAAAATAGACTTTAAAATAAAGAATGTTACAAGAGACAAGGAAGGACACTACATAATGATCAAGGGATCAATCCAAGAAGAAGATATAACAATTATAAATATATATGCACCCAACATAGGAGCATCTCAATACATAAGGCAACTGCCTACAGCTCTAAAAGAGGAAATCAATAGTAACACAAAAATAGCGGGGGACTTTAATATCTCACTTAGACCAATGGACAGATCATCCAAACAGAAAATTAAAAAGGAAACACAAGCTTTAAATGACACAGTGGACCAGATAGATTGAATTGATATTTATAGGACATTCCATCCCAAAACAGCAGATTACACTTTCTTCTTAGTGCGAATGGAACATTCTCCAGGATAGATCACATCTTGGGTCACAAGTCAAGCCTCAGTAAATTTAAGAAAGTTGAAATCATATCAAGCATCTTTTCTGACCACAACGCTATGAGATTAGAAATCAATGACAGGGAAAAAATTGAAAAAAACACAGACACATGGAGGCTAAACAATATGTTACTAAATAACCAAGAGATCACTGAAGAAATCAAAGAGGAAATCAAAAAATACCTAGTGGGCTTCCCTGGTGGTGCAGTGGTTGAGATTCCGCCTGCTGATGCAGGGGACACAGGTTCATGCCCCAGTCCGGGAGGATCCCACTTGCTGCGGAATGGCTGGGCCCGTGAGCCATTGCCGCTGAGCCTGCGCGACCGGAGCTCCTCAACGGGAGAGACCGCAACAGTGAGAGACCCACATACCGCAAAAAAAAACCAACCTAGAGACAAATGACAATGAAAACACGATGATCGAAAACCTATGAGATGCAGCAAAAGCAGTTCTAAGAGGGAAGTTTATAGCTATACAAGCCTACCTCAAGAAACAAGAAAAATTTCAAATAAGCAATCTAACCTTACACCTAAAGGGACTAGAGAAAGAAGACCAAACAAAAACCAAAGTTAGCAGAAGGAAAGAAATCATAAAGATCAGAGCAGAAATAAATGAAATAGAAACAAAGAAAATAATAGCAAATATCAATAAAACTAAAAGCTGGTTCTTTGAGAAGATAAACAAAATTGATAAACCAGTAGCCAGACTCATCAAGAAAAAGAGGGAGAGGAATCAAATCAATAAAATTAGAAATGAAAAAGGAGAAGTTACAACAGACACCGCATAAATACAAAGCATCCTAAGAGACTACTACAAGCAACTCTATGCCGATAAAATGGACAACCTGGAAGAAATGGACAAATTCTTAGAAAGGTATAACCTTCCATGACTGAACCAGGAAGAAACAGAAAATATGAACAGACCAATCACAAGTAAAGAAATTGAAATTATGATTAAAAATCTTCCAACAAGGGCTTCCCTGGTGGCACAGTGGTTGACAGTCCACCTGCCAATGCAGTGTACACAGGTTGGTGCCCCTGTCTGGGAAGATCCCACATGCTGCGGAGAGGCTGGGCCCGTGATTCATGGCCTCATGACCCTGTGTGTCCGGAGCCTGTGCTCTGCAACAGGAGAGGCCACAACAGTGAGAGGCCCCTGTACCACAAGATAAAATAAAATAAAATAAAATCTTCCAACAAACAGAAGTCCAGGACCAGATGGCTTCACAGGTGAATTCTATCGAACATTTAGAGAAGAGCTAACACCCATCCTTTTCAAACTCTTCCAAAAAATTGCAGAGGAAGGAAAACACCCAAACTCATTCTATGAGGCCACCATCACCCTGATACCAAAACCAGACAAAGATACTACAAAAGAAGAAAATTACAGACCAATATTACTGATGAATATAGATGCAAAAATCCTCAACAAAATACTTGGAAACAGAATCCAACAACACATTAAAAGGCTCATACACCATGATCAAGTGAGTTTTATCCCAGAGATGCAAGGATTCTTCAATATAGGCAAATCAATCAATGTGACACACCATATTAACAAACTGAAGAGTAAAAACCATATGATCATCTCAATAGATGCAGAAAAAGCTTTTGACAAAATTCAACACCCATTTATGATAAAAAGTCTCCAGAAAGTGGGCATAGAGGGAACCTACGTCAACAAAATAAAGGCCATACACGACAAACCTGCAGCAAACATCGCTCTCAATCGTGAAAAACTGAAAGTATTTCCTCTAAGATCAGGAACAAGACAAGGATATCCACTCTCACCACTATTATTCAACATAGTTTTGGAAGTCCTAGCCACAGCAATCAAAGAAGAAAAAGAAATAAAGGGAATCCAAATTGGAAAAGAAGAAGTAAAACTGTCACTGTTTGCAGATGACATGATACTATACATAGAGAATCCTAAAGATGTCATCGGAAAACTACTAGAGCTAATCAATGAACCTGGTAAATTTGGAGGATACAAAATTAATGCACAGAAATCTCTTGCATTCCTATACACTAACAACAAAAGATCAGAAAGAGAAATTAAGGAAACACTCCCATTTACCATTGCAACAAAAAGAATAAGATACCTAGGAATAAACCTACCTAGGGAGATAAAAGACCTGTATGCAGAAAACTATAAGACACTGATGAAAGAAATTAAAGATGATACCAACAGATGGAGAGATATTCTTGGATTGGAAGAATCAATATTTTGAAAATGACTATACTACCCTAAGCAATCTACAGATTCAATGCAATCAGTATCACATTACCAATAGCATCTTTTACAGAACAAGAACAAAAAATCTTAAAATTTGTATGAAGACACAAAAGACCCCAAATAGCCAAAGCAGTCTTGAGGGAAAAAAACGGAGCTGGAGGAATCAGACTCCCTGACTTCAGACTATACAACAAAGCTACAGTAATCAAGACAATATGGTACTGGCACAAAAACAGAAATATAGAAAAATGGAACAGGATAGAAAGCCCAGAGATAAACCCACACACCTGTGGTCAACTAATCTATGACAAAGGAGGCAAGGATATACCATGGAGAAAAGACAGTCTCTTCAATAAGTGGTGCTGGGCAAACTGGACAGCTACATGTAAAACAATGAAATTAGAACACTCCCTAACACCATACACAAAAATAAACTCAAAATGGATTAGAGACCTAAATGTAAGACCGGGCACTATAAAACTCTTAGAGAAAAACATAGGAAGAACACTTTTTGACATAAATCACAGCAAGATCTTTTTTGATCCACCTCCTAGTGTAATGGAAATAAAAACAAAAATAAACACATGGGACCTAATGAAACTTCAAAGCTTTTGCACAGCAAAGGAAACCATAAACAAGATGAAAAGACAACCCGCAGAATGGGAGAAAATATTTGCAAATGAATCAATGGACAAAGAATTCATCTTCAAAATATGTAAACAGCTCATGCAGCTCAATATTAAAAAAAACAAACAACCCAATCCCAAACTGGGCAGAAAACCTAAATAAACATTTCTCCATAGAAGACATACAGATGGCCAAGAAGCACATGAAAAGCTGCTCAACATCACTAATTATTAGAGAAATGCAAATCAAAACTACAATGAGGTATCACCTCACACCAGTTAGAATGGGCATCATCAGAAAATCTACAAACAGCAAATGCTGGAGAGGGTGTGGAGAAAAGGGAACCCTCTTGCACTGTTGGTGGGAATGTAAATTGATATTGCCACTATGGAGAACAGTATGGAGGTTCCTTAAAAACTAAAAATAGAATTACCATATGACCCAGCAACCCCACTACTGGGCATATATCCTGAGAAAACCATAATTCAAAAAGTCACATGCACCCCAATGTTCATTGCAGCACTATTCACAATAGCCATGACAGGGAAGCAACCTAAATGCCCATCGACAGACGAATGGATAGAGAAGATGTGGTACATATATACTGTGGAATATTACTCAGCCATAAAAAGGAACAGAATTGGGTGATTTGTAGAGACGTGGATGCATCTAGAGACTGTCATACAGAGTGAAGGAAGTCAGAAAGAGAAAAACAAATATCGTATATTTACGCATATATATGGAACCTAGAATATGGTAGAGATGAACCGGTTTGCAGAGCAGAAATTGAGACACAGATGTAGGGAACAAACGTATGGACACCAAGTGGGGAAAGTGGTGGGGGGGTGGGGGTGTGATGAACTGGGAGATTGGGATTGAATGTATACACTGATTTGTATTAAATGGATGAGTGGGGCTTCCCTGGTGGCGCAGTGGTTGAGAGTCCGCCTGCCGATGCAGGGGACACGGGTTCGTGCACCAGTCCGGGAGGATCCCACACGCCGCGCAGTGGCTGGGCCCGTGAGGCATGGCCGCTGAGCCTGTGCGTCCGGAGCCTGTGCTCCGCAACGGGAGAGGCCACAACCGTGAGAGGCCCGTGTACAGCAAAAAAAAAAAAATAATAATAATAAATAAATAAAATGGATGACTGATAAGAAAACAATAAATAAACATTAAAAAAATAGTGGCAGCACAGTGTATACAGATATCAAAGCATCAAGTTATGTGTCTTAAATATATACAATTTTTATTTGTCAATTATACCTCATAAAAGCTGAAAAACAACAGCAACAAAAAAAGAAACTGGTAGCAGACTGGATTTAGCTCATGGGATGTAGTTTGCCAACTCATACCATAGATTGTTTATAGTTGACAGTTGTTAATGCAAAAATTAAATCACACACCAACCTAGCAGACTCTTTCCACATCATTGAAAACAATATAGGAGAAATGAAAATATGCATGACAATCATAATTTCTCATTTATAACTAGCATCTTTTGGTAAGAATATTTGTGATTTATTGAATTCTAATAGTTTTACATTATAAAAAAATTTCCTGACAATTTTCATAAACCTTTTGACACCTTAACATTTTTGACATATAAGTTAATGTTTAAGTCTTATCATCATATCTGATATATAAGTGCTGACCTGAACGAATTGGTCTCTTTTAGGTTCTTGCTGTTACTTCTTTAACAGGTTTACTGGAAAAACTGCAGAACTGCAATGAACTTTTGGAGAAAATTATGAAAGGCCTTAATGCATATCTTGAAAAAAAACGACTTTTCTTCCCTCGGTATGATGGATAATCAATTGTGCTATAATTAAAGCATTTTCTGATGTGTGATGAATTATAACTAAAACTTTTGTATTTGCATGTTTTTCCCTAGTTTTTTCTTCTTATCTAATGATGAAATGTTAGAGATTTTGTCAGAGACCAAAGATCCACTTAGAGTTCAGCCTCATTTAAAAAAATGCTTTGAGGGCATCACTAAATTGGAGTTCCTTCCCAATTTGGACATTAAAGCCATGTATAGCTCTGAAGGTGAGCGAGTGGAGCTGATTGCACTTATTTCCACATCTGCAGCGCGAGGTGCTGTGGAAAAATGGCTCATTCAAGTAGAAGATTTGATGCTCCAGAGTATTCATGATGTGATTGCTGCTGCCAGGCTGGTATGTTTCCTAGGACTTAATGTATATCCTATATTCTGTAAATGCTTTCTTTTAGGAGGTTTTGAATGGGTACCAGTAAACGAACACTTAAGGTCTTACTATTTTAAGGCTTTTATTATTTTCTTTACTCTTTGTTCCTAACATTATTATTAAAATAATAATAGTAGTAAGAATTGATAATAATATGTGATTAAGTGCTACAAAAGAAAAAAGGTGTTATGAGAAAGAATAATAAGGTGTATATAATTTAGAATGGGGGAGGTGGGTTGCTAGTGATAGGCTTTTAGAGAAAGTAAAATTGAAACTGAGACCCAAAGGTTAAGTAGTAACCAGATAAATAGCAAATGGGAGAGCACCTAAGTATCCTGTGTTAAGCCCCTGAGATAAGAAAGAACCTCAGACATGGGTGTTAAATGCATGATCTAGTTTACTTATTGCTATTTACACTCAAACAATTACTTAGAAACTCAAAATGAGATGAACCAACATTAACGGAGGATCTGTAATATTTGAGAGAAATATAACATGTAGGCACTACATGTACCTCACTTTTGCTAATTCAATTAACCTAATCTTGAATGATAAACTTCAGTATATTTCTTCCGTTAGGATCACAAAGGAACAGTTGTGTAGCAAAAATGTCATTTAAAAAGACTTTGCAGCCTTATATCCAGCAACTCACTTTATATGAGTGAGGAATCCTTTTCCTTCACCAAGAGCCCTATGAGAATCATCTTCTTGCAGTGACTATTCTGTTCAGCTTCAATGTTCCTGCAGATAAATCTTGACTTTTTCGCTCCTTTTTTCTATTTATGTTCCAAACAAACCAAAACACATAGGAAAGAATCAACATTGTCCATGAAAGTATTTCCTTAATCCATATAGAAATTTACCTTCTATGTACCTAGCAATGGCTCATCAATTCTTTGAAACTCAGCCTTCTTTGAAACTTAGGTTAATTTGTCATTTGCATTTATCTATAAATATTGCTAATAAAATGCATTTTAATAATAGATATTTGTATCCTTATGTTTAATATTCTTATATCTAAGGTGGTGTCATTGTATTAAAAATATAGTTTCCAGGGAACTCCCTGGCAGTCCAGTGGTTAGGACTCGGCGCTTTCACTGCTGTGGCCCGGGTTCAGCCCTTGGTTGGGGAACTAAGATCCTGCAAGCTGTGCCGCATGGCCAATAACAAAAAAATATATATATATAAAGTTTCCTTCAGTATCGACTCTTCATACTTTGTTCTGCGGTTGTTTTTTTCAGTTTTTAATTTGGATCTGCTATTATCATTTACTTTTGAAACAAGTTATTTTTAAAAAGACTACCCCATCAATAAATCTATTTAAATGCATTTTAAACATAAAAATGTTAGAAGAAATGAAAGTATACTTTGAACTCAAAAGCATAGATTGTTCAGTTGTATATAAATGAACAAATATATTATTGTTTAAATTATATATGCTGGTAATACAAGTTTTTTTTTTTTAATTAATTAATTTATTTATTTTTGGCTGTGTTGGGTCTTCGTTTCTGTGCGAGAGCTTTCTCTAGTTGCGGCAAGCAGGGGCCACTCTTCATCGCGGTGCGCGGACCTCTCACTATCGCGGCCTCTCTTGTTGCGGAGCACACGCTCCAGACGCGCGGGCTCAGTAGTTGTGGCTCACGGGCCTAGTTGCTCTGCGGCATGTGAGATCTTCCCAGACCAGGGCTCGAACCCGTGTCCCCTGCATTGGCAGGCAGATTCTCAACCACTGCGCCACCAGGGAAGCCCCATACGAGTTTTTAGATAAGCTATGGATAAATAATATAAGGGTTCTAGCTACTAGGTCAGTTTTCTACTAGATGGCATAGTCTTCTTTTCAATTAAATATTGGTATCAATATATATAACCTATTAGACTGATTTATTTTGTACTTTAATAAACCCTCATATTTCATTATAATAGAAGTAATATGTATTCTATGTAGAAAATTGACAACTCCCCACAGCAAGGAAACCTAAAATTCCTATGGAAAATAATTTCCAGAAGAATCAATAATCAAATCCTTCCAAAGATAACTGATTATTAACATATTTGTGCTCATCTTTCCATTCTTTTATAAATAAATATTTCAAAAATATGATTTGTAAAAAATTTTCAGGTCTTTTAAATAGTCATCTAAAATGTTTCATGACTACATTCTAGCCTACAAATGTACCAAATATTGCAATTCTTTATTGTTAAACATTAAGCTTTTTTCCCCTTTGTAAACTTTTAAACTTAGAAATGCATTTTAATTACTCAGGCTTATCCAGAATCTGCAAGAAGAGACTGGGTTCGAGAGTGGCCTGGCCAAGTTGTACTTTGTGTTTCTCAAATGTTCTGGACCTCTGAGACACAGGAAGTTATAAGTAGTGGGACAGAGGTAAATCATTACCTTAAATAACATTCTTTTTAAATAACTTTCTTTTCTACATGCTATGTTCTTTCAGTTAGCTTATCTATTATTTGCAAAGGTAATCTTCCCCCCATTTCTACATGTAGCATTAAAATTGTACAATTATTTAAAAACTTGTTCTTAATTTTTCTTATGCTTAGACAAAAATCACTCTATTCGAGAACTCATTTCTATATTGGGCTAAATTATGATGTCAGAATTGTTAAAGAGTAAATGCATGAAATACATGTTTTAGCTACTATATAACATTAGTTTAATTGCTTTTCTTATTTTGTAGGGATTAAAGAAGTACTATAAGGAACTTCAGGATCAACTAAATGATATTGTAGAGCTGGTAAGAGGAAAACTGTTGAAGCAGACCAGGATTACTCTGGGGGCTTTGGTTACTATTGATGTCCATGCTAGAGATGTGGTTATGGACATGATTGATATGGGTATGTGACTCTTTTTAATTTTAAAAATAAGATATAGATAGCTTTTAGAAACAAGGACTTACACTGTATGTCTTTTTCTCTCTCAACAGAATTTATTTTATATGATCTTTTCTATAAGTTAGAAAACATGAATTATTTTAATATTTGCTGTTGTAAAGATGATAAAATACTTATTTTTCAAATTATTTCCATTTCAGGATTATCTGTCTTGTTTTACTTTATTCCTTTTAGGTGTCTCACATGATACAGATTTCCAGTGGCTTGCTCAGCTTCGATATTATTGGGAATATGACAACGCTCATGTTAGTATCATTAATTGCAACGTAAAATATGCTTATGAATACCTTGGTAACTCACCTCGACTTGTCATTACTCCTCTAACTGACAGATGTTACAGAACATTGGTATGTGTTTAAATTATTTTAATTCACACATTAAAGATTCCTTTTTGGTTTGGTGTCATATTTTCTTGTCTAAATTTAACATGGCTATCCTCATTTTATTCTCTTATCTGTATAGTTGAATACAGCTATCCCTTCCTAATCCCAAATTCCCTTTATGTGAAGTTATAGTAGTGAGTATTTACTTCTGCGTGCTTTTGTAGAATACAAGAGTGTGTGAATTCTAATGTTTGATTATCGTGAGTCACTCCCATTGGGGATAATTAGAAAAAGGAAGGCACTGGAGATTTAAAGAAGAAACCAGAGCTTCGGAAAATGGTATCAGTTTTTGCAGTGGAGTTCTGGGAGAGATGCCAAGAAGATGAAGGAAGCACATTTGGGCCTTAGAACTCCAAGTTAGTTTTGTTGAATAGGAGAGGGAGAGCTGAAATGTAGGCAGGTAGTACTGAGGGCTGTGCTTGTTGGGAAGCTATGGAAGATAAAGCCATGACTACAGAAAACAACAACAACAACAAAGTGAAACCCTGGGAATTGCGTTGTCCGATAAAATACAGGACTTTCAGGTAAATTTGAATTTCAAATAAACAATGAATAATTTGTTAGTAGAAATATGTCCTAATTATTACATGGGGCATACTTATACCAGCAAATTATTCATTGTTTATCTGATTTTCAAATTTAACTGGGCATCCTGTATTTTTATTTGCTAAATCTGGCAATCCTACCTGGGAATTGAGGAGATGCATCAAGAAACACCAATCCACCTGTGCTGAGTAAGTAAATTAAAGTGTCTGAGTTTTCTGGAAACAGAAATGAAATGGGGATTATTGGGCAAATGATTTTCTAGGGAATGCTCTCAGTAAAAACCCATAAGGAAATGAGGAAAGCAGGTGGGAAAGCTAAACAAAGATGTGGTTTTGATGGATGTATGGCCTTAGCCTGATCTCATGGGGAGCATTAGAGCATGAATGGCATCTCAGGGGTACTTCACTTTAAGGCAAAGGGGTCTAGCTTTTCTATCCCTTTATTATCATTGGCTATGGTTCACTCCTGCGGCTGGGGGGGTGGGGTGGGGGGTGAGTAAGCTTTCAGGTGTTTGTGGATAAGGGAGCTCCTATTAATTGAGGGCAAATCTCAGGAGAAAAGGACAGTTGTGAGCTATTTGTAGATGACTGACAGCAATTGGAAGGATGGATGCAATGACCAGTAAAAGAATCTGAGTAAGGTTCTAGTGCATCTATGATAAAAAGTTTCACCAAATCCTCTTTCCCAGGAAGCTACCTGAAGGCCAGACCACATCTGTCTTGTTCTCTCTCTAGTGATTGACAAGTACATAAGTTACTCCCTAAATGTTTGTTGAGTAAATGAATCTCAAGCTTCTGTGTCCTCAGACCTCACTGAAATCAGCTGTGAATTTGTAAGGTGGACGCTAAGGACTTTGAGTTATATAATCAAAATCACATTAAACACTTGTATACAACACTAAACATTGAAAGTCTCCTATTATATTTACTATCCATAATAAAGGGAACACATTTGTAAGCATTTTTTGGAAATTATAAAGAAGGGAAAGACTGAGGTTTCCAGCAATCAAGTTAATGGACATTAACAGTATAGCGTTTACTATAAATTTAAGATGGGTAAAATATCATTGATATTGCCTTTATTTAATGAGCTCTCTCTATTTTTTTATTTTAGTAAATGTGAAAATATTTAAGATTTTCATAGGTCTATCTATTAGTTTTTTAAAAACTTTATTTTTTTAGAGCAGTTTTAGGTTCACAGCAAAGTTAAGCAGAAGGAACAGAGCATTCCCATATACCCTTTGCCTCCCCAAATGTACAGTCTTGGTCCTTTAACCCTATTTTATCTAAAAGGAGTTAAGTTTCACAAACTCTCATAGAAGTTTTCATGAAACAAACTTCATGGAGAGAGTTGACTGTAACTTGTATGCATATAAAAATTTCCAGCCATTTTTCTAGTCACTGTGGGGACCCAGAAAGAATTCAGATACTGCTGATGTTACTCTAAAGGAGCTTAAGGACTGGGACTTCCCTGGTGGTCCACTGGCTAAGACTCTGTGCTCCCAATGCAGGGGGCCTGGGTTCAATCCTTGGCCAGGGAACTAGATTCCACATGCGTGCAGCAACTAACAGCTCTCATGCCACAACTAAGGAGCCCACATGCAGCAACTAAGACCCAGCACAAACAAATAAATAAATATTTTTAAAAATTATTAAAAAAATAAAGGAGCTTAAGTACTAATTGAGAGGGAAAAAATGTACGTAGTTAACTGTAATGTGAGCGTTGCTGAACCAAATGAACCAGGTTCATTTGTCTGACTCTGCAGTAAGCCAAATGCTGAAATGCTGAGGTTTGCAGCAGAGAAAGTGCTTATTCACAAAGCAGCCAAGCAAGGAGATAGGAAAACAACTCAAATATGCCTTTCTGAAGGCGAAGGGCTCAGGATATCTATGGGATAAAGCTGAGGTGTGGGGAGCGTGGGGAAATGTAATTGAAAACAAGAAAAAGGTGAGGCAATCGTTGCTCTGCGCATATGCACCCAAGCCGTAGGCTTTTTCATGGGAGGAAAGCTCAGAAAGTAGCCTAGTTAGCATGCTCTGAGGGTGGAGTTTTTGGCCTCTGACATCAAAATGTCACCGAGTGGACCCTTGCCCATGCACAAGTGGAGGGTTGATGGTCTTAACCGTCTTAATCAGCTCAAGCTTGATTTGACACAGTTGACTCCAAATATGTAAAAAGCAACTTGGGCAAACATCCAAATGCCCAGGCTACAGGACGCTTGGAGGATATGCCAGCTTTCGTAAAAACAACACAAGTGAGTCCAACCAGCGAAGGTAGGTCACAGTTTACCATTTATCAGTGGGTAACTGATAACTACTCTGGGTTTCACAAGGTTGAAAGTGATACTACTGGTTAGAGAAGTACAGAACAATGCTATGGGGATGGATAAAATGAAGAACATACCAAGAGTGGAATGCAAAAGCGAAGGTGAATCATAGACAAAATTATATAGTAGGTCATCTGTTTATTTTCCCACTGATGGGCCCCCACTTATGACCCTCACTTTTAGGTGTTTTCTCTCTTCGCAGCTAGCCGTAGAGGTTGTCATCATTGATCGCTACAACCATCTCCATAACCACTTCTTTTTTTTATTTTATATTACTTTATTTTACAGGAGATGGAGCAATCTGCTCTCTTTTTTTTTTAATTAATTGGTTCATTCATTCATCTCTGGGTGCATTAGGTTCTCGTCGCTGCGTGCGGGCTCTCTCCAGCTGCAGCGAGCAGGGTCCACTCCCCGCCGCGGTATGCAGGCTCCTCACTGCAGTGGCCCCTCCGGGAGCTCTAGTTGTGGCACACGGGTCTAGGCACTCCGCGGCATGTGGGATCTTCTCGGACCAGGGCTCGAACCCGTGTCCCCTGCATTGGCAGGCAGATTCTTAACCATTGCACCACCAGGGAAGTCCCTCCATAACCACTTCTAATTAAACTTTTCTGACCAAATGTTAACACTTCAAGGCTGGATTCTCTTTGTTTTTAAAGGCAAATGGGATACACATGAAGTATTATAAAATAAGGAGACTTTGATGCAGTTTCACTTTTTTTTTAGATCCTTTAAACTGCTTTTTCTTTGTGCAGCTAGAAAATTGAGTGCTAAAAATTAACTGAATGATGTAATTGTATTATTGCCTCTCTGAAGCTACAAATAAGACTAAATCCACTTTATAAGCAATTGTCCTATTATGGGGTTTTTTGTTTGTTTTCAGTTAAGCATGGATTTCTCTTCACGTTTATTTTTCTTTTCAGATAGGTGCCTTCTATTTAAACCTTGGAGGTGCTCCAGAAGGGCCAGCAGGCACAGGAAAAACTGAAACCACCAAGGACTTGGCTAAAGCTCTTGCTGTACAGTGTGTGGTATTCAACTGTTCAGATGGGCTAGATTATCTAGCAATGGGAAAGGTAAAGTTACATATTAAATGTTACAAATTTACAGCTAGGTCAACCTGGATAAACTGAAGCAACTCATATAAAACACTGTGGTTTAAGCATTACTTGACCTTTTTTTTTTTAGGGGTAAAGACGTTTTTATCCTTGGGGCTTTTATTAACTGTCACTTTTGACTTAAAAAGGTTAAATTTTTGTTTTATGGGCTTCCCTGGTGGCGCAGTGGTTGAGAGTCCGCCTGCCGATGCGGCGGCGGACTCTCAACCCGTGTTCGTGCCCCGGTCCGAGAAGATCCCACATGCCGCGGAGCGGCTGGGCCCGTGAGCCATGGCCGCTGAGCCTGCGCGTCCGGAGCCTGTTCTCGGCAACGGGAGAGGCCACAACAGTGAGAGGCCCGTGTACCGCAAAAACAAAACAAAACAAAACAAAAACCCAAAAAAGGTTAAATTTTTGTTTTAACAAATGATGCCCTTTCCTACGAAAATCATCTCCTTTTTTCTTGTCCTCAGTTTTTTAAAGGATTGGCTTCTTCTGGTGCTTGGGCTTGCTTTGATGAATTTAATCGAATTGAATTGGAAGTGCTGTCAGTGGTAGCTCAACAGATCCTTTGCATTCAGAGAGCCATTCAACAGAAGATAGAAGTGTTTATTTTTGAAGGGACAGAACTTAAGCTCAATCCAAACTGTTTTGTAGCTATTACTATGAATCCTGGCTATGCGGGACGTTCTGAATTACCGGATAACCTTAAGGTAATATTTTTTTAAAGAGTGTAAATTTGGTAATCAAAAGTAACAGCATAATCTACTCAAAATGGTATAATTTTCTCACATGTATTTGTAATCTCCCTTTTACCTTTTCCATTTGCTATAAGGTAAACCTCTAAAAACTTTTTTAGATGTCTAAAAAAAATATTAGAGTACATAAAACTGTTAAAGTGCTACTGAAAAAATTACAAAGTTAATGAAAAGGTGCTTCACTGGGGGAGTAAACTTGGATATCAACACATTATCTTTGGGTGCTTATGCTCAGCTTTAAAAATGGTTTCCTTTATGTAAATAATATATTTCATTTATTATATACTTCAGGTTCTTTTTAGAACAGTGGCTATGATGGTTCCAAACTATGCCCTCATAGCAGAAATCTCCCTCTACTCCTATGGATTTTTGAATGCAAAACCTCTGTCTGTGAAGATAGTAATGACCTACAGGCTCTGCTCAGAGCAGCTCTCATCACAATTTCATTATGACTATGGAATGCGAGCAGTAAAAGCAGTTTTAGTGGCTGCTGGAAACCTAAAACTAAAATTTCCAAATGAAAATGAAGATATACTTGTAAGTATTAAATATACACGTTGTGAAAATGTAGAAAGTGTATCTGTAGAAAGATAACTTTTTCAGCAAGGTTGATCATGAACTATAGATAGGCATATAAGAGAGTTGTTGCTTTGAGCCTTTTTACATGGGGTTGAAATGATAGTTTTGAGGTTCTGTTTTTCATTATACTTTGTATGGATCCAAGGACCATTAGGTTTGATAAGTGTAGTATTGGCTTTTTAGTATGGGGATTCCATGGAACCATGTAAAAGAAACTTTGACTTTGGTGGGGTGGGGGTGAAAGTAGGGCAAATACTGGCACTTAACTTATCTTGCACTTTTTGGATGGTTTTAGCTTCTTCGATCAATTAAAGATGTAAATGAACCAAAGTTTTTATCACATGATATACCCTTATTTAATGGAATAACTAGTGACTTATTTCCTGGTGTTAAACTTCCTGAAGCTGACTATCATGTAAGTAAACCTGTGAGAATGACTTGTTCTGCAAATAAATTCATCTGGTGACTCAATAGTTTTCCAAGTTTTATTAAATGAGCGACTTATTCTGTTTGGAGGATAAACCCCTATTTTGGCCACTTTAATTAATGAGGAAGAGTAAATTTTAGTACCTTATGTTATATGATAGTAGGGTTAACAAGATTCAGGTCAAAGATAATGTTTATTGTAAGAGAATACATATTTTATTTCCTATCTTGTGATTTATAATATTTACTACTATGTATACAATAATACTATTATATACCTCCGCAGGTAGAAAAGTTGATAAACTGAAAGTGGTAAAACATCCTATAGTTTTTTTGTACAGCAAAGTGATTCAGTTATATATATATATATATTTTGGATTATTTTCCATTGTAGGTTATTACAAGATATTGAATATAGTTCCCTGTGTTATACAGTAAATCCTTGTTGCTTATCTATTTTATGTATAGGAATTTGTATCTGTTAATTCCAAACTCCTAATTTATCCCTTCCCCATCACTTTCCCCTTTGGTAATCATAAGTTTGTTTTCTGTGTCTGTGAGTCTGTTTCTGTTGTGCATATAGATTCATTTGTATTATTTTTTAGATTACATATGTGAGCGTTATCATATAATATTTGTATTTCTCTGTCTGATTTACTTCACTTAGTATGATATTTCTAGATCCATCCATCTTGCTGTGAATGTTAGCCTTCTTTTTTTTTTTTTAAATCTTCAAATTCAAATACTACTATACATCCTATGGCAGAATCAGAATAAGGTGATTCTAGGCTGTTTTCCAATACCAATAACAAATTCTCTGATTCTCTAGACACCCACTGGGTGTTCAAAAATTCAATTCAATTCTGACACTAACTGCCTAGAGTTAGTGTCAGTCCTACAAGACTGCCTCTCACTTCATACGGAAGTCTCAAGTCCTGGCCACCTGTACTTCTGACTGACGGGCTATAAACCAGCGGTTTCCCTGACCCCTCCCCTCCCAGGTTTAATAATTTGCTAGAACAGCCCACAGAACTCAGGAACACAATTTACTTCTGCTTACCAGTTTATTATAAAGGATACAACTCAGGAACAACCAAATGGAAGAAATGTATAGAGCGTGGTATGGGCAGGTGGCAGCGTGGAACTTCTGTGCCCTTTCAGGGAGAGTCACCCTCCCTGTACCGGAAGCTCTTGAATCTCATTGTTCAAGAATTTTTATAGAGTTCAATCATCAGCCCCTTCTTCCCCAAAGCCTGGTAGGGCTGAAAGTTCCAACCCTCTAATCACTGCGTCTTTTTGGTGACCAGCCCAATCCTGAGGCTATCTAGGTTCCCACAACAAGTCACCTCATTAGCATAAACTCAGGTGTTATTGAAAAGGGCTCTTTATGAATAACAAAAGATACTCCTATACACTCAGAAAATTCCAAGAGTTTTAGGAGCTCTGTGCCAGGAACCAGGGACAAAGACTCTATATATTTTAGTATTATACCACAGGTGATTATCAAGATGATTCAAAATACGCTAATATGATTTTTTAAATCAAAATAAAAATACATAATTTTAATATTCTCTTGGAGAACTCTTGTACTCCTATGAATATAGCAAATAGTTTCATGGATTCATAGAATCCAGTTTGAAAAACACTACTAGGAGTCAATGCTGGGAGGTGTGTGGCTGAGCAACTGTGTATGCCTGCAGCTGAGCTGCAGGGGAGCCAGGGTCATAGAAAAAAAATACTACAAGCATACCTCATTTTATCGCGCTTTGCAGATGCTGTGTTTTTTACAAATTGAAGGGTTTTGGCAAGTCTATCAGTCAAGTCAAGCAAGTCTATCAGTGCCATTTTCCCAATATTTGCTCACTTCTTGTCTCTGTGTCACATTTTGGTAATTTTTGAAATTTTGAAAAATTTTCGTTATTATTATATGTGTTATGGTGATCTGTGATCAGTGATCTTTGATGTTACTGCTATGCCTCACTGAAGGCTCAGATGATGGTTAGTATTTTTTTAGCAAAAAAATATTTTTAATTAAGGTATGTGCATTGTTATTTAGACATAATGCTATTGCACACTTAATAGACTCAGCAGGGGTCCCCATACCCTGGGCCTCAGGCTGGTATTGATCCACGGCCTCTGGGCTGCACAGCAGGAGGTGAGCAAGCCAGGGAAACTTCATCTACCACTCCTATCGCTCCCTGGCGCTCACATTACCACATTATCGCCTGAACTATCCCCTCCACCACCCCACGCCCGTCTGTGGAAAAATTGTCTTCCACAAAACCAGTCTCTGGTGCCAAAAAGGTTGGGGACCACTGGACTACAGGATAGTGTAAACATAACTTTTATATGCACTGGGAAACAAAAAATTTGTGTGACTTGCTTTATTGAGATATTTACTTTATTGCAGTGATCTGAACCAAATCCACAGTATCTCTGAGGTATGCCCGTACTAAATATAATATCTTGCTTTTTTAATATGTACCGTATTACTTTTTCATCTACTGACTTCTTTTTAATTAATCTTTGTTGGCTTTTTAATTTTACCTCAGTGGTCACTCACAGGTTGCAATACACATCCTTGATTTATGAGAGTTTACCTCGTTTGTATTCTAAACCATTTCAGACACAATATAAGAATTTTAAATGGTATAATTCCATTATCCACTCATCTCTGCCCATTGTACTGTTGTCACGTATTTTACTTCTACATATGTTATAAACTCCACATTTTTTGCTTTATGTATTTGAAAAAAAAAGTCTTTTATATTTACCCTTTCTAGTGTTTTTTAATTGCTTCCAGCAGATATGTGCTTTAAACTGGGATCTTTTCCCTTCAACTTTAAGAACTTTCTTCAGTATTTATTGTGTACATGTTGAGTCTTCTGGCAACAAATTCTCTCAGTTTTTCTTTTGAAATATCTTTATTTAGACTTCATTTTTTGAAGAATATTTTCACTAGGTATAGAAGTCTAGATTGGCAGGAGTCTCCCCCGCCCCATCTTTTTAAAGATGTTGTTCCATTAATTCTTGGCTTTCATTGTTATGCTTAGAAGTCAGGAATTTTTCTTATGTATATTTCCCTGAATGTAATATGTTTTTTCCCCTCTGGCTGTTTGAAATATTTTCTTTCTTTCCTTGCTTGACTATGTGCCTAGTGTTGTTTGCTTTTTACATATCCTACGTGGGATTTGCTGCACTTGTTGAATCTGTGTATTGCTTTCTCCAGAAAATTCTCAGTAATTATGTTTTAAAATATTTCTTCTACCCTATTTTCTCTCCCCTGTCCTTCTGGGGCTCCAGTTACATGAATGTTAGAACATTTTATGTCATCTCACATGTCTCTTATGCTCTGTTTTTGCTTTTTGTTTTTTATTATCTGTACTTCAGTTTGGATAATTTTATTGACCTGTCCTTAAGATTAATGATCCTTTCCTTGGCTTTGTTCATTCTGCTGATAAGCCTATCCAATGAATTCTTTTCTTTTTTTTTGTGGGGGGGGAGTACTGCACCATGCGGCATGTGGGATCTTAGTTCCCTGACAATGGATCGAACGCTCGCCCCCTGCAATGGAAGCACAGAGTCTTAACCATTGGACCACCAGGGATGTCCCTATACAATGATTTATTTATTTATTTAAATAGCTCTGTATTGGAGTATAATTGCTTCACAATACCGTGTTAGTTTCTGTTGCACAACAAAGTGAATCAGCCATATGCATACACATGTCCCCATATCCCCTCCCTCCTGAGCCTCCCTCCCAACTTCCCTATCCCACCCCTCTAAGTTATCTCAAAGCACCAAGCCGATCTCCCTGTGCTATGCTGCTGCTTCCCACCAGCCAACTATTTTACATTTGGTGGTGTATATATGTTGATGTTACTCTCATTTTGCCCCAGCTTCCCCCTCCCACCCCATGTCCTCAAGTCCATTCTCTATGTCTACCTGTTCATTCCTACCCTACAACTGGGTTCATCAGTACCTTTTTTTTTTTAGCGTCCATATATATGCGTTAGCATATGGTATTTGTTCTTTACTTTCTGACTTCACTTTGTATGACAGACTCTAGGTCCATCCACCTCACTACAAATAACTCAATTTCGTTTATTTTTATGGCTGAGTAATATTCCATTGTATATATGTGCCACATCTTCTTTATCCATTCATCTGTCAATGGATATTTAGGTTGGTTCCATGTCCTGGCTATTGTAAAAAGTGCTGCACTGAACATTGTGGTATATTCACTTCAGCACATAATTCTTTTTGAATTATGGTTTTCTCAGGGTATATGCCCAGTAGTGGGATAGCTGGGTCATATGGTAGTTCTATTTTTAGTGTTTTGTGGAACCTCCATACTATTTTCCATAGTGGTTGTATCAATTTACATTCCCACCAACAGTGCAAGAGGGTTCCCTTTTCCCACACCCTTTCTAGATTTTTTGACAATGGCCATTCTGACTGGCATGAGGTGATACCTCATTGTAGTTTTGATTTGCATTTCTCTAATAATTAGTGATGTTGAGCATCTTTTCATGTGCCTCTTGGCCATCTATATGTCTTCCTTGGCAAAATGTCTATTTAGGTCTTCTGCCCAATTTTTACGTGGATTGTTTGTTTTATTGATATTGAGCTCCATGAGCTGTTTGTATATTTTGGACATTAATCCCTTGTCTGTTGTTTCATTTGCAAATATTTTCTCCCAGTCTGAGGGTTGTCTTTTGGTCTTGTTGATGGTTTCCTTTGCTGTGCAAAAGCTTTTAAGTCCCATTTGTTTATTTTTGTTTTTATTTCTGTTACTCTAGAAGGTGGGTCAAAAAAGATCTTGCTGTGGTTTATGTCAAAAAGGGTTTTTCCTATGTTTTCCTCTAAGAGTTTTATAGTGTCTGGTCTTACATTTAAGTCTTTAATCCATTTGGAGTTTATTTTTGTGTATGGTGTTAGGGAGTGTTCTAATTTCATTCTTTTACATGTAGCTGTCCAGTTTTCCCAGCACCACCTATCGAAGAGGCTGTCTTTTCTCCGCTGTATGTTCTTGCCTCCTTTGTCATAAATTAGGTGCCCATATGTGCGTGGGTTTATCTCTGGGCTTTCTATCTTATACCATTGATCTATATTTCTGTTTTTGTGCCAGTACTATACTGTCTTGATTACGGTAGCTTTGTGGTATAGTTTGAAGTCGTGGAGACTGATTCTTCCAACTCTATTTTTCTTTCTCAAGATTGCTTTGGCTATTCGGGGTCTTTTGTGTTTCCATACGAAATGTAAAATTTTTTGTTCTAATTCTGTGAAGAATGCCATTGGTAGTTTGATAGGGATTGCATTGAATCTGTAGATTACTTTGGGTAGTATAGCCATTTTCACAATATTGATTCTTCCGATCCAAGAACATGTATATTTCTCCATCTGTTTATGTCATCTTTGATTTCTTTCATCAGTGTTTTATAGTTTTCTGAGTACAGGTCTTTTGCCTTCTTAGGCAGGTTTATTCCTAGGTATTTTATTCTTTCTTGTTGCAATGGTTAATGGGAATGTTTCCTTAATTTCTCTTTCTGATTTTTCGTTGTTGGTGTATAGGAATGCCAGAGATTTCTGTGCATTAATTTCGTATCCTGCAACCTTACCAAATTCATTTATTAGTTGTAGTAGTTTTCTAGTGGCATCTTTAGGTTTATCTATGTGTAGTATCACATCATCATCAAACAGTGACAGTCTTACTTCTTCTTTTCCAATTTGTATTCCTTTTGTTTCTTTTTCTTCTCTGATTGCTGTGGCTAGAACTTCCAAAACTATGTTGAATAAGAGTGGCAAGAGTGGACATCCTTGTCTAGTTCCTGATCTTGGAGGAAATGCTTTCAGTTATTCACCATTGAGTATGATGCTTGCTGTGGGTTTGTCATATATGGCGTTTATTATGTTGAGGTAGTTTCCCTCTATGCCCATTTGCTGGAGAGTTTTTATCATAAATGGGTGTTGAATTTTGTCAAAAGCTTTTTCTGCATCTATTGAGATGATCATATGGCTTTATTCCTTAATTTGTTAATGTGGTGTATCACATTGACTGATTTGCATATATTGAAAAATCCTTGCATCCCTGGGATAAATCCCACTTGATCATGGTGTATGATCCTTTTAATGTGATGTTGGATTTTGTTTGCTAGTATTTTGTTCAGAATTTTTGCATCTATGTTCATCAGTAATATTGGTCTATAATTTTCTTTTTTTGTTACATCTTTTTCTGGTTTTGGTATCAGGGTGATGGTGGCTTCGTAGAATGAATTTGGGAGTGTTTCTCCGCCTGCAATTTTTTGGAAGAGTTTGAGAAGGATCGGTGTTAGCTCTTCTCTAAATATTTGATAGAATTCACCTGTGAAGACATCTGGTCCTGGACTTTTGTTTGTTGTAAGATTTTTAATTATGGTTTCAATTTCATTACTTGTGATTGGTCTGTTTATATTTTCTAATTCTTCCTGGTTCAGTCTTGGAAAATTGTAGCTTTCCAAGAGTTTGTCCATTCCTTAGTGGTTGTCCATTTTATTGGCATATAGTTGTTCGTAGTAGTCTTTTATAATCCTTTGTATTTCTGCAGTGTCAATTGTGATTTCTCCTTTTTCGTTTCTAATTTTATTGATTTGCGTCCTCTCCCTTTTTTTCTTAATGAGTCTGGCTAAGGGTTTATCAATTTTGTTTATCTTCTCAAAGAACCAGCTTTTAGTTTTATTGATCTTTGCTATTGTTTTCTATGTTTCTATTTCATTTATTTATGCTCTGATCTTTATGATGTCTTTCCTTCTACTGACTTTGGGTTTTCTTTTTTCTTCTTTCTCTTGTTGTTTTAAGTGTAGGGTTAAATTGTTTATTTGAGATTTTTCTTGTTTCTTGAGATGAGATTGAATTGCTATAAACTTCCCTCTTAGAACTGCTTTTGCTGCATCCCATAGATTTTGGGTCATCGTGTTTTCGTTGTCATTTGTCTCTAGGTATTTTTTTTTTCTAGGTATTTTTTGATTTCCTCTTTGATTTCTTCTGTGATCTCTTGGTTATTTAGTAGCGCACTGTTTAGCCTCCATGCATTTGTGTTTTTTAGTTTTTTTCCTGTAATTGATTTACAATCTCATAGCATTGTGGTCAGAAAAGATGCTTGATACAATTTTAATTTTTTTTAATTTTCTGAGGCTTGATTTCTGACCTAAGATGTGATCTGTCCTGGAGAATGTTCCGTTTGTACTTGAGAAGAAAGTGTATTCTGCCAATTTTAGGTGGAATGTTCTATAAATATAAATTAGATCTCTCTGGTCTATTGTGTCATTTAAAGTTTGTGTTACTTTATTTATTTTCTGTTTGGATGATCTGTCCATTGGGGTAAGTGGGGTGTTAAAGTCGCCTACTATTATTGCATTACTGTCGATTTGTCTGTTAATGGTTGTTAGCATTTGCCTTATGTACTGAGGTGCTCCTATGTTGGGTACATAAACACTTATAATTGTTGTATCTTCTTATTGGATAAATCCTTTGATCATTATGTAGTGTCTCTCTTTATCACTTGTAACAGTCTTTATTTTAAAGTCTATTTTATCTGATACGAGTATTGCTACTCCAGCTTTCTTTTGATTTCCATTTGCATAGAATATCTTTTTCCATCCCTTCACTTTCAGTCTGTATGTGTCCCTAGGTCTGAAGTGGGTTTCTTGTAGACAGCATATATATGGGTTTGTTTTTGTATCCATTCAGCCAGTCTGTTTCTTTTGTTTGGGGCGTTTAATCCATTTACATTCAAGGTTATTATCAATATGTATGTTCCTATTACCATTTTCTTAATTGTTTTGGGTTTGTTTTTCTGGGTCTTTTTCTTCACTTGTGTTTCCTGCCTAAAGAAATTTCTTTAGCCTTTGCTGTAAAGCTGGTTTGGTGGTGCTAAATTCTCTTATCTTTTGCTTGTCTGAAAAGCTTTTGACTTCTCCATCGAATCTGAATGAGATCCTTGATGGGTAGAGTAATCTTGGTTATAGGTTTTTCTCTTTCATCACTTTAAGTATATACTGCCACTCCCTTCTGACCTGCAGAGTTTCCTCTGAAAAATCGGCTGATAACCTTATGTGGATTCCTTTGTATGTTATTTTTTGTTTTTCCCTTGCTGCTTTTAATATTTTTTCTTTGAATTTAATTTTTTTTAGTTTGATTAATATGTGTCTTGGTGTGTTTTCCCTAGGGTTTATCCTGTATAGGATTCTCTGTGCTTCTTGGACTTGGGTGACTCTTTCCGTTCCCATGTTAGGGAAGTTTTCAACTATAATCTCTTCAAATATTTTCTCAGACCCTTTCTTTTTCTCTTCTTCTTCTGGGGCCCCTATAATTCTAATGTTTGTGTGTTTAGTGTTGTCCCAGAAGTCTCTGAGATTGTCTTCAATTCTTTTCATTCTTTTTTCTTTATTCTGCTCCTCAGCAGTTATTTCTACCATTTTGTCTCCCAGGTCACTTATCTGTTCTTCTGCCTCAGTTATTCTGTTATTGATTCCTTCTACTGTATTTTTCATTTTAGTTATTGTGTTGTTCATCTCTGTTTGTTTGTTCTTCTGTTCTTCTAGATCTTTGTTAGACATTTCTTGTATTTTCTCAATCCGTGCCTCCATTCTATTTCCAAGATTCTGGATCATCTTTACTATCATTACTCTGAATTCTTTTTCAGGTAGATTGCCTCCTATTTCCTCTTCATTTTTTTGGTCTGATAGGTTTTTACCTTGCTCCTTCATCTGTGACATATATTTTTTGCCTTCTCTCTTTTTTTTTTTTTAATGAGTGGGATTGTGTTCCTGTCTCACTGGCTGCTTGGCCTGAGGCTTCCAGCGCTGGAGCTTGTAGGCTCTTGGGTAGAGCTGGGTCTTGGTGCTGAGATGAGGAACTCTGTGAGACCTCACTGATGAATATTACTTGGGGTCTGAGGTTCTCTGTTACTCCAGTGGTTCGGACTTGGAACTCCTACCACAGGAGCTTCCGTCCAGTCCCCAGCTCATGACCCAAGATCCTGCAAGCCATGTGGGGTGGCAAAAAAAAAAAAAAAAACAATAGCAAAGTAAAAAATAAAATTAGACTAGGAAACTTAACAGATATGTTAGAAAGAATATAAAAATGAAAATATAGATGAATCAGCAACTGGAAGGTACATCAGTAGCACAATAATAAAAAAGAGGAAGAGGGAAAAGAAAAAAAAAGGTGAGGGGGAAGGCCCTGGCTGTGGAGGGTGGGGCCTAAGCAAGGGCAGGGTTTGGGTGGTGGGTTGGGCCTATGCTTAGTACCCACAGGGCTGGAAAAGGCTCTGGGGCTGTGGAGGGTGGGGCTTAGGTTCAAGGAACAGAAGGGGCCCAGGCATGCCCCCCACCCCTGGTCTCAGAGGGCAGGGGACCTCATCTGGGAGCCCAGCAGGCTTCCTGGGCTCGAGTGGGCAGGGAAAACACCCTCCTCTCCTCTCCTGCTCCTTCAGTGTGGGAGGACCCCTCCTACCTGCCTCTCCTGATCTCCCTGACCTCCCTCCTATGCTCCCAGGACCCACACGGGGCTTTGGAGCTCAGCAGGCTCCCCAGCCCGAGTAGGCCAAGCGATCACCCTCCACTCCTGTCCTGCTCTTCCCGGAGAGTCCCTCTCACCTGCCTCTCCTGATCTTCCCTGCCTCAGGGGTGCCAATCCTGTCTGGCCTCCACTTCTCCTCCCCTGTCAGTCCCCCCTATGTCCTACTGGTTCACTTTGGGGTTCCTCCCATCTCCTTGGGCATTGGAGTCCCCCACCAGCTGAGAGAAGGTGCCCTAGTTGTGGGGAGAAGCTAACTCCACGTCTTCCCACACTGCCATCTTGACTCCAGCTCCCCAATGAACTCTTAATTTCACATATTTTATTGTTTTCAGTTTTAGTGTATCCAATTTGGTTTTACTAAGAGATTCCATATCTTTGCTTAAATTCTTCATTTTTCATCTGTTTTTTGTCATATTGTCCATTTTTTAATACATTTATAAAATTTATTTATTTATTTATTTATTTGCCTGTGCCAGGTCTTAGTTGTGGCACACGGGATCTTCACTGCCGTGTGCAGGATCTTTGTTGCAGCATGTGGGCTCCTTTAGTTGTGGCATGCAGGATCTAGTTCCCTAACCAGGGATCGAACCTGTGCCCTCTGTATTGGGAGCAGAGTCTTAACCACTGGACCACCAGAGAAGTCCCAAAAGTTATTTTAATGTTTTGTCTGCTAATTATAACATCTAGGTCAACTGTGATTTTGTTTTATTTCATTTTTTTTTCTACTGATTATCAGCTTTTTTTTCCTCATGACTTGTATTAAAAATTGTGGGGCTTCCCTGGTGGCGCAGTGGTTGAGAGTCCGCCTGCTGATGCAGGGGACACGTGTTCATGCCCCGGTCTGGGAGGATCCCACATGCCACAGAGCGGCTGGGCCCAGGAACCATGGCCGCTGAGCCTGCGCGTCTGGAGCCTGTGCTCCGCAATGGGAGAAGCCACAGCAGTGAGAGGCTCGCGTACCGCAAAAAAAAAAAGAAAAAAAAGATTGTATAGAAAATAATTGTAGAGGCTGAACTGGTATTATTTTCCTACAGAAAAACCATGTTCTTCCTTTGTCAGATAGCTAGATTGAGCTGTTGATCAGTTCAATCAGGAGTTGACCTAAGCCAGAGTTTTGTTGCAGAATTATTGAGCTTTAGTTTACCTCTGGTTTCAAATGTCTTTATAGTGAAAATTGTCCTATTGTATAATAAGGCCCTTCCTATAGCAGCATTCTGGGATATAAGCATCTGAAGACTAAGAAAATCTCTCTCTTTGTGCCTTTCTAGCTAAGCCTTTGATTTCTTATGTCACTTCAGACTCAGCAAAAGCATAGGCCATGGGAAAACCAGCTTTGCATTTGAGGCTCCTCCAGTTTTTTGAGGTTGACATAAGTCCACATGACCATTAAAATATCTGTTACTTTCTCCTTACTTCAGCAAAGTCCCTCTGCCTATAGCAGGCTCAATCCAATGCCCACCTATGTCTATACTTGCTCCCAGAGGCAAAATTAGCTGTTGATCTGTGTTCACCTGGGAAAGGCTCATCCCTTTCTGAAGTTTAATTCCTTTAGACTTATCTGCATCCAAAGTTCTCCTGTATCTTTAAAAGCCTTATAATTTTTGTAACCTCTGTTTATTTCTCTTTACTATAGTGTGAAGGATTGTTTGGCATGTCCTTCTATATCCTAACCAAAAGTGAAATTCTGGAAAAACTCTTAAGAGGAGTTGTTTTCATACAGTGAACACCCAATGCTATGGTGCCATGATCATTGATAACTTATAATGGGGAATACTAATATTTTTAAAGTATTTTAATTTTATTTGTTCCTCCTTTTAATTAAAAAATAAAGTTTCAAGAAATAATTTATAAATATAAGAAGATACAATTTTCTTATTTCTAAATGAAAAGTCTACATTTATAAGACATGAATGACATGATTTATAATACGATTTTGTAGAAATGCATTCCATTTTTCTTTTATTTTAGGAATTTTTGGAATGTGCTCATGAAGCCTGCAAAGTACATAATCTTCAGCCTGTTAAATTTTTTCTTGAAAAAATGATTCAGACATATGAGATGATGATTGTTAGACATGGGTAAGATTATAGATTATAGATAGTGTGCCAAAGTTAGATGTTGTTTTTTAAGTTAAACTATTAAAACAACTAAAATTTGTGAACTAAAAGACTCAGCAAACTTTGTATGCGAGGTAGGCTAGGGAACAACGCCCCCCACCCCCATCTCCATTCCAGTAGCTTAAAAACAAAGGTTTATTTCTCTCTCATGTTACCTATCCAAAAAGGAGTGGTAAGGAGTACTCATTCAGTGATGTAGCACTAATGACCACCACAATTTGCCCTTTTGATCATCAAATATGTTATTTGCTGTACTTCATGCACATAGAACACACTTTTCCTTTCCCAGGGTGACAACCTAAAAGATCTGATCAATCAATGAACCAGACTCAAAGTATAGGATCTCTAGGTGATGCATGATAGTTTGTGTATCAGATTTGGAAGTTGTTCTTGCTCCAAAGACCTAAAACTACAAAGACAAGTTATCTGCCCTGCATACATCCAGTATTATAATGGTGGGTTTACCAGAGCAGGATTATCAGAGCAAATACTCCCATTTAGAAACTGAAGAATGGGAGACAAAGCCAACACTTGTCAGTAGCAGTTCTGAAACCCAGCTGTGTGTGTGGGAGCCCAGTTCCAGAGACAGATTGTGAAACTACTGGAGTTTAAACTTCGGGACCTCTTATTAGTAGAGGCCCCTCCAGGGAGTCATAATCATTTTATATATAATTTATTGGAAAGGGTGTCATTAAAGTGGCAGTGGACATTTTTGTATTTGTAATTACATATATATTTTTTTCCTTAGAGAGCTTTCCCCACCAATTGTATAAACTGAAATCCCCATAAAACCTGGATCTATTTCTGCTTGATTTTGCTCCCTGAGAGAGTCTTTCCAGTAACCTCTGCTCTGTGGACTTCGGTTCAACCTTTTGAGAGGTCTTTCTATCTCCATTTTCTTCCCTGGTCACATGTGAGGTGGACAATAGAGAAAATATCCTTGGGAGCTGAGAAATGTTTTCAGCCCACTTACTGCCTATAGAAAGTTGAAATCTCAAAGGTCATGATTTTTTAAAGGCAAAATTAAAAAAAAACAAAAACCTTTGTATCATAAATTTTCAAACATATATAATAATAGAGGGAATTAGTACAGTCAACCCTCGTGCATTCAGTACCTGAGTCTTCTTTACATCTTAAACATTCACATGTGTTTTAGCCTAGACTCATGGTTTCTTTGTCAGTAAACTCTCTCAAAAACTATTTAATACGTTTTTTTTCTATTTGATTCTAGGTAGTTCCATGTGCCAGTAGCCACAACGATAGTCCTTATTAAGTCATACCTTTCTAAACTTCCTTGTAGTATCCTTGAACATATTAGGCTTATTGATTTGATCCTTGATACTAGGCTGAGTTGATCTTTGTTGTTCAAAGATTTTCTCAATTTATGTTTTACCAATTGCAGGTGAGAATAAATGACCTCATTCAATCCCTCAAGTCTCTGAATTTCTCAACTCCCTCTACTTTCATTCCTGCTTGCAAACTGACCATATTTTCTTAAGCTTATTTCCTTGTTAAATACAGCCATCAGCTGCCAATATATACTAATAATATTCTGTTCACTATCCTTTTCCCCTAAAACTACAATTTCATTAGATATATTATCTATCTTCCAGGTTATCTCAGGGATAAATTTACCGAATGTTTGATCATTGCATAATATTAATTGCCAATCCTTTAGCCGCCACCCACAACCTAGCCTCTAAGCCAGTGCCACTTATTTTAGTCTTTTTTATTATGGCAAGAATACCTTTTGCCCTTCTAGTTACCAATTTCTATCAATAAGGATGGGCTAGGTTATTCCATAGAAACAATCAGCACCCAAATCTTAGTGACTTCAAAACAAGTATGTATTTCTCATTTGTACTGTTTCCATTATAGTTTAACAGGGAGGTTCTGCTCATCATAATCACTCAGGTCCCAGGCTGTTAGAGCAGCCACCATCTCAGCATTGTGGGTCCCAGGTGTGCTAGAGGGAAAGGAGAGCTCTGTAAGTTACCTCACTGGCAATTGTCTATCCCCTAAGAAGTAACACTCATCATTTGCACTTATTACTCCTCAGTTACCTAGTATTCATTCCCACAAGAGAGTGCGGAATCCTATGCGCCAGGAGAGAGGAGATTCAGAAATATTTGGCAAGGAGCACTGTAGCAAGTGAAATCTTGAGGAAAAGTGAATCGTCTCCTCTCCTCTGCTTAGGAAACCCCAAGTCATTAAAAAATTTTTTTTGAGTATGCAGTTACTAAGTTTCCATTTTCATTTGGAAATTTTTTATTCTCTTTTGTAGATAATGGTATTAATGTCGAGAATTTGATTTAGAGATCAATCAGTTAAGTTAAATGTATTTCCCTTATATCTGAGAAAAATTAATATAATTTCAAAAATTATATGTAGTAATTATCATAGGGTAAAATTTCATATACCAATATATAGGGAAATAATTTAATTTACCATTATTTTTTAGAATTTTATTGTATAATGACTTCTTTTCCTTAATAGTTTTATGTTAGTAGGAGAGCCTTTTGCTGCTAAAACAAAAGTTCTGCATATGCTGGCTGATACTCTAACTCTTATGAATGAACGTGGCTATGGAGAGGAAGAAAAGGTCATTTATAGGACTGTAAACCCCAAATCCATTACTATGGGCCAACTTTTTGGACAATTTGACCCCGTGTCCCATGAGGTAATCTACAGTATAAACATTCTCTACTCTCATTGACAATGCACATTAAGCCAAGAAATTTGAAATGTTTTTGTATTATCACTTTATAATTTTTTAAGGACACTTTCCAACACTTCCTTTTTTCCTCCTCAGTGGACTGATGGTATTGTGGCTAACACTTTTAGAGAATTTGCCTTATCAGAAACACCTGACCGGAAATGGGTTGTATTTGATGGTCCCATTGACACTTTGTGGATAGAGAGCATGAACACAGTATTGGATGATAATAAAAAGGTAAATCATCATAATTAAAAGCAAAACAGATGCACAATATGAATATATTTAACACTACTGAACTGTAAAGTTAAAAATGGTTAATATGGTAAATTTATTTTTTTTACCACAATTTAAAAAAGCAAAGCAGATGCAGATAGGCTTAAACAATGTTATGTGTTCAACAACTAATCATCTCAGACTATATATTTAAAATAAGGGATGCAGCAAATTGAATAAGTTTATAAATTATCTTTTCAATGAAAACTATGCTGTAGTAAATTCTTTGCTTAATTTTTTAATTAGAATGCAAGTATATTAAAATTACTGTATTAGCAGCAAGGCATAGTAATGTAATGGGTGGCAATAAGTTAAGCGACTACAGTGTTAAGGTTTCTTATAGAACTTTAGTATTTTAGAAGAAAATAAAAAGCCCTCATTCTTTTTTGAAAACATCAGTTGCTTCAGTGCTTATATGTGGTACATTACCTTAAACCTATGAGATATACAAAAAAAGAGAAAATGGAAGTCTTCTAGTATTTATTTTAATTGAGAGATAACATAAGTATAAAATGTGCACTAACTTTTAGATTCTAAGATTTTTTTACATATGTGTACACTCACATAACCATCACCTAAATAAAAGTGCATAAAATTTATTGTGCCCTACAAAGTTCACTCATGTCCCTACCCAATCAGTATACCCTCCCCAAGGGGCAATCACTATTCTGACTTCTACTCTGATAAACTAGTTTTGCCAGTTCTTGAACTTAATATAAATAGAATCATACTCTTTAGTGTTTTCTTTCATTTGGTCAATATAGTGCTCTGTGATATTTATATTGTAGATCCATTTTATTTGTTTATTATTCTTTTTGTGTCTGTATTAGTATTCTGTGTTAGTATATCAATTTATTTTTTTGCTTTTATGAAATAATTATAATACTAAATAAGCAAACTAATTTAATTAGCATTCAAACATATACTCCAGTACTTTATCATAGGTGGTTAGTCATTTGTTCATATTCTTTTTTTCATTCATTCAGTCAGTCATATTGATTGAACTAAAGGGGAAAGTAAAGAGAGGAGAAATAGTGATGATTCAGAAGAGAGGGGTTAATCAGTCCAGTCAAGTCTAAGGATTCAGAGCCAAATGGCAGGATTGTTTCATATTGGATGAGAGGAGAGCAGGAAAGGTGAATGTATGGCTTTCATAGTGGAAATTTGAAGGCAAATCCTTTTGATGATTTATTTTTTCTTTGTGCAGTGGCAGGCCCTGGTTCTTTGTATACTCAAGGAGAAAGGGGAAGATTTAAATTAGCCATCATGGAAAATGGGAAAGACAGCTGCCTGGGAAAATATAGAAGCATATCTGAGTGTTATAGAGAACCTGATGGAGTTAAAGACCATGAATTATAAACTATAGTGCCAAGGTCTGCCTTTGTGAGATTTTCTGTACCAATTTAAGCACCTTGGATGTGGGTGTAGACAATGTTGCCAGACTGGAAATACAGAAAGACTTTAAAGATATTGGCATGAGAACGATAGAAGTGCTGGACCATAGAACAGAAGCTATCTAAAGAAAGAAGTAAAAACAACAGGGATATGAAAATCTCTATGAAAATGAAGAGCAAATATAGCAGGAGTCAATGAGTGAGAGAGCTGGATGGAGCAGAGACTTGAATGCTCAGAACTGTGTAGTGTTCCAGGAGAGAAGGTCCCAGGTAGATAAGGTAGATGGCTGGAGTGGAGTAGGGGAGAAGTAAGTGAAGACAAGGTAGTTAAATACCGGAGGCGGGGGGCGGGGGTGCTGTAATGAGATGTTTCCCCTTATGAACATTGGATCAGGCCAGAGTTATAGTAGAGAGAAAGAGACTGAGCCAGATGCCAAAGGCTTTAGCCAAGCAGGGGTTGTCAAAGGAGCAAGGGCTGTAATAGAGGATGGAATAGAAGTAGTTGGGAAATAGCATGGGGGAGCGAGGAGAATGTTGACTCCCCCTCCCAAATTTGTAGCAAGGAGAATGTTTGCTGAAACAGCCTGGTAGAAACTTAAAAGTATTCTAGACAAGCATTGTCCAGTAGAACTTTCTGTAGTGATGGACATATCTGCACTGTCCAATAAGGTAGCTACTAGTCACATGCAGCTATTGAGCATTTAAAATGTGGCTAAGTGCAATAGAAGAACTGAATTTTAAATTTTATCTAATTAAAATGAAATATAAATAGCCACATATGATTACTGACTGTCTTATTGGACAACCCAGCACTAGACTGTTCATTCATTTTACAGGTAAGAAACAGATCCAGAAATGTTAAATGCTGAATTGTTGACGAACTAGATAGGGGCAAAATTGGGATTAGAGTAATGAATCAGAGATGAAGCACTGAAAAATAAATGTAGAGGAAGAATTTTAAAGACTTAATAATGCAATTAATTTGGGGTATCAACAGTTTATAATTATTACCAACATTATTAAAAGATAATGATAATTCCAAAGGTGGAAGCCAAGGAGATTGAGGGGATACAATGGCTTTAATAATAATGGACAAGATAGGAATTTGGCAGGAAGGACACGGTTGATAAATTCAGTTTTTCACATATTTGATTAAAGAGGAATGTTTTAGATTAAGAGAGACCAAGAGGACATGGCAAGCCCAATGCATAGTCCTTGATTGAATTTTGGTTTGAATCAATCAGTTGAAAAGACATTTGTACAACTGAGAATATTTGAGTGTTGGCTGAGTGTTAGATGATATTAAGGAATTATTGGTAATTTTGTTAGATGTGATAATGTTCTTGTGGTTATATAGAAAAGTCCTTATTTTTAAAGATGAATATTGACATATTTGGTTGTGAAATGCCATGATGTTTGTAATGATCTTTAAAATACTTTTAAAAAAGACTAAGTAAATATGGCAAAATATTAACATAGGTTAAATCTACGAGATGGGTATGTGAGTGTTCATAGTATTCTCTATTTTTTCTATTTCTCTTTTTTTATTAATAAAAAAGGTCTTATGACAACTTTATAAAATCAGGAGTATTTCATGTAATTTTTTAATAACAAAAGCTGACGTTTGTATAGGATTTTATTTTTTTTTTCAATATATCATGTAGTTCCCCTCTCCCTTAATTCTATGAGAGGAAAATTATCCCTTTTTATAGATGAAGAGACTGAGAGTCAGAGATATTATATATTTGCTTACGTAGTAAGTAATTGACAGAACTAGACCTAGAATTAAGATTTTTTCTGGCTTCCATTCTAATACTTATTCCATTATATCATAGGAGATACTTTAATAAATAGAATAAATTTTTACCTGAGAAGGTTGAGATTTTTTTAAAATAAACATTTGAAAAATTATTGCCTTCAGCTCTGCCTTATGAGTGGAGAAATCATTCAAATGTCCCCTCAAATGAGTCTCATCTTTGAAGCAATGGACCTTTCCCAGGCCTCAGTAAGTTCATAATTTAATCTAACAGTAGTTTTTGTTTGTTCATTTATTCATTTGTTCACTTTGTCAATAAGTACTTTTTATTGTGTCAGAAAGCGAGTTAGGCACAAGGAATACAAAGATGAATAAGACACAGTGTATGCTCATTTAGGGAGGATGAGAACCATGCTAATAAATATATATATATTCCAGTACAGAGCTACATGTTAAGTGCTCTAAGAATATGGAGGGGGCGAGCACCCAAGAGAGGAATGGGTAGAGGAGGACGACAATGGAAAATGTTTGAGTGTTTGATCTGGTTTTGAGGGGTAAGACTTCTCCACAGAGACTTGTTGGGGCTGGGCATTCCAAATCATGACAAGATAACTTATAGAGACATGGAGCCATGCCATATCTGGGGAACTGTAACTGCAAATGGTTTCATCTAGTGTATGTGAATGCTGTAGAGGAAGATAGGAGCCAGATCATGAAGGACCTTATAAGTCATGCAAAGAATTAGTTAATAACTACAAGATTAGTAAAGGAAAACTTGTCTTTTTTCTGTAGCCTGCCACTGTAAGCCGCTGTGGCATGATTTATTTGGAGCCCTCACAGTTGGGATGGGAACCACTTGTGTCTTCTTGGTTGAATTCACTGAAAGGACCTCTACAGGAACCAGATCATCAAGCTCTTCTGAGAGGACTTTTTGACTGGTTAATACAGCCCACTTTAAGTCTTCGTAAGAAAAAATGCAAGGTAACACTATAATTCTCTTATACACTCAAATTTCTTTACTTTCCATTCAGTTTGACTAAGTCTAAAGTCAGAATGGTAGGATAAATAACTAAAATCAGTTTCTCCTTAGACTTGTAGTATCCACTTTTTTAAAAAATTGAAATATTTATTATGACAATCCATGATTCACATGCAGTTGTAAGAAATAATACAGAGAGATCCCACATACACTTCACCTAATGTCTCCCCATGGTAACATTTTGTAAGACTGTACTATAATATCACAACAAGGATATTGACATTGATAATATCTATTGATCTTATCTACACTTCCCTAGTTATACTTCTACTTGGGGTGTGTGTGTGTGTGTGTGTGTGTGTATTTGTGTGCATGCATTTAATTTTTTAATTTTAAAAATAAAAGTTATAATACTTAAAGTGTACATGTTGATTTGATATACATATATGTAGTGAAATGATTACCACAGTCAAGCTAATTAA
Source organism: Delphinapterus leucas (assembly GCF_059928025.1). Taxonomy (NCBI): domain Eukaryota; kingdom Metazoa; phylum Chordata; class Mammalia; order Artiodactyla; family Monodontidae; genus Delphinapterus; species Delphinapterus leucas. The sequence goes on along the minus strand of NC_143138.1, from coordinate 73,198,180 downwards.
CATATCTCCTCAAATAGCTAACATACTTTTGTGTGTGTGTGATGAGAGCACCTGAAATCTACTCTCTTAGCAAATTTCCAGTACTGGTACATATTGCATCAGGTATTATTAACTAAAGTCATCATGTTGTACATTAGATCTCTAGACTTATTCATCCTGCATAGATGTAACTTTGTACTATTTGCCCAGTATCTCCCCATTTCTCTCACCTCCCCACCACTGGTAACCTGTTTTACTCTCTGCTTCTTTTTATGTGTTCAACTTTTAGATTTTGCATACAAGTGAGATCATGCAGTTTTTTCCTTTCTATGTCTGGCTTATTTCACTTAGCATAAAGTCCTCAGGTTTTGTTTATGTTGTTGAAAATGGCAGGATTTTCTTTTTTAAGAATGAATATTATTCCATTATATATATACCACAATATCTTTATCCATTCATCCACCAGGGGACACTTAGGTGTTTCCATATCTAGGCTATTGTGAATAATGCTTCAATGAACATGGGAGCACAGATATCTCTTTGAGGTACTTATTTCATTTCCTTTGGGTGCTGTATCTAGAGGAGGCATTGCTGGATCATATTGTAGTTCTATTTTTAGTTTTTTGAGGATCCTCCACACTGTTTTCCATAATGGCTGGACCAATTTACACTCCCACCACCAGTGCATGAGGGTTCTCTTTTCTCCACATTCTCACCAACACTTATTATCTTTTATCTTTTTGGTAATACCCGTCCTAACAGGTGTGAGGTGATATTTCATTTTGGTTTTGATTTGCATTTCCTTGATGATTAGTGAGGCTGAGTGGCTTTTCATATATGTGTTGGCCATTTGTATGTTGTCTCTGGAAAAAAATGTCTATTCAGGTCCTATGCCCATTTAAAAAATTGGGTTGTTTGTGTTTTTGCTGTTGAGTTGTATGAGTTCCTTATATATTTAGGATATTAATTCCTTATTATATATATGATTTGCAGATATTTTTCTCCCATTCAGTAGGTTGCCTTTTCATTTTTTGATGGTTTCCTTTGCTGTGCGGAAAAGCTTATTAGTTTGATGTAGTCCCACTTGTTTATTTTTGTATTTTTGCCTGAGCTTTTGATGTCATATCCAAAAAAATCATTGCCAAGCCAATGTCAAGGAGCTTCCCCACCCCCACCACCATGTTTTCTTCTAGGAGTTTTATGGTTTCAGGTTTTACATTTAAGTCTAATCCATCTCAAGCTGATTTTTATGTCTAGTGCAAGGTAAGGGTCCCATTTCATTCATTTACATGTGGACATCCAGTTTTTTCAACACCAGTTATTAAGGAGACTATCCTTTCCTCATTGTATATTCTTGGCACCATTGCCAAAGATCAGCTGACCATATATGGTTGGGTTTATTTCTACTCTGTTCCACTGGTTTATATGTCCGTTTTTATGCCTCTACCATTCTGTTTTGTACTAGAGCTTTGTAATATAATTTGAAACCAGGAAGTGTGATGTGTCCAACTTTACCCTTCTCTCTTAAGATTACTTTGGCTATTTGAGGTCTTTTGTGGTTCCATACAAATTTTAGAATTGGTTTTTCTATTTTTGTAAAAAATGTCATTGGAATATTGATAGTGATTGCATTGAATCTGTAGCTCACTTGGGTAGGATGGACATTCTTCCCAATCCTTGAGCACAGAATATCTTCCCATTTATTTGTGTCTTCAGTTTCTTTCATTACTGTTTTATAGTTTTCAGTGTACAGATATTCCACATCCTTGGTTAAATTTATTCTTAAGTATTTTATTCTTTTTGATGCTATCATAAATGGGATTGTTTTCTTGATTTCCTTTCTAAATAGGTCATTGTTGATGAAAAGAAATGCAACTGATTTTTGTGAGTTGGTTTTGTATCCTGCAGCTTTATTGAATTTATTAGTTCTAAAATGTTGTGTCCCCCTTCCCTCCCATCTCCGTGGAGTCTTTAGGGTTTCTACAAATAGGATTATGTCATCTGCAAAGAGAGATAAATTTACTTCTTCTTTTCTGATTTGCATGTTTTTTGTTTCTTTTTCTTGTCTCATTGTTCTTGTCTCATTGTGCTAGTACTTCTGGCGCTGTATTGAATAAAAGTGGTGAGAGGGGGCATCCTTGCCTTGTACCAGATCTTAGGGGAAAAGCTTTCAATTTTACCCAATTATGATTTTAACTCTGGGATTTTCATAAGCGGCCTTTATTTTGTTGCAGGGATTTTTATCATGAATGGATATTGAACTTTGTCAAATGTTTTTTTCTGAATCTCTTCAGATGATTATGTGGTTTTATGTTTCATTCTGTTAATGTGTTGTATCACATTGATTGATTTGCATATGTTAAACCAACCTAGGATCCCAGGGATAAATCCCACTTGGTTATGGTGTATTCTCTTTTTGATCAGTTGTTGAATTCAGTTTGCTAGTATTTTGTTGGGGATTTTTGCATCTACATTCATCAGAGATACTGACCTATAGTTTTTTGTTTTTTTGTTTTTTTCTTGTGGTGGCTTTCTCTGGCTGCTGGCTTCAGAGAATGAGTTCAGAAGTATTCCCTCTACTTCTACTTTTTGAAGAGTTTGAGAAGGATTTTTATTAATTCTTCTTTGAATGTTCGGTAGAGTTGTGAAGCTGTGAAGTCATCTGGCCCTGGGAGTTTTTGTTGGGAAGTATTTGATTACGACTTCAATCTGCTTATCTGTTATTGGTCTATTCAGGCTTTCTGTTTCTTCTCTATTCAGTTGTGGTAGGTTGTATGTTTCTAGGAATTTATCCATTTCTTCTAGATTATCCAATTTGTTTGCATATAATTGTTCATAATAGTTCCTTATTATTTCTTTTTATTTCTGAGTCATCCATTGCAATGTCTCCTCTTTCATATCTGATTTTATTTATTTGAGTCTTCTCTCTTTTTTCTTGGTTAGTCTAGCTAAGGGTTTGTTTATTTAGTATATTTTTTTAAGAAACCAACTCTTAGTTTTGTTGATTTTTTTTCTATTGTTTTTCTAGTCTCTATTTGATTTATTCCTACTCTGATCTTTATTATTTCCTTCCTTCTGCCAACTGTGAAATTAGTTTGCTCTTATTTTTCTAGTGCTTTAAAGTGTAAAATTAGGTTGTTTATTTGAGATCATTTTTCTTTTTTAATGAAAGTGTTCATTGCTATAAACTTCCTCTTAGTACTGCTTTTGGTGTACCTCATAAGTTTTGGTATGTATTGTTTCCATTTTCATTTGTCTCAGGATATTTTTTGATTTCCTCTTTGACCCAGTGGTTGTACTTACGTTATTTAGTTTCCACATATTTGTGAATTTTCTCTCTTTTTTTTTTTTTTCTGATTTCTAGTTTTAATCCATTGTGGTCAGAAAAGATACTTGGTATAATTTCAATCTTCTTAAGTTTCTTAAGACTTGTTTTATGATCTGACATGGGGTCTATCCTAAAGAGTATTCTTTGTGCACTGGAAAAGCATGTATATTCTTCTGCTCTTGGGTGAAAAGTTGTGTATATATCTGTTAGGTATGTTTGGTCTATGGTGTTCAAGTTCACTGTTTCTTTACTGATTTTCTGTCTGGATATTCTATTCCTTATTGAAAATGGGATATTGAAGTCTTCTAATATTATTGTATTGCTATCAGTCTCTCCTTTCGTATCAGTTAGTATTTGTTTTATATACTTAGGTGCTCTGATGTTGGGTGCATATGTATTTACAGTTGCTTTATCTTCCTATTCAATTGATCATTTTATCATTATGTAATAATAACCTTCTCTGTCTCTAGAGATAGTTTTTGACTTAAAGTCTACTTCATATTATTTAAGTATAGCCATTTCTGCTTTCCTTTGGTTACGGTTTGCATGGAATATCTTTTTCCATCCCTTCATATTCAGCCTATGTGTGTCCTTAAATCTAAAGTGAGTTTCTTATAGACACCATACAGTTGGATCTTCGTTTTTTTTTATCTATTCAGCTGCTCTGTATCTTTTTACTGGGGAGTTTAACCTATTTACATTTAAGCTATCTATTGATAGGAAAGAATTTACTATTGCTATTTTAAAAACTATTTTCTGTTTATCTTGTAGTTCTTTTGTCCCTCTTTTCTATCTTGCTGTCTTCCTTTGTGTTTTGTTTTGTTTTGTATTGATAGGATTTGATTCCTCTTTTTCTTTTGTGTAACTTCTATAAGTATTTTCTTTGTTGTTACCAAGGAGCTTACATATATTATCTTAAAACAGGGTACTTTAAGCTGATAACAACTTAATTCATTTACATGTAAGAACTCTCCACTTTTATCCCTCCTTTCCCCACATTGTAGGCTATTGATGTCACAATTAACATTTATTTATAGTATGTATCCATTAACATAATTTAGTTATAGCTGTTTTTAATACTTTTGTCCTTTAGCTTTTATAGTTGAATTAAAAGTGATTTTACACAGCACCATTATAGCAATATCCACCTTTGGTTTTTATTTTATTTTATTTAGTTAGTTATTTTTGTCTGTGTTCGGTCTTCATTGCTGTTTGCGGGCTTTCTTTAGTTGCGGTGAGTGGGGACTACTCTTCGTTGTGGTGCACGGGCTTCCCATTGCGGTGGCTCCTCTTGTTGCGGAGCACGGGCTCTAGGCACATGGGCTTCAGTAGTTGTGGCACATGGGCTCAGTAGTTGTGGTTTGTGGGCTCTAGAGCACAGGCTCAGTAGTTGTGGCACATGGGCTTAGTTGCTCCGCGGCATGTGGGATCTTCCCAGACCAGGGCTCAAACCCATGTCCCCTGCATTGGCAGGTGGATTCTTAACCACTGCGCCACCAGAGAAGTCCCCACCACGCTGTGGTTTTATATTGCTGAAGTTACATCCAAATAACCCAGAGGTAAAATTTATTCCAGCTATACTCTTTGGATTAAAATTATCGTGACTAAAGATTTAAAAATTCCATATTTTAAAGTTATTTTAGGGAATTCCCTGGCAGTCTAGTGGCTAGGACTTGGCGCTTTCACTGCCAGGGCCTGGCTTCAATCCCTGGTCAGGGAACTAAGATTCCACAAGCCAAGTGCCCCCCCGCCAAAAAAATAAATAATAAAAGGATTTTAAATATGTACCTTTAAAAACTCACATATACATATAGTATTTTGTGAGAAAACTTTACATATTGTGTTAGTTTCCTGGGGCTGTTGTAACAAATTACTATACACTTGGTGACTTAAAGCAACAGAAATTTATTCTGTCACAGTTCTGGGGCCAGAAGTCTGAAATCAAGGTGTTGGCCAGAATGCGCTTCCTCTGGTAGCACTAAGAGAGACTCTTTACTTATCTCTTCCAGCTTCTTTTGGCTCCAGCCTTTTTTTGACTTGTGCCTGCATAACTCTAGTCTTTTTCTTCATGTTCACATGGCCTTCTACTCTCTGTGTCTCTCCACTATGTGACTTTTATAAGGATTTAGGACTTTGAATTTAGGGCCCACCAGATAATCCAGAATGATCTCCTCATCTTGAGACTTTAACTTAATTACATTTTCAAAGACCCTTTTTCCAAATAAGATCACCTTTGTGGCTTCCTGGGATTAGGATGTGGATATATCTTTTTGGGGACCACCACATAATAGAGAAGGGAAAAGAGTATTCAGTAGATTTTTATCCTAAAATACTATTTTGGAGATAGGAAAAATACCTTGCATAAAATAAAAGAAGACAATTTCACTTTATGAAGATTCTGTACAACATCTCATAGAAAAAATATACAAATAATCATTTTTCAGTTTTTAAAATTTTAAAGCTAATACTATACGTCGTAAAAAATACAAAATAGGGGCTTCCCTGGTGGTGCAATGGTTGAGAGTCCGCCTGCCGATGCAGGGGACGTGGGTTCGTGCCCTGGTCCGGGAGGATCCCACGTGCTGCGGAGCGGCTGGGCCCGTGGGCCATGGCCGCTGGGCCTGCACGTCCGGAGCCTGTGCTCCGCAGCGGGAGAGGCCACAGCGGTGAGAGGCCCGCATACCGCAAAAAAATAAATAAACTTCATCTTTCTGATAATGAGTGATAGATTTTCTTTTCATAATTCATTCCCATATTTTCCATAGCCAGTTAGTCCCCAGCATCTATTGATTTTTCCCTCATTGCTAACTTTCGTATCTGTCTTCTCTCCATCGCAGTTCCTCTGACCACCCTACTTCATCCTGTCATAATAGCTTCAGTTCTGACCTTCATCATTTCCTACCTGAATCAGTACAATAGAGCTACTCTGGTCCAGTCTACATCCTGCTACCAGAATGAGGATTCCAAAACACAAATTCATTCCATTTACTCCCCTACTTAAAACCCTCCATTGGAACCCTCTTCGTCTTAGCATGACATCCTTAACATAGCCTATAATGCCTTTCAGGATCTGACCCCTGTCTGCTTCTCAGGTTTTATTTCTTGCCATTCCTCTCTCACACCCTCTTTTCACATCCTACAGAATCCCTTTAATACTCTGTGTCCACTCACATCTCCATGTCTGTATATATGTTGTTTCCCCTGCCTTGAACATTATTCCCTTCTGCACCTGGTTAACTCACACTTTCCTTCTAAATTCATCTCAGCTATTCCTTCATCTGGGAAATCTTCCTTGATTATTCCTCTCCTATTTCCCTCCTTGTCTTCCTACCTGGGTCTGGGCTAATTGTTTATCCCAAGTAATCTAGTAGCCTCCCACTACCTTGGGACTTACTCTGTCATGTCATTATTATACCATATTATTTTAGTCTATTTAATTTCAATACCACTTCTTTTCAGAGATCATGTGTTTTATTTTCATATCTCCTAGCTTGGTATATAGGTATACTGTGTTTTTGATAAATGTTTGTTGAATAAACAGATGAATAAATGGGTGTTATAAACTTCTTTTCTACTATCTCTAGAGCATTGTTTATTCTCTTACTAGTTTTCATTTCTCAAAGAATTCAGAATAAGAATATGTTTTGCACAACTGTGTAATGTAATATGCTAGACTAAAATATTTGAGAGATTTTTATCATGCCTACAATTTAAATTCCTTAAGTTTAAATTTTATAAAGACCTTAGGAAAACTACATTTTTAATGAAATGTTTATTTTCTTTTATTATGTAAATAAGATGAAAGTAAAGTATCTTATTCTTTTCACTTTGAAGGAACTGATTCCTACAAGCGATAGCAATGTAGTTGTATCTCTCACACGCCTCTTTGAAGTACTCCTGTGTAATGTGGTAGAAAACGATCCTACCAGCAAGCACATTCGTGTTTGGATTATGGTTGGTTTTATACTTATTCTGTTTTTTAATTATGGAATAAAATATGCCTCTGGCAAATGATACTTGTGTTGAGAAAGACATTACAAGACCTAGAGCTGTTTTTTGGTGAGCACCAAAAGAATACCTGAAGACATTAAAGTTGCCCTGACCTGGTATTCTGATTTAAAAAACGATTTAGAGAAAGTAAAATATGTCAGAATGAATCAAGACACCCTATTACTTATGAAAGATCATAATTTGATAAACACTTAATAAGGTGATGATATTAAACCAATATGGACTTCAGGTGAATTGATCTTGTCTAAATGTTAAGCTAGAGTTAGGCTACAACAAACTGGCTATGAAAGACTAGGAGCAGGCATCCAACCAGCTGGGTGGAGCATTGCAGGCAGAATTCATAGAGGATATATGTAGGAAGGAGTCAGTGGTCCAGGTTAATTAATGTCTAGAGATCATAGAGAATGGCAGAGAATAAGGCTCTCAGGGAGCCAAAGGAAAGAGGTGTTCTGTACTCTTCCCTGGTCTATGCTACTTTCCTATCCACCACCTTATTCTCAAATACCTCGATCTCCTCTTTCAATCTATCTTCTATTCTACTCTGTGGTAATAGCAGTTCCCTCCCATGGTTTTCCCTTCACTTTGTTGCCACAGAAAATTTTCTCTCAAAATATTTTTGATAGATTTTTCTAACTAGATAAGGCATGTACCTAGAGCAAAATTCAAAAGAGCAAAGTAAGTTTTCCACCCATACCAGTCCCCCAGCCACCCTCAAGGCAACCACTATTACCAGTGCCTCATGTAGCCTGCTAGACATATTTGATACATATCCTCTTCTATATGTATACATATTTTATACATGTTAGCGTACTATACATACTGATTTGCATCTTTTCTCACAATATATTTTGGAGATCTTTCCATATCAGTATTGGGTTACCTTTTTTTTTTTTTTTTAAATAGCTACATGTATTCCAGCGTATGTAGCATATTCCAATTAAGCTGACTTCTATTGAAGAACATTTGGGTTGCTTCAGATATTTTGCTACCACAAACAGTGTTGCAGTAAATATTCTTGTACATATATCGTTTTGTCTAGTGGGAATATATTTGAAGATAAACTCCTAAAAGAGAAATTCCTAGGTCATTTGGCATGAGAATTTTAATTTAGATACATAGTGCCAGAGGAATGATTCGTTACGTGACTTAGATGTGCTCCATTCTACTTTATTTGTAAATCTGACCTTTTCCAAGTAGATTAATTAGAACTTAATGTACTATATTTTAATCTGTTAAAATTTCCTTTTAAATAGTTTAAATTAATTTTTCTTTTTAACCAACAGGCTTGCTTTATATTTTCTTTGATTTGGTCCATTGGAGGAAGTTGTGATACAGATGGTCGCATTGTTTTTGACATTTACATACGATTAGTCATATTGGGAAAAGATGAAAGCAACCCAATACCTGACTCTGTGGGTAAATGGGAATGCCACTTTGATGAAAAAGGCCTAGTCTATGACTACATGTATGAGGTATGATATAAAATGCTTGTTATGATAAGCTGTAAAACACAAAGTCTTAGATCAGCAGTCAAAAGTGGGTTCCCATCCTAGAGTTACTTTGACTCCTGTGGTTAGCATTTTAGTCCCTTCTCTTCAGTTTCTCCTCCTATAACTTGTGGACAGTATAGATAAACTTATTTTGAGAATATTTTATAATTTCAGATTTAAATTAAATCTATTTTCTCCAATTTAAAAAAGAATTCACAAGAAGATTCTTTTAAACAGTAAGCATTTGCATAATTATTTGATTCATGCAAATTTTACTTCACAGTGCCATAAGATCTGGATAGAGACTTATTACAATTTTACCTAAACCTAGAAATACAACTGACTAGCACAGCCAGGACTTGTACCCAGCTCTCCTGATTGCCAGTGCAGAAATCTTTCCCTAAAACCATGTTAACACAGAATTTTAAGAATATGACCAGAAAGAGAGTTTCATCCTCATTAGTCACAGTGGGAAGTGAATAGAATAACCTCTAAAACTAAAAAATCAAGAAGTGATAACACAAGCATATTCTTTAAGAATTGAAGGTAAATATCAAAATATCCAGCTTAAAGAGGCAAAGGTAGTTGCTGTTAGAGAGGAGAAAAGAGTGGGAAACTGCTGTTTTTCCTTAACCTTGTAAACTTTTGACTCTAAAATAGTGCATAAATAACTTTGATAAAAATAAAAGCTAAAACCTAAGAAATTAAGAATATGAATTACTGAAGAAACACTCACCCAAACTTGCAAAATTACCGTCACCCAGACACAAACCATATACATATACAACTTGCCAGAAAATATTTAAAGATTCTTAGATGCCAGCCATAGCACTGGAGTCCAAGAGACCTCCCTCTTTGCCAGGTGCTAACTCTTTTGTTGACTGATGGTGAGAGGCCTTAGGATCTCCAGGGAAGGGCAGGACAACTTGGAGAGGAAGATATCTGTGTGGGGGAGGGTGGATTCCCTAATCAGGATCACTTAGGGCATCAAGACAGCAGCTGTTTAGCCCCTGGTTCAGAAGAACTTCAGTAATGTAACAGTCAGTCCAGCCATTCCAATATGTCCTGGCTGAGAATCAGCCTGGATCAATATGCCAAAGAGAATAATTTTAGAGAAACAAATATGAGTTTATTTGATATTTTGTTTCTAGTTAGATTATTGCCCATTTACTTTAAAATATGAAAACATTAAGCCAAAGTCCTGTCAATTGTAACTTCAGCCACATCAGAGTGGCTCTCAGATAAATTCTTGATATATGCACAAGGACATCTTGAAGTCAGTCTGGAAAGATTAGAGTGTTAAGAGGACAGGGACTTCCCTGGTGGCACAGTGGTTAAGAATGCATCTGCCAATGTAAGGGACACAGGTTAGATCCCTGGTCTGGGAAGATCCCACAGGCCGCGGAGCAACTAAGCCCATGTGCCACAACTACTGTGCCTGCACTCTAGAGCCCGCAAGCCACAACTACTGAGCCTGCGAGCCACAACTACTGAGCCCATGCACCACAACTATTGAAGTCCGCGTGCCTAGAGCCCATGCTCCACAACAAGAGAAGCCACTGTATTTCACAATAAAAAGGAGGAAAAGGCTGTAAAGTTTTTAAAAGCAAATATGATAACTGTGCTAAAAAGAGCCTTTTAGATAGCAAGTGCATGGTTATAATACTTTAAAATTTATGTTCTCTTATAGTTGAAAAACCGAGGTCGCTGGATCCACTGGAATGAATTAATTAAAAGTACTAATTTAGGAGATAAATGTGTCAAGATTCAAGATATCATAGTCCCTACAATGGATACAATTAGATATACATTTCTAATGGATTTGAGTATTGCCTATGCAAAGTAAGAAACTCTATTATAAACATGCATTTTAAATATTAGAGTACCTTTCTAATAGGATCATAGGATTTTTTAAAATAATTTTTTTTATTTTTATTTATTTTTGGCTGTGTAGGGTCTTTGTTGCTGCACACGGGCTTTCTCTAGTTGCGGCGAGTGGGGGCTACTCTTTGTTGTGATGTGCGGGCTTCTCATTGCAGTGGCTTCTCTTGTTGCGTAGCACGGGCTCTAGGTGCACGGGCTTCAGTAGTTGTGGCACGCAGGCTCAGTCGCTGTGGCTTGCGGCGTCTAGAGAGCAGGCTCAGTAGTTGTGGTGCACGGGCTTAGTTGCTCCATGGCAAGTGGGATCTTCCCAGACCAGGGCTCGAACCCATGTCCCCTGAATTGGCAGGCGGATTCTTAATCACTGTGCCACCAGGGAAGCCCAGGATCATAGGATTTTTGAAGTGAACTTTGAGGTCATCCATTTTCAGATGACTAGGACCCTGAGGGACTAATTGACATTTCCATAGTGACATCTGTTACTTGTGGTAAACCTGAAATCCAGGTTTCCTATTGCCCACTTCAAAGTCTTTACCATCATACTTTGTTGCCTCATAAGCCATCTTTTATTTCTTTTATTTGTAAAGCAGATTAAAAGTCAGTTACAGTGTTACTGTTAAAAAGGTATGCATTCTACTCACAGGTTCATTGTACTCCTGAGGGATCAGACTAACCATGATCCACATTTTCCCATTTGGCATTTTTGAGATCTGTCCTATGCTAGTTCTTCATAACTTAAGATGAGCATAAAAGACTCAGACTTAAATAAGAAGAGCACATCAAAAAAGATGAAAAGCCTAGCACGTACCATAGACATATCCATACCAATTTTCTTAATAACACTTTTATAGTTATTTTTCTTTGAAACACTAGCCATAATTTATCATTAATATTATTTAAACTGGGGCTTCCCTGGTGGTGCAGTGGTTAAGAATCTGCCTGCCAATGCAGGGGACATGGGTTCAAGCCCTGGTCTGGGAAGATCCCATATGCCACGGAGCAACTAAGCCCATGTGCCCCAATTACTGAGCCTGCGCTCTAGAGCCTGTCAGCCACAACTACTGAGCCTGTGGGCCACAAGTACTGAAGCCCACACACCTAGAGCCCGTGCTCCACAACAGGAGAAGCCATGGCAATGAGAAGCCCACGCACCACAACGAAGAGTAGCCCCCGCTCGCCACACCTAGAGAAAGCCTGCGCACAGCAATGAAGACCCAATGCAGCCAAAAGTAAAAAAATAAAATTATTAAAAAAATATTATTTAAACTGGACAAGCTTACATTATATACATGAATGTCATGGTTTATTTGTTTTTGATGAAGAACCTGTTTCTGCGTGAATTTTGTGACAGTTTTATCCTGTTTATTAAAAAAAAAGAAAAATAGCTTATGAGGGAACATTATTTTATCCCTATTTTGTACCCATAGTTGCATTTTTGCATTTAGAGGCTAATATTAAAAACTTCATTAAGCAAGGGAAGTACTTGTCAATGCTGGGGAATTCCTGGTACAGGAATTCTCTTGTTCCATGAACCATTTGTCAGAATAATGCTTTTGAATGAATAAGTACAAACATAGGATTATAAAGCAAACTACATATTAAAATATATTTATTAAAATATTGAACAGATTTGAGCTATAGTAGTAGTAATGTGCTTTTTATTAACACATTAAATAATAAGATCCAGCCGTGAGTCTGATGATGATCATAATTTTGAAGAAGCAATGGACATAAGTGATATTTTTGAGATACCTCTAACAATTGTAATATTTAGTATAATATCTGTGATTTCTACTGATGACAAATATTAACAATATTATTATTGATAATAAAGTACACAGGTACTATATTATAAATTGCTCCATTTTAGTTAAGGGTAGTGAAAGTAAAGGTATAAACTCTATGTCATCTAAGTTCACAAACTCTCAATATTGTCTAAGAATTTCTTCAGTTTGATCCATGAACCTCAAGTTAAGAACAGTGTTTATTTAGTAAAATTATTTTAATAAATAGTTTTCCATAGCATGTTACTCAGACTGGCAAGCGTAGATGAATTCTCAGGCATCACTGTAGTTCTAAATGATCTTTTTTTGTTTATAGTATTAATTTTATGTTTCTACTTCAATGATAATTTTAAAAATTAATATTATCATTATTTGGGTCATATAGATGACTCTTTATACCTGATTACTGCTGCTCAGTTTTAGTGCCAGCCTTTGTGTTTGTCTTTATGTAGCATGTGATGCCAAGTTGTCAATTAAAGTGACAGTATTTAATTTTTAATTCAGTATGTCTCAAACTGGGATTCTCCAGGGTTCTGTGAACATAAACTCTTAGGATTTTTTTTTTCCCTTTAAAATTAGTTCAGACCACTCAAAAATGAGAAACCCTGCTTTTGAAACCCTTGGAATAGGGAATTCCTTAGAGTTTGCTTTTAGACAAGTATTTTCAGTTAGTAACACTGACTTGATTCAAAAATGCTATTAATGGGCATATATAACCGTTACCTTTAGAATTCGTTGTTATTTAGTTTCTCACAAAAACTTTGTGCTATTGAGATAACTGCGAAACACTTTCAACCTCTCTTATTGTCATCATCCTATTAGTCTATTCCACACAGCACCCTCTTGCCTGTATCTCTAACTAAAAAGTACAAATACATCACTTTTCTGAGGAGACAAACTTTGGCTTTTTTTTTTTTTTTTTCTGAAAAGTTAAGCGTGTTACTACTCGTTTTATGAGTGTTTTTGCATATAGCAATGTTACATTTGTTCAAATCATAGTTTGTTACTATTTAAATTTCAGTAAGTAAGCAAAACTGTGTGCCAATTGTTACTTTCACCGGTCTTTTATGAAATTACAATGATAAATTGAAATGTGAGTTTTTGGATGAAGTTGATTTGATTACTATTTAGGTTTTCAACTAAATCCAGCCTCCTCTAATTGAAATGTATTCTGACTTTTTCTCCTTTTGAATGATATGTTCACTGTTTCATTAAGGCCGCTACTTTTTGTGGGTCCAACGGGTACAGGAAAATCAGTGTATGTGAAGAATAAGCTGATGAATCACTTGGAAAAGGACCTGTACTTTCCTTTTTATGTTAATTTCTCCGCACGGACCAGTGCCAATCAGGTTCAGGTTAGTTAAAAGCCAGAAACATGGATCTATAGTTATTAATTTTTTTGCCTTTTTGATTAGCATTTAAAATGTATTTTAAATGAGCAGCTGTGTAAATCCTCTATGAATTTAAATAAAACTTCAAAATTTCTTTTTGGCATTACAAGTAAGTTTTAAAAATCAGATTTTAAGGACAAAAGTTCAAGAGAACATTTTTGCATTAATACTGAATTGTTGAGCTTTGTCATCATTTTTTTCAAGCCCAAGAAGCAACAATTGATTTCTTAACTGGAGAAGTAAAGGAGAAGGGAGGGAGGGTGGAAGAGAGAGAGGGAAGGAGAGAGAGAAGGAGACAAGGGGAGAGAGAGAGAGAGAGAGAGAGAAAACTTGTTCTTTTGAGACTCTCCTAGATGGTCCCCTAGGGGTATTTGCTGCCTACTGAAGTTCTGTCAGTGAAAGATCTTTCAAACCATATACTGTTTATTGTATGACCTTCTGTGACAGGAAACTGTGCATCCCACCCTTTACCCCCAGAGGTACCAAGATGAAAGTACTGCATGAGATCTTTTCTAATCACCATTTTTATCATCCATTCCTAAATTTATATCTGTCCATTCTCTCCTGATCTATGGTGCTCATTTTCGTTGTTTTAAGCCAGTAGAATTCCCTAATTTCAAAATACTACAGATTTAGATTAGTGCTTTTAGATATTAAGTTAAAGTTAATAGATATGTTGGGGTATCCAATATAGAAAATATTTTGTGTGTGTTTGTGCATATGTGTGTATACAATATAAATATATAAATAGGTGTAACAATTGGTTACATATAAACATGTAACAATTCTGAGCACATAGAAGGATTTCAATATATGCTCTCTGAATGATGTTGAATATGAAGTTTGGTATAACCCTAAAATGAATAAATATAAATGAATAAACATGCACATAGTGTTGCTTGGCATTATTTCCTTACATAATTAGACTGTTAAATTTCTTTTTTTTTTTTCTGGTGTTAAGTATGGCTTTAAATATACTACTATTTCTTTTTTAAATTTTAGAACATTATTATGGCTAGGCTGGATAAAAGACGCAAAGGAGTTTTTGGACCACCTATGGGAAAGAAGTGCATAATTTTTATAGATGACATGAATATGCCTGCATTGGAGAAATATGGAGCTCAACCTCCTATTGAATTATTACGACAGTTTTTTGACTGTGGGAATTGGTAACTATTTAATTAAAGTCTTAAGTAGCCATGCTGAAGTTATTTCTTGTTCTCTTTTTCTATTTTAATTTCTCACATCAAAATAATACATTTTCTCAAATTACTTATGGAAGAAAATGGTTGCTCAGATTTTCCTATAAAGAAAATTTTAGAAGACTTTTCTATACCTTTTTATACCATGGAAGAATAATCCAGTATTAATTTTTGTCCTTTTTATCTACTACTTTCAATTATTAAATATAATTTACAAATTACATCTTTCACCATCACCCAGCACTGAGAATTTGTGGGTAGCCTCCAACCTAAGTAACCGTAATCAGCACCCTATGTTTCTACCATTTTAAAATTCTTTATATTATCTATAACTATTTGGGACTACTGTATCCTTGGGATGGCTTGGTTTTGACACCAATTTCGTAGATAACTCTTCCATTCCTCCCACCCTATTTTATGATAACGTGGTTAGTTTCCAACAAATAAGACATTGTATCTTTTAGTTCGGATTAATAATTCTTCATTTCCTCCTGTTAAAATACTTTCCTAATCCCTAATATCCCATGATTTTTATCTCAAGGCAAGGGTAACCTAACTGTGAAGCTAAGTCATATTTTGGGATTATATTTTTGTTGTTGTTATTGCATGCCCTTGGAATCCTGCCTCCAGGAGATAACCACTGTTAATAGTTTATTCCCTATTCTTCCAAGGTTTTTTTCTATATAAATATATTTTTGTTAAAAAAAGACCCATATTACATATAATGTTTTTGCAACTTATTTGCACTTAAATATTTATCGATATTATTTGTCTGTCTCATTCATTTTGTTGCCTTTTAATACTGTTTAGTTTTGTGGATCTTGCTATAATTTACTTAACCAGTCCCTTATTGACAGTTACTAGAGTTGTTGCCAAAAATCAAGTCATATTTTCATACTTTCTATGGTACTTTTAGACTAAGAACTGGCTGTACAGATTTCTTCCATAACCACCCCCCTTTTTTGCAAGAACTTCAATATTAAAGGACTTTATGACCTGTTGGAAATAAGCAGCTTTTCACTTTGAGTGGTTCCAGCTAAACTGAGTCATTTGTATACCCCTTCTGATAAAAACTTCTTTGAAGCTTTGTTATTCCCTAATGGGTCTCTTTTTATATAACAAAATTGTGTATAGGTTCTATTTATACATCCTTTTGTGCTCCGAAGATAAGATTTGAGATGAGAAAAAGAAATCAGGACTTAGCTGTAAGTAGAATAAGTATATAGTTTATTGTTCAAACCAGGATATTTCTGAGAGAAAAAGGGGAGTGTTACTAGTTACTACAGGACAGGCACAAACAACAATTGTCCTAGGCAAAGTGGGACATATTGTCATTTACCTGTAACCATCCACAAAAAAGATTGATCTCTCATCCATACTTCTGGATTTGGAGTGTGAAGAGGCAAAGGAGAGTCAAATTGGAAAGAACTGAAAAAAAGAAAGGCAAGAGCAAGAGGAAGGGACCTTCTAGATACTCAGAATCTGGGCAACAGAATCAGTGTCACTGAAAGGAGAAATAGAGTGCTGCTTTAAAACAAGTTTTCTCTGCAGATTGGTGGTTGCCTGAGGTGGGGGATAGGGGGAGCAAAATAGGTGAAGAGGGTCAAAAGGTACAAATTACCAGTTATAAAATGAGTAAGTCAGGGGCTGTAATGTACATCATGGTGACTATAGTTAATAATACTGTATCGCATATTTGAAAGTAGCTAGGAGGGTGAATCTTGCAAGTTATCACAAGAAAAAAAATTTTGTAACTATGTATGGTGACAAATGTTAACTGGACTTATTGTGGTGATCATTTTACAATTTGGACAAATATCAAATCATTACGGTGTACACAGACACTAATATAATGTTATGTCAGTTATACCTCAATTTAAAAAAAAAGAAAAATTATAGAAATCCTTAAAAAAAAACTTCTCTCTTACTCCAAGCATTATCTAATCTTCTTCCATTTAAAGAAGCTAAAATCAGATTAATTTTCTAAGGAGATCTACTTTTCAATCCATCTTTTTGGCTTTATAACTGATTGTTTTGGAATTTTTATGTGCTTTCAAGGTATGACCTTAAGGACACAAGTAAAATCACGTTGGTTGACATAGAACTGATTGCTGCCATGGGCCCTCCAGGTGGTGGAAGAAATCCAGTCACTCCCCGTTTTATTAGACATTTCAACATCTGCACTATTAATACTTTTAGTGATGAAACCATGGTCCGAATCTTCTCATCAATTGTAGCATTCTACCTTAGGACTCGAGAATTTCCTCCAGAGTACTTTTTAGTTGGGAACCAAATTGTCAATGGGACTATGGAGGTGAGCAAAGAATGCAATAGAGTGTTTTAGTACTACATATATCCTTATTTGATCCTTCCTTTTTGTTTTTTTTTAACTTCTTTTTTCCCTTAGCCACTTTAGTCTTCAGTGTCAGAGAAGCTGTTAGGAAGGCTTGGGAACAGGAAGATCATAGGCTTTGAAATTGGGGAATCTAACTGGGTTTGAGTCTTGACTGCTATTTCCTAGCTATCTGGCCTTGAGCAAGTAACTTGACCTTCCAGAAACTTACTTTTTAATCACGAAAATGGGAGATAATACCTATTTCACAAGGTTATTATAAGGAAATCATCCAGAACAAATATCTGCCATACTGTGGGTGTTTCCCTAATTGTTGGGTTCCTACTCTAGTATTTACTAATTTTCCCTTCTCTCTCTTCCCTCCCATTCTTCATGTTGTGTCAAAAAAAAAAAAAGAAACTTAAGAAGCTTATGAATACATTATTTTTGCCAGACCACATAACTTAGGAGTAGCAGTGAAAAAAAAGAGAATACAAGGGTGGGACTAGAAAACAAGATTGCCCATATGGCCAAAGAGCAGCCCTTAACTTATTCAGGGTGTGTTACCTGCTTCTGCTCAGAGGCCAGAGCCAGCCTCATCGCTGATGGTAAAAGGGAAAAAAATGTATTTAAGGTAATTTAGTGATAATCTCATTGAACTAAGCTTTCTGGAGCCTTGATACAGTGGGGTTCACTTTGGCATCACTGCAACCAGAAGCAAAAATCTCCCTAGAATCATTCCATCAGTTTCCAAGAGCACTGTATCTTTCTAAAGTTCTTCTGCCCCTGTTCTGGTGGAAAATTGGGTTGTTAAAATAGAGAAACTATGAGCAAAGAGATAGTACATTATTATAATTTTTGTACTTATACAGAAAAGTTCTTCTATTTATAAAATATGGTAGTTATATTTCAGGCATCTCCTGGAAAGAGAGGGGAGTTGGTTAGGCAAAAGAGGATACAGAAAGGATCCTCTTTTTTTTGTCTTTGATGTATTGTAGACCTACCATGTGTGGAGATTAGGGGAGATGAATTAGAGAACATATATAAATAAAAAATAATTTCATTCGGATTTTTTTTCAGGCTATATTATAAAAGGTTTAATTTACCTTTCTTAAAGAGAATGTTAAACTTCATTTGGTGAATTCAGCTTGTAGTAAAAATATACTTCATTTTGATATTATAGCCAATTAAGATAGGAGGAGGAGAGGGGAGAGAGAAAACAAGAGAGAGAAGGGAAGGGAGAGAACACGTTGATTTGTTTTGAAGTCAGTGGTGGTCAAAGAAAACTGTTTCATCATCCTCTTCATTTCGAACGCTTCAGAATGAGTTATCTGATTTCACTTTCTACTAAAGTTTTTGTTAACTATTTAATCCCAGGTCATTCGCCTTTAAATGGAACAACCATAATTACTGGGAAATAAAAGCTTTGTCACTTCTTGAGCTTGGATGGAATCAGATAATAATAAGTTCCCTCAACTTTGTAATGCCTGGTTGAGTGCTATAAACCAAAAGAAATAGATATATGCTATATTAGACTCAGTACTATACAATTTTCCAAGTCAATATGATCTGATAGGATAAATAAAATATTTTATATAATATACTGTCTTTTACAGTATATTACATTGTTTTTGGCTTTGTATTATTGACTTTGCTGATTATAAGCATTTTATTTTTGCTTTGTTGCTTTTTTCATATTCAGATATATAAACAATCCATGGAAAATCTTTTGCCCACTCCCACAAAATCTCATTACACTTTCAACTTGCGGGATTTTTCACGTGTCATCCGGGGCTGCTTGCTCATTGAAAGAGATGCCGTGCAGAGCAAGCACACTATGATCCGTCTGTTTGTGCATGAGGTTCTCCGAGTGTTTTATGATCGCCTCATTAATGATAATGACCGATTCTGGCTGTTCACTTTAACCAAAAATGTTATAAGAGACCATTTTAAAGAATCATTTGATAGTATCTTTTCACATTTGAGGAAAGGGAATGCACCAGTGAGTATATTTAGTGATTAAAAATATATTAAGTTAAAACAATCCAATAGCATGAATTATTACAATCAACTTATCTTTGAAAGAATACTATTACTTCTTTTTTTTTTAACATCTTTATTGGAGTATAATTGCTTTACAATGGTGTGTTAGTTTCTGCTTTATAACAAACTATTATTTCTTAGTGATCATATTCTTTTAACTTTCCTCATAGATAGGTATTTATATTGAGAAGATTTGCTTTCAGAGGAATTATGTGTATAACATAGAAGTTATATGATAGGGATTGAATGATATAATAGGTATAAGGTGCTTAACATGGTGACCATCCCTTAGTAATGACTCACAAAATGGGAGTGGCTTTTCCTGCCCCTGGGGGCAAAAAGCTTATATGATAGAAAAAACTGTTTTCTTTTTACTTCCTAAGGATATAATATAATTTCAGGTGTTAATTTTACAAGTATATTATTTACTATCCTAATATTTAAAAGAATTATCTAATTGATAATCATCCCATAACATAGATGAAACAAAATTTTGTGTAATGTTTTCTTAAATTTATTTTAGAAAAAAATTTTAAACTTTCTTAAATTTATTTCAGAAAAATTTTTGTTTTAAAATTATTTTAGAAAAAATTTTAAATTTTAATATAATTTGTTGATTTCCATTTTATAGGTAACTGAAGAGGACTTAAGAAATCTCATGTTTGGTGACTATATGAATCCTGACCTTGAAGGAGATGACAGAGTTTATATTGAAATTCCAAATATTCATGATTTTAGTGACATCGTGGAGCAATGCTTAGATGAGTATAATCAAACTCACAAAACAAGAATGAATCTTGTCATTTTTAGGTACCTATATTTGGTATTGATGATTAAAATTACTGTTTATAAAATTTTATTGTGAAATATTTAAAATGTACAAAAAGATATAAAACTATGATGAACAACCTTGTACCCATCACCCAGCTTGAGACATAAAATACTAAACACAATATTGTAAATCACATATACTTTGATTTAAAAAAAAAGGGCATAAAATACTAGCAATTTATTTGAAGTCCCTTGGGTAGCCAGCCCTCCCTCACTGCATCCCTATTGTACCTTACGGGGATAAAAAGAAACTCACGTGTTTCTTTGGCCTTTTACTACATGTGTGTGTTCCTAAACATATATGCAATCTTATTTTGCATGTCGCATACTGTGCACATTCCTCTGCAAGTTGGTTTATTCTAGATTGTTTGTGAAATTCACAGAAGATGAATTATTACTACTGTATTGCACTGTATTGTATAATTTTAACAGAATGTAGTCATTCTTCTGAGATAGACTTCTAGGTAATTTCTAGTTTATGTAATTAAAAAAAAGGTTTGAACATTCATGTCTCCTTAGTTACATGTGTAAGAACTTCTCTAGGCTATATTCTTAGAAATGGAATTATTGTGTCATGGTATGTAAGCATCTTCTACTTTACTAAGTTTTGCCAAAGTATCTTCAAAAATAATTATTGTTTTTAAGAGCTTCCATTGTTTCTCACCCTTCACAACATTTAGGATTGCCAGACTTGGTAAGTTTTGTCAGTCGAAGGAGAGTGGAATGGTATCTGACTGTGACTTTAGTTTTTTTGTTTTTATTTTTTTAACATCTTTATTGGAGTATAACTGCTTTACAATGGTGTGTTAGTTTCTGCTTTATAACAAAGTGGATCAGTTTATATCCCCGTATCTCTTCCCTCTTGCATCTCCCTCCCTCCCACCCTCCCTATCCCACCCCTCTAGGTGATCACAAATCACCGAGCTGATCTCCCTGTGCTATGCAGCTGCTTCTCACTAGCTATTTTACATTTGATAGTGTATATATGTCCATGCCACTCTCTCACTTTGTCCCATCTTACCCTTCCCCCTCCCCATATCCTCAAGTCCATTCTCTAGTAGGTCTGCGTCTTTATTCCCGTCTTGCCGCTAGGTTCTTCATGACAATTTTTTTGTTTGTTTTTTAGATTCCATGTATATGTGTTAGCATACGGTATTTGTTTTTCTCTTTCTGACTTACTTCACTCTGTATGACAGACTCTGGGTTCATCCACCTCACTACAAATAACTCAATTTCATTTCTTTTTATGGCTGAGTAATATTCCATTGTATATATGTGCCACATCTTCTTTATCCATTCATCTGTTGATGGACACTTAGGTTGCTTCTATGTCTTGACTATTGTAAATAGAGCTGCAATGAACGTTGTAGTACATGACACTTCTTGAATTATGGTTTTCTCAGGGTATATGCCCAGTAGTGGGATTGCTGGGTTGTATGGTAGTTCTATTTTGAGTTTTTTAAGGAACCTCCATACTGTTCTCCATAGTAGCTGTATCAATTTACATTCCCACCAACAGTGCAAGAGGGTTCCCTTTTCTCAACACCCTCTCCAGCATTTATTGTTTGTAGATTTTTTGATGATGGCCATTCTGACCAGTGTGAGATGATATCTCCTTGTAGTTTTGACTTGCATTTCTCTAATGATTAATGATGTTGAGCATTCTTTCATGTGTTTGTTGGCAATCTGTATATCTTCTTTGGAGAAATGCCTATTTAGATCTTCTGCCCATTTTTGGATTGGGTTGTTTGTTTTTTTGATATTGAGCTGCATGTGCTGCTTGTAAATTTTGGAGATTAATCCTTTGTCAGTTGCTTCATTTGCAAATATTTTCTCCCATTTTGAGGGTTCGTCTTGTTCATGGTTTCCTTTGCTGTGCAAAAGCTTTGAAGTTTCATTAGGTCCCATTTGTTTGTTTTTATTTCCATTTCTCTAGGAGGTGGGTCAAGAAGGATCTGGCTGTGATTTATGTCATAGAATGTTCTGCCTATGTTTTCCTCTAAGAGTTTGATAGTGTCTGGCCTTAGATTTAGGTCTTTAACCCATTTGAGTTTATTTTTGTGTATGGTGTCAGGTAGTGTTCTAATTTCATTCTTTTACATGTAGCTGTCCAGTTTTCCCAGCACCATTTATTGAAGAGGCTGTCTTTGATAGTGTCTGGCCTTAGATTTAGGTCTTTAACCCATTTGAGTTTATTTTTGTGTATGGTGTCAGGTAGTGTTCTAATTTCATTCTTTTACATGTAGCTGTCCAGTTTTCCCAGCACCATTTATTGAAGAGGCTGTCTTTTCTCCACTGTATATTTTTGCCTCCTTTATCAAAGATAAGGTGACCATACATGCGTGGGTTTATCTCTGGGCTTTCTATCCTGTTCCATTGATCTATATTTCTGTTTTTGTGCCAGTACCATACTGTCTTGATTACTGTAGCTTTGTAGTATAGTCTGAAGTTCAGGAGCCTGTTTCCTCCAGCTCCATTTTTCTGTCTCAAGATTGCTTTGGCTATTCCGGATCTTTTGTGTTTCCATGCAAATTGTGAAATTTTTTGTTCTAGTTCTGTGAAAAATGTCATTGGTAATTTGATAGGGATTGCATTGAATCTGTAGATTGCTTTGGGTAGTATAGTCATTTTCACAATGTTAATTCTTCCAATCCAAGAACATGGTATATCTCTCCATCTATTTGTATCATCTTTAATTTCTTTCATCAGTGTCTTATAATTTTCTGCATACAGGTCTTTTGTCTCCTTAGGTAGGTTTATTCCTAGATATTTTATTCTTTTTGTTGCAATAGTAAATGGGAGTGTTTTCTTGATTTCACTTTCAGATTTTTCATCATTATTGTATAGGAATGCAAGAGATTTCTGTGCATTAATTTTGTATCCTGCTACTTTACCAAATACATTGATTAGCTCTAGTAGTTTTCTGGTAGCATCTTTAGGATTCTCTATGTATAGTATCATGTCATCTGCAAATAGTGACAACTTTACTTCTTCTTTTCCGATTTGGATTCCTTTTATTTCTTTTTTTCTCTGATTGCTGTGGCTAAAACTTCCAAAACTACATTGAGTAATAGTGGTGAGAGTGGGCAACCTTGTCTTGTTCCTGATCTTAGTGGAAATGGTTTTAGTTTTTCACCATTGAGAACGATGTTGGCTGTGGGTTTGTCATATATGGCCTTTATTATGTTGAGGTAAGTTCCCTCTATGCCTACTTTGTGACTTTAGTTTTAATTTCCCTAATTACTAGTGAGGCTACGTTTCCTGAATTTACTATTTTGTATATAACTGATTTTCTATTTCTCACATAGAAATCCCAGTATTAAAAGATTGAATAAATTTGGGGTTTTTTTTATTTTGTTTTGTTATTAGCCGAGCTGTGTGGCTTGTGGGATCTTAGTTCCCCAACCAGGGATCGAACCTGGGCCCTTGTGAAAGCCCAGAGTCCTAACCGCTGGACTACCAGGGAATTCCCAAAGAAATGTTTTTATTAAAAGCAATAATATACTCCCAGTATAAATGATTACCATTTCATTGTATTTTTATAATTTGTATAGTACATTTCCTGAATTTGTACCTCAAATAGTTTTCCTTTACATCAAATGATCCAATTGCAACTGCATTTGAAGAATCATGCTTTTTGATGATTACCTCTTTAAAATTGGGATAGTAATGTATGGGGCAGCAAGGTCCATTTTTCTAGGAAAGCAAAATGATACTTATGTGTAAATATACATTTATATTAATATTTTCAAGTATAATAATATCGATATTTCATAGGTATGTATTGGAACATTTATCACGAATATGTCGAATTCTAAAGCAGTCTGGTGGAAATGCTTTGCTTGTTGGACTTGGAGGAAGTGGTCGTCAATCTTTAACTCGTCTGGCTACATCCATGGCAAAAATGCAAATTTTCCAACCAGAAATTTCTAAGAGCTATGGTATGAATGAATGGAGAGAGGACCTGAAGGTAAAATTGTGAGCAAATCTAGTGTCTAAAATAATATCAGTGCATTATTTTTTTTAACATCTTTATTGGAGTATAATTGCTTTACAGTGGTGTGTCAGTTTCTGCTGTATAACAAAGTGAATCAGCTATACATACATCCCCATATCCCCTCCCTCTTGCATCTCCCTTCCACCCTCCTTATCCCACCCCTCTAGGTGATTGCAAAGCACTGAGCTGATCTCCCTGTGCTATGTGGCTGCTTCCCACTAGCTGTCTATTTTACATTTGGTAATGTATATATGTCCATGCCACTCTCTCACTTCATCCCAGCTTACCCTTCCCCCACCCTGTGTCCTCAAGTCCATTCTCTACGTCTGCGTCTTTATTCCTGTCCTGCCCCTAGGTTCTTCAGAACCATTTTATTTTTAGATTCTACATATATGTGTTACAATGCATTATTTTATCTGTAAAGAGAGAGCCAACCTGTATAGCTGTGTGCTAAATACACTGGTGATGATGATAATAATATTATCCCTAGAGCAGTTACTGTGTGTGCTGAGCACTGTTTTAAGTTCTTTATATACATGCTGTCATTCTATAGGTATGACAGTTCAATGCAGCAGGTATGGTTGTCTCTGTGTTTTACTGATGAGGAAACTGAAGTTGAGAGAAGGTATGCACAGCAGAGCAGGATTTATGACTTAAGTCTTATCCACTGCTGTTACCATGGCTGCTGCTGATTTTACCTTTATTCTAGTTCAGAGAGGCCTTATTTCAGGTAAATGTATGTTTTCCAGTAGACTTAAATATGAACCTCAATGAGGATGATGATGTCATTAATGTTGTCAAATCTTAATAGTTTCTTTGGAGCTGTGTTGCTGTTCCAGTAACAAATAGAATAGTGGAGTGCATACTTGGGGCTTCATCCTCATGTGCCTAGGGCTCTGCAGGCCCCAGAAGAGAGATGACCTAAAGTGGAAAAAAATAAGAGAGACATTACTGGACTTTTTAAACTTTCTCTGACCCTGACATACTAAAGTTCTACATCCTAAAAGTTAGTGTAGAGAACTGGTCTTTATATCTTCGATCTTAGATGGACAGAGATTCTTTCTGTTTTCAAATCCATCTCAGTCCCTGAAGTAAGACTCTGAATCAATGAGTATGTCTAAGGGGTTGGCAAACTGGCCAGTTGGAGTCTCCCAC
The DNA here is from genome assembly GCF_059928025.1 of Delphinapterus leucas. Lineage (NCBI taxonomy): Eukaryota > Metazoa > Chordata > Mammalia > Artiodactyla > Monodontidae > Delphinapterus > Delphinapterus leucas. The sequence continues at coordinate 73,172,756 of NC_143138.1, read as the reverse complement.
CAAAAGGGTGGGAGAAATGGAGGCCCAGATTGACAGCCCCACCAAAATGGAAAAGGTACTACTCTAAATTTGAGATGTTATCAAAAGAAAGGAAAGCAAAACCAACAGATTTCCACCAGATGCTGGTTATAAGTACATTTTTATTTGAAGGTTCTATTAAGGAATGTGGGCATGAGGGGCCAGAAGACAGTCTTTCTAATCACGGACACTCAGATTAAAGAGGAAGCTTTTCTAGAGGATATCGACAGTGTGCTCAATACTGGAGAAGTACCTAATATTTTTGCAGCAGATGAAAAACAAGAAGTGATGGAGGTAAGTGCTTTTTAGGGAGTGCTGCTCCCAACATGTCTTGAAGCTTTTCTGCTCTTCAGGATAGATATATCTTGTGCAGAGGATTTTGGTAATTGAAAAATTAATGTATATTATTTTAATACTTTTTTGGTGAATTTTAAATAGCTTTGATAGTTATGAGACAGAATTTTTATTCATTTTTTCCATAATGATGACAGTGTGTTTCATCCATTTGATCTTATTTAGCATGTTTTCTGAGTGATTAGAGATTTAAAATCATATCTTAGGGTTACAGTGATATGAGAAAATATAGCTTTAAAACACTACTTGATTAGCTTTTATGGTTTACCACTGGTTAGTAAAATTTTCAAATTTTAACAAAACTACTTGTATTAATTCTGATATATCTGAGAGTCATGCTTTGTGATTTAATTGACAAAAAAATACATTTTTGAAGCACCCACTACTTCAGATGTCCTGACCTTTGACCCCCATTTGTAAGATCTTCCCATACAAGATTTCAGCTAGTAATTTCCCCTTTCATGTACCATAACTACTTTTACCCACAGATTTTATCACTCACACCAGGATGCTTCATTCCAGCCTCTAGTGATAGCATGTGGAGTAAAATGGTTTCACCCTGGTTGTTCAAGCACTCTGCTTTTCTTGTCTATGGAATGAAACTGTTATATGCACAAAATAGTTCCTCCTACATAGCGTTGTTGTGAGTTCTGAGGATCAAGTGAAATAAGGCACTTATGGAATGTCAGGCACTTAGAAAGCCCTCAGTAAATCTGATACATTACCAGTTCATGGCCTGGCGTGGGGAAGAAGAAAGAAAAAAAAAATCCCAAGTAGCGTCCAGGTTGTGGCTAAGGCTGCTGAAGAATCGTAATTCTCCTAATTTATAGGATAAATTCATCCCCCACACTCCTACCCAAGGAATAGGACACCTTGGGGAGTGGGATTTTCTAAGCTTTGCAAGGCTTTTCTGCTCACTGTAGCTATTGTTTATCTTTTCTTCTCATCACTTTGCTACAAAACTTTTCCATTGCTTCACTCTTTTATAGTATGACCCAACAGTAGCCTTAAGAACTTCTTTCCTTCATATTCCACCCTAGGAACACCGTATAAGTTTTTCCACAAGGAAATAGTCATGGTCAGAACTCAGGGGTACCAAAATGCATTCCTGTTTTTGCTTGCTTTATACTAATTTTTAAAAATATAAAAGGTAATGTAAAAGAAGTTATATTAATTTCTTTACATACCCTGCATCCCACTTTGAAGACCACTTTGCTTATTTCATCCATCTGGCAAACATTTTACTGTAAACCTCACTTGCTATAACTGACCTCTGTAGCTTGGCTCTGGTACTGCCTAGAGGGCACCTCTTATGGACTCAGCACATCTCTCTGATGTCAACATCAGCGTTCTAGACTCAGAACCTCTGAGTTCTAGAAACCTCTGTTTCCTGACTACCTTTTCCACTGTTCCATTTGCACTCCTTGCAGAATTAAATTATTGCAGTATTTTTCTCAGTGTAGCAGTGACTTATTTACCACATTTAGTGATATTTTCTCAGTTCCCTTTTAAAATTGTGATTCATCTTTGAAATAATTCATCATTCCTCCTTTTAAACTCTGCTTTCTCTGGACTGCTATGAAATTTCACTCAGTTTGTTTCCTATCTCCCTAATTATTCCTTCAGTAACTAGTCTTTTTCTTGCTCCCCAGAATCAGTTGTGCTCCCAAAGTGTGTGTGTGTGTGTGTGTGTGTGTGTATATTACTCCCTACTTCTACTCTAGAAGCATTAACCAATATTTCTGTGTAAATAACCCCTATATTTATATCACCATCCTGGCCCTTTCATGAACTCTTGTTCTACAGTTACAACCATGTATTACCTTTGTCTATCTGAATGTCCCTCTGTTAACTCAGAGTTAATGCAGGTAGACCACCTGAACATGATTTCATAGATTGACACTGATCATAATAGTCGTAATTTGAGAATTACTGTCAGAATGAATATACAGAGTTTCCCATAGATATAGCTATCATATATCTATAGTAGAGAATTCTTTTAGAAATAAATTCATTGTTATAACATTAGAAATTGTATGATCATTGTGATCACTCCCTAAATTTGCTATTGAAAAAATTTTAAATCTATTTATAAGATAATTTATTGACTATGAAACCTTTTCTGCTTTGAACAAGGAGAAAGGTGGGATATAAAAAGCTGAAAGGTACTTACCTATGTGGAAAGAACTATTTTAAGTATTCACATGTAATGGCTTTTTGATTCCTCAACAATCCTTTGATATAGTTACTCTTTTCCCCATTTTACAGATGAGGAAACTAAGGTACAGAGAGGTTAAGTAACTTGCCTTCAGGTCACGTAGGTAATCAGCTGCAAGCGGGGATTTGAATTCAAGAAGTCTGGTTCTAGAGCCATTATTCCTAACCACATATAAGATGCCTTTCTCATATAGAGATATACAAGGGAAGAAAATTAAAAGTGACCTATAATCTCATTACCAAACAACTCTATTAACATTTCAAAAAATACAAATATTATAAGAATAAAATTAGATAATTCAAACAGCATAAGAACGTCCAAAATGGAAAAAAATATGATATAAACCAAGAAGAATGTCCAAGATAAAATATAAAGGCCTCTCTCTCACTCTCCCTTAAGTCCATCTCACCCAAAGTAACCACTATTAATAGTTCTTTGTGATTGCTTCCATAAAGAAGCGTGTATGTGCTCACACATATGCCCCTATATATTTTTTAATTTAACAAAAAGGATCATATTATACATACTGTTGCACAGTTTGTTCTTGCATTTATTTTATCTTGTTGATCTTGCCATAGCACATGTTGATGCATCTCATTATTTTTAACAGTTGTATAAAATTACAATATATGGATGTTTAATAATGTTTTTATTTTTTATTATTTTTAAAATATTTATTTATTTATTTGGCTGTACCGGGTTTTAGTTGCGGCACGCAGAATCTCAGTTGTGGCATCAGGCTCTAGTTCCCTGACCAGGGATCGAACCCGGGCCCCCTGAATTGGGAGGGTGGAGTCTTAACCAGTGGACCAGCAGGGAAGTCCCTATAATGTTTTTAACTGGACACTTTAGTTGTTTATATTTTTTCCTCCTAAAAACAATGTTGAATTATAGTCCCACACATATATCTTGGTGAACTTTTGTATTTTTATAAGTTAAGTTTTTGTCAGATATTTGTTTTTAAATTATAGAATTACAGAATTGAAAGTAGTCTTCTAAGTGCAAGCTATGACAAAACCATTATTTTGATATAAAAGCAAAAATTTTAAGATATTTATAAGGGGAGTAATAAAAATTCTTAATATTCCAATATCTAGTAATCTTATTATCAGCATACCTGTTTTTATTTATGAGGTTTTTTCTGGTATTCCCTAGGGTGTTCATCCTGTGGCTCAAGCTGGCAGTAAACACGATGAATTCAGTCCTTTAGCGCTGTTTGCTTTCTTTGTGAATCGCTGCAAAGATAATCTTCATGTTGTAGTGGCCTTTAGTCCCATTGGAGATGTCTTTCGAAATTGCTTGAGGCAGTTCCCATCCCTCATCAATTGCTGTACCATTGACTGGTTTCAGGTTTGTAATTTGGGGGGGAAGGACAACTAAATCTTTTGGAATTTTGCTGAAATCTTACTCAACCTCTATTAATTTACATTCATCAAGTGTTTCTTGATCACTTACTCTAATGGCAGCACCAGGGACTGGTAGGACTACATGATCCCCAAAAGGAGCTCACACTCTAGACTGGAAGACAAAAAAGGCAGTCAGCAAATGAGCAGTCAACAATTATATAAAAGAGCCATAGTCTTGGTGTGGGAAAGGTGTACTTATTAAGACAGTGACTCTCTGAAATAGGAAAATGAATTCGTTACATAGAGGAGGGGGTGTATAAGGAACCAGCAGAATGTATTTTATATATACATATATATATATATATACACACACGTATATGTGTAAAGATATATATATAGAGAGAGATATATTTATCTATCTGTACATATATTTACTATAAGGAATTGGCTCACATGATTATGGAGGCTGACATGTTCCAAGATTTGCAGCTGGCAAGCTGGAGACCCACAAGAGCTGACGGTGTAGTTCCAGTGTGAAGGCCAGCAAGCTTGAGACCTAGGAAGAAATGATATTTCCATCTGAGTCCAAAAGCAGGAAAAAACTGATGTTCCCGCTTGAAGGCCATCAGGCAGGAGGAAGTCCCCCTTACCTGGGGGAGCGTCAGCCTTTTTGTTCTATTCAGGCCTTCAACTGATTGGATGAGGCTCACTCACATTAGGGAGAGCAGCCTGCTTTACGCAGTCTGTTCATTTAAATATTGAACCCATCCAAAAATGCACCTCACAGAAACACCCAGAATAATGTTTGACCAAATATATGGGCACCCTTTGGCCCATAGCAAGTTGACACATAAAATTAACTATCACAAGATGTTAGTACGTGCAAAGGTGGAACAGTGGGGAGAGCATGGCTCATTTGGGCAGATAGTTTGGCATGGCTGACTGGCAATGAGGGCAGCAGAAGTTAAGTTGGAGCTTTAAGTGGGTGCCAGGCTATAAAGGAATTTGTAAATGTGCCTAGGAATTTGGTTTTATCCCAAAGACATTGTGGAGGCATTAACATATATTTAGCTAATCAATATTTTAGGAATAACCCAAAACACTTGGAGGCTATATGGTGGATGATTTGGAGTGGGGCAAAACAAGAAACAGGAAGACCAACTTGGTGGCAATTTCAGTCATGCCAGCAGCAAATGATGCAGGCCACCACCTCATTTAAACAAGGCAAATCGTCACTGCCTGTGTAAAACCGTTAAGTATTTATGCTCTTGAGAAGGGTAGCTCCTGGTGCCTTCTATTTGTTTGTTTTATGCCTAATGGAATGTGGACTATAGATTGACCCTGGATAATTTCTTTTAAAGATAAATTTCTGACACTAATTTGTTTTATTCTCTTTTGCCTATTTATCAATTGCATGTTTGAAAAACTAATTCTGCCCTTTTGAGGATTGCAATATGTTTCAGCTAGTGGATGTTTTAGTGTTTATACAACAATAAAACTGTGTGAAACAGTTTTGCTTTATGCAAACTATATCTTAATATTGCTTCCATTAAGTAGCCCCAAACCAAAACCAAACAAATGAACAAAGCCTGTCCAACCATAAGTTTTTCTTTTGTGAAATCTTAAAAATACAATTCTACGACTTCTGGATTTTTTTTTTTATAACCATGAGGCTTTCTGTTCTGTTATATGTGATTCATACTTGTTGGGGGAAATTTTTTAAAAGGTGGAACTAGGAGTTGCAAATAGATAAGGGAGATTAAGTGGATAACAGAGAGGAACAGAGATTTTATAGTGGAAAATTGGGGTTATAGAACCTGTGTCAGGGGCGCTGATGGCATTGTTTGGGGCCTGGCTCTTTTAAACTCAGGAAGTGAGTGTAAACCACTGTGTCACATAGTCAGGAAGTCACTGACTTTTTGGATAGATCTCTGTTCTCCCAAGTAGGGAGTACTCTCACCAGAGGTGCCAAAACAACTCAGAGGATAACGGAAGGATTTACTGGAATATTCGCTTTTGTATATTTCACATGGATTAACATTGATACCCTTGCTCAGTTTGTACGTCAAATGGCCATGTGTCATAGATGTATGCAAGGTACCCTGAGGGATTCCTGCAATGAACTAAAAATTGAAGATACATAATGCAGTTGTATGTGGACAGTAAGAGAATGTCATAAACCAGTAGCAGCTAGCTCAAGCTCTGTGTCAGCTACATTATAAGGCAAAAACAATGACTACTTAACAAGATCTGGTAAGACATTGGTAAAAACAAATTTAAGCAGGCTATTTGGAATATGGATTTATATCAACTGTTTAAATAATAAAGGTTATCCCCAGGGTGTGTCGTGACTTGCAATATTAGCTTATGATAGCGTGGTTACCTATCAACAGCCATTTTCTACCCACTCCATCTTTGCTGACAGAATTCTGATTTTGTTTGGGAAATCACTATCCATGTAGCCATGTATAATAGGGATTCATTCCTGGTCGGTCTAATTCAGCATTGGTGCTCTCACTCCTCTTACTGTTGACCATTTTACACATGAGCCTGTTCATGACCCATTGCTTGCCAATGGATCTGGATTTAAAGTCTGCCAGGGAGCTTTTGGGAGAAGCTTTCTCAGTATAAAAAGAGTTACATGATCGGAAAAGTCATATGACACTTATTTTGGCATTTTACAAAAATTCATTATCTTAATAATCTTTAGATGCCTCTTTTGAGGTTTAAAAATATATATTAGTACAGTAATACCATATGCATATAATCTGTTAATAAGTATGTGCACACTGGTAGTGTGTGCTTAAAACTTTTTTTTACTAATAGGGTGCTTGATCAAAAAAGTTTGACTTTTACCAGGATAGAGGGCCAGACACTGAAAAAATTGATCTTAAAATGCATATTGTCTACTATAAAGAAAAAAATTATAAGCATCTTGTTGAATCTAAATGAAATGAAGTTTGGAAAATACTCTAATGAGAAAATGGAGATTAATTACTCATTTAACATAAATTATTTCATTGAATAAATATTTCAAGTATTTATTTGACAAGAACTGTTTTAGGCACTGAAGATACCAGCAGTGAGGAAGAAGTCCTTGCTTTCGTGGACTTTATGTTTTAGTGGTGAGTCAGGGAGACAGACAAAAACAAATAAATATATATGTCAGATATTGGTAAGTGCTAAGAAAAAATTCAGGATAATGGAAAGAGTAATGAGGGAAGGAATGCTGTTTTAGAAAGAGTGCATTGGGAAGACCTTCCTGGTAAATTTTCATTTGCACAGAGATGTGAAAGAGTGAACCACATGGAGGTCTAGGTGGGGAGGGTTCTAGTCAGAGGGACGGCAAATCCAATGGCCCAGGGGCAGAAGCACACTTGATATATTCTAGGAAAAGCAAAGGAACCATTTCACTGAGATGGGGAATACTGGAAGAAAAGTGAATCTGTGGGGAAGAAAATCAAATGTTCAACTTTGGATGTTATAACAGGTAGGAATTATAATGGGCTGCTAGTAACAGAAACCCAAACTAAACACATAGGTTTTTTTTTTCTTTTCCTCTTTCGTATAGAAAAAAATTGAAGGTAAGCAGACTAGGACTTTTGTGACTTAACAAAGTCATCAGAATCCCATGTTCTTCTTTTTTTTTTTTTGCTGTACGCGGGCCTCTCACCGCTGCGGCCTCTCCCACTGCGGAGCACAGGCTCCGGACGCGCAGGCCCAGCGGCCACGGCCCACGGGCCCAGCCGCTCCGCGGCACGCGGGATCCTCCCGGACCGGGCACGAACCCGCGTCTCCTGCATTGGCAGGCAGACTCTCAACCACTGCGCCACCAGGGAAGCCCCCCATGTTCTTCTTTACTATCCTTAGCATGTGGTTTCCATCTTCAGAGTCATCATATGGTCTAATGTGGCTGCTAGATCTCCAACTTTCACATCTGTGCTACGGAAACGAAGTAGAATAATGGAAAGTAGGGCAAAAAGGACCCATGCCAGCTCTATGTAATTCTCTAGAGAGCTTGCTTATATGTCATTATTTACTCTGAATTGCAAAGGAGTCTAGGAAATGTGGTATTATAACTGGGCATATTGCTATCTAGAATAAAATTGGAGTCCTAAGGAAAGGGGGCTGATAGGTATTAGGAGAGCAACTAAGCAGCCTGTGCCATTGTCCTACTAAATTTGGGGTGCCTACTAGATGTCCAAGTGGAAGAGTTAGGGAAGCAGTGTAGTATATCTTTGATATGTAAATTATTATCTACCTTTCCTTTATATTGCGTTATCTTTAATTTTACTGTATAAAATATTTATTAGATCTTTCATTGTGCCCTTAGTCCCCCTAATTCTGTTTTCCCTATTAAGGTTTTAATTTTCTCAACCCCAAATTCTTCTCACACAGGAAGACAATTTATATAACTGAAGTGTGACTAATCATCTTAACTTTTATTTGCTTTTCGTTTTCTTATTTTTAGCCATGGCCCGAAGACGCTCTTGAACTTGTAGCTGTGAAATTCTTAGAAACACTGGAGCTTACTGAAGTTGAACGACGAGAGATAGTTCCAATCTGCAAACACTTTCACACTTCCATTATGCATCTTTCCGAAAGGTTAATATTAATAAATTTTACAATAATGCCTTGTATTTTAAAGCATCTTTTTTTGTGAAAGCCCAAAATTTTAATAAGATTTCTATGGCTTCTAAGTCTCTCCAATCATTTAATTAGTTAAGACTTGCAAGTAATAGAAAGCTACTTGATCTAGGTTTCACAAAGAGAGGAATTTATTACAAAGATACAGGGATACCTTACAAAGTTTAAGGGAAAGAATACAGCTGTATCTTAGAAGTGACTGGAAGCAGGAGTTAAAAAGCCACCACAAACCCAGAAATGCTTTTTCTCTGTTTCTCATCGGGCATCTGCTTTCTTCTTTCTCTTTACAGACTGAATTTTTTACTTCCCAGTATATATGGAGGAAACTGTGTGCCTCTCGATTCTCAATTTTACTTCTTGCAATTCCAGCTGTAGCAGAGATTGATTGGCTGTTTCCAGCTCTCTATTCCCAATTTATTCCAAAATATGATTAGCCTTGTTTGTGTCCAGTGCCCAATCCTGCTCTGATCTGCTGTGGTTATGGTGGCAGGTTTCACAGAACAAACATTGCTCTTGGGGCACTGGTTGGAAGTTCTCAGACAAGGAGGGAGATGGTTGGTGGGCTGTGGATGCCTTAAAAGTATAAGTTTTACCTCTGTTCATCTCTGAGATCCTCATTTCAAAGATGCTCATAGTATATTGCCAGAGTTTTACAGCCAGCTAGCATGTTTGGCTTGGACAGTTAACACCGATCAGTGGGCTCTAGTCTACATACTTGCTGTGAAACATCATTGCATCCATTGTTTTTATGTGTATGGGTAGTAGTCTTATATTTCTGGCCAAACCCTGTTCAACCAACATGTGACACGTGTGCACGGAATGATGACTCATTCTTCCTATGCTATCTGCAGTCCCCTTTCCTACTATACTTTTGTACAGTATCTTGGGTCTCTTAGATCCTCCTGGCATATGAAACATGTAAAAAGACCTACCTGTATCTTTCTTGCTGTAGTTCTCTTTTGAGACATATCTTTGTTGATTTGTGCTTTTTAACTACACCATTACTATTTGATATTTTGTAGACAAGAAATTAGGAAATGGTTCTGTGTAAAATTCTAGGATTTTGTAAACTTCAAGTATTCAGCAGCTTCTGAATAAAATTAACCTTTATTCTTAAATGTTTGTTGTTAATGCTATGTCGAATTTACTTCTTACTTTGTAAAACCCATTACTTATAGTAAGATATGCCATCTGCCTCTCTTTTAGGTTCTTGCACACATTAGGACGACATAACTATGTTACTGCTACTTCTTACCTTGAACTTATTGCCTCATTTCGACAGCTTTTGACTAAGAGGCAACAAGCTATAATGGAAGCAAAACAGCGATATGTGAATGGACTTGACAAATTAGCTTTTGCTGAGTCTCAGGTAAATTTGAGGAGCTGCTCAAATGGTAATACATAATGGGAAATAGAAGAGCTATAATTTATTGAGAATATATTATGTTCCAGGTACTGTGTTATGTGCTTCATGTGCATTCCTTCAATTATTCCTCATAACAACTCCATGAGGTAGACACTTTTATCATCCTCATTTTACAGATGAGTAAAGTAAATTTTACAGAAGTTCAGAGTTTCCCAGACCACACAGACTCAAATACACCCAGTTTTATTCTTAATTCTTTGGCATTTGGAGAGAATATAATGTCAGGGTTGACTTTTTATTGTAATAGCTGGTTAAATATAAGATTGGGTTTTTTTTTAAAATGAGTCAAGTGCTAGTAATACTTATTAGCATTATTTCAACATAGGCAACAGAGTGTTGGGGTGGTCTGGATGCACTGTATACCAGGCACATAGTATAATAGGGATAGCCCGAGCTGCCACCTTTTTTCTACCTGATTTTCTTCCTCAACAACTGCATTCTTCCACTGCCCTGTCATACTCAAGGAAGATAAAGTCTTTTGTGAAGAAAACTGGTCACACTCTCATGGTTTTGTTTATCATGTAAAGAACTGGAAAAAAAAAGTTAAGGTTTTCTGTCCCCAATACCTTATGATACATTTAAGTTTCAATTTTCTCTGTTTGGCTTCCGTAGCTATTATAGTTATGAAAACTAATGACAAATTGTTTACTTAGGTTGGTGAAATGAAAATAGAGCTTGTTCAGTTACAGCCCAAGTTGGAGGAAGCTAAAATTGAAAATGCACATATGATGCAGGTAAAGTATCCTGAATTTTTAAAAACTGATGTCAGAGGACAATTGAAATATGTAAAATCAGCCTTGAAAATAAGCCTTAATTTTTTTGCCACTAGATCTTAGGGATGTTACCCTTTTCAGTTGACTCATTGGGTTCCATGTGGTTTCTGTTGTTTTTGAAGAGAGATGGGGAGCCCATTACCAAATTAGGTCATGTGTATTTACATTTCTCCTCATTTTATCCTTCAAAATGATATGTCAGGTTCCCTAATCTTCAAATGTTCCTTTGTCTCTAGGATAGAGAAAGCATTAGGATGTTTAAGGAAATGTCTTTATTTTTTTCTTTCTTTTCTTTAGATTATTGAGATAGAATCTGCACAAGTGGAAGCAAAAAGAGAGTTTGTGAAATTTGATGAAGAGATAGCCAGTGGAAAGGCTGAAGAAGCCCAAGCTCTGAAAAATGAGTGTGAAAGTGATCTAGCTGAGGCGATTCCAGCTTTGGAAGCAGCTCTGTCTGCGCTGGATACACTGAAGGCAAGTGTTTGAATTAGCTTATGTTTCATCAACAAAGTAAAACTGCATACAGATACTTGGTTAATTCGGTGTAGTTCACTTTCAGTGGGTGGTATTATATTGTTTTTGTCCAGTCAAATGAAACTTGACTCTTAACAATTCCTTTTTGCTATACTGTTATCTTATATTTTTTGCTTTTCATATATTATTTATAATTTTCATTCAGGATATTCCAGTGGGAATGGAATAATCTCCAAGAGGCCACAGTGTTTCTGTACATGGACCAGGAGGCATATGTTAAATAGAATGTTGAGCTACCTTTCTGCAGCCTTTTGGACATGCATGTACAGCAAAACCTAAAGATCATTTCCAATATAGATGTGGGTCACACCTGTCTGCATTACACTATGTTGTGTATGACTCTACAGGGTCTTTAGGCAAAACTAGAATAACCTCACCAAACAGAGCAGAGAGACCAGCTTCTGTGACTAGGAAGGCCCAGTGTAGTATGGAAGTTCAGGATATTCAGACCCCATTCTTTGCCTTTTTTCCTAATCAATGCCCTAACCCAGGGGTCCCCAGCCCCCAGGCCGCAGACCGCTACTGGTCCGCAGCCTGTTAGGAACGTGGCCGCACAGCAGGAGGTGAGCGGCGGGCAGGCGAAGCTTCATCCGCCACTCTGCGTCGGTCGCTTTACCGCCTGAACCATGGCTTGCAGTATCAACTGAACCATCCCCCGGCCACCCTCCACCCCCCATCCGTGGAAAAATTGTCTTCCATGAAACCGGTCCCTGGTGCCAGAAAGTTTAGGGACTGCTACAACTTTCACATAAGATACCTGACAAGATGGTGAGCTCAACCTATCAGTAATTCAGCACCTTCAGGATCAAACTCTATATCTGATTTTCAGTTATATCAGACTTGTAGTTGTAAGACTTAAGATTGTGTTAGGTCATTTATATTTAGAAACTGTCACTGTGCTGTGAACCAGGAATTTAACCAGAATTTTAATATTAAAATTCTGAGCTTATTATTTTCTTCATGTCTGCTCTCTGTCACATTTAAAAGCCACATTCTACCCAGTAGTCTTTCTTCATTCTCTCCTTAGACGTTTATCACAGGGGCCAATCATTTTGACAAAGTTTGTTTTTAATAGACACTCCATTCTAGACGACCATGAGCATGAATTTAGGTAACTTTTATCACTGTGTACCATGGACTTTCAGTACTGTATCCTCTGATACTCACAGGATTCTTGATGCCTTTAAACACCACCAGTTCAAGTTATCAGTATCAGGTTTCCCTTTCAGTTGTTTGTACCCTTCCTAGTATCAAATACTGTATTATAGAAAAGAGTTAGGGTTCAGTTGCAGAGAAGGGAATTGACTATTTAGTGTTAGCAAAGATTCTTTAGGGAATTTTATAAATAAATTACAGAATTCTTGGAAGAGCTAAGTAAATAGATTCTAGGCCGAGCTGCCAGGAATGACTCACAAAGCTAAACTGAGGCACTAATCTACCAGAGGAATGATCCCTCTCAGTTGGAAGCCTGCAGAGCCTTCTTACAGAGCCATATTGCCTCCACCATAATCCATATCAGCAAAACAGATGCCTCGTGCCCTGCAAGTCTCCTCACTTATTCATTCTGAATTCTAGTATCACTCAAGTGATCTGATGGTAGGACCTAACGACCTCCCACAACTCTAGCTGCATGGGAAACTACGATAAATGTTTAGCTTTCCAGCAATTGCAAGGGAAGTCAGAAGGATACTGGAGTGGATAATAACTAACTGAATCAGTTGTGTCTGTCGTAATAATATATACCGTTTTAGAAAATAAGTTTGGAATTGGAACTTACCTCTTCTTTCATTTTTGGTGGGTAAAGCTACCATGTAAGCAAATATAGAATTAAGTCTTTATTTAACTTAGGGTTATTAACGTGGATTCCATGTGTGGGCTTGGCATGTGACTATATAAAAAGTTTGTGCATGTGCGCAAAAATATTTTCTCTGGAAGATTCTTAGCTGTCACCATATTCTCATAAGGACCTATGAACTCTCAAACACTTGGGAACCATTGGTTTACTGTACTTAAGTTCTCTTTTGTTAATTCTTTCATAACCATGCAAAGCAAAAAACAATTAGTTTCAAATGAAAATTTATGCTTTTATTATTCTCCAACATTATTTTTGAAACTCTTATTATTTAAAAGTAGGCTATTCTGAAGATACCCTGTTTTCTTTTTATTTAGCCAGCTGACATTACAATTGTGAAGTCAATGAAGAATCCTCCATCTGGTGTTAAACTAGTTATGGCAGCTGTTTGTGTTATGAAAGATATAAAACCAGAAAAAGTTTCAGATCCTTCAGGAACTGGAGGCAAGGTAATAACTAGACACAGATTTATATCATATTCATGAACGTACAGAACACTTTACAGCAACTATTATCAAATTAAATGTCAACAGTACCCAGTTCAGGGAAGACATATTGTTTTCCAGATTATATGTATCCTAGATAAAGCTAAGGCAGTATAGCATCAGAAAAATGTAGTTCTGGTTGTTTCCATCTCCTTTTCTGTCTATGCGGAATTCCCCACTGTCATGGGGTGGGGTTGAATGAACAGTGAGACACCTGTGCTTTAGCTAAGAGTCTCAAGAACATGATATGGTTATATAGGTGTTTCTGAGCATTCAAAAAATTCTGCTGTTAAGCAGTACAGTGATGTTGTTAAGAGCATTTGCTCTGGAGCCAGAATGTCTATATTCAGAAATTCTGACCCTCCTAGCAATGTGACCCTGGGGACAATGCTTAACCTCTGTGGAACTCTGTAAAAAGAGGATTGTCATAGTACCTGCCTCACAAAGTTAATGCAAGGATTAGATTAGTTAATACATATAAAGCTCTTATGTATAAGGCCTTATAAACAGTAAGCTGTTTATAATAATAAATATTACACATTTATTACTAAATGTTAGTTGTTGTTATTACAATTATTATTCAAAGGTATCTCCCTTAAAAAAGATGGTGTAACATCTATCCTAAACTAAATTTATAGACTTATTTTCTTTTCAGGTTTTTACAATACCTAGGTTTGAATTCCTGAATTGGAAAATTGGGATTTTTTTTTTGGGGCCATTCTATCCTTCGTTGACGTAATAAAGATAAAGAAAATAAATAGGCTCTTACCTTAACAAGTTATTCTCACGCACACACAGATGGACATACACACACACACATACACCCCATCAGGCTTCTGAAATTAATAAAAAGAATGTTCAGCTACTTATTTAACACCTTTTATTAGCACAAGTACCATGCGCTTTATCTTATAACTGACAGCAGTGTATAATCTTTGTCTTTCTGCTTTCTCTTCTTTATTCCACTTGGGAAGTCTAGGTAGGTGAGGAGATTTTCTATAAGAAAAATATTTGCTACCTGTTTTAGTCCATTTGGGCTACTATAACAAGTTACCACAGATAGGGGTGGCTTATAAACAACAAAAATTTATTTCTCACACTTCCGGAGGCTGGGAAGTCCAAAATCAAGACTACAGTAGATTCAGTGTCTGGTGAGGGTTCACTTCCCAGTTTATAGACTACCATCTCTTTGTTGTGTCCTCACATAGTGGATGGGTGAGGGACCTCTCTGAGGTCTATTTCTCAGACCAAAGACCACCTCCCAAAGACCCCACCTCCAAATACTATTACACTGGGGAGTAGGCTTCAGCATACGAATTTGGGGAAAGGACACAAACTTTCAGTCTATGGCACTACCTTTCTGGTTTGAAAGTCAAGATTAATGGAAAATAAAAGTTGAAATTAAAAAAATATATTTTCTTATATGAAAATTGTGATGGTGTTTATACCAGCTGCTTTTCTTAAGTTTTCTAAAGAGAAATAATCATATCTTTTGCCTTCTAATATTTAATTTTTAATAATAAAGTCAATATATAAGTTCATATACATATTTTAAATATCTGATATACTTAACATGTTCTCAGGGAGAGAAGTCTCTTTATTTCATTTCCAAGGAGATGTAGGTTTATATTTTGAAAGTACAGTGTATAGTTTCTCTGGATTAATATATCTTAAACCTCAAGAAGAAAAGTTTTATATCAAGCATATTTAATTGCACATCTAATAAGTTTCCATAAATTTTATTTATAGATATTAGATTACTGGGGACCTAGCAAAAAACTTCTGGGAGATATGAATTTCCTAAGAGATTTGAGAGAATATGACAAAGACAACATTCCGGTGAGTTTCATTGGATTTTTTCTACAAATGTAATTTTACCAAGATGTATAAAATCTTTAACATTTTGCAATATTATATAAAACATAAGAAGATAGTCTGTCTTTAGAATTAAGATAATAAATGAATATTATATTTATTAATGACTATTATGAATTCTCATAATACATAAAACCTCTCCTCTTTCAGAGTCATGGAATAAATTGCTGTTTTAGTGTATTATTGACATGAAAGAGTTCTCCAAGTGTCTTATAATAGTTTATTTCTTAATAAATTGGATATACAAATTTGTGAGGTAAAAAAGTATAGTTGTTTTTCATCCAAACTTCTATTTATTTATGTTTAATTGTTCTTCCTTATTTCCATATGTTTTCCCAAACTACACAAGTCTTTTAATTTTTTTGGAAGAAATACCTTGTTTCACTATCTGTAATAAGTTTGCATATTTTGCTCACAAATATGACTGCTACAATTATGCTTATTTTAAAAATATCTCAAAGTACTCACTTTGGTTTTTAAAGGCAACATAACTTTTTTATATACTTTTTTTTTTACTGTGTATGATTAATTTTTCATCTATGGTTGCGTGATATATGTTGAAATCTTAAGATCTAAATCTTTGTTTTATAGGTGACTGTTATGCAGAAGATTCGTGGTGAATACTTAACAAACCCTGAATTTGATCCCCCTAAGGTTGCTAAAGCTTCCTCTGCAGCTGAGGGTCTGTGTAAGTGGATCATGGCTATGGAGGTGTATGACAGAGTTGCAAAGGTATTTTGAGGATCAGCGCATCCATTTTGTGTTGATATATTCCCATAAGTTAAAATCTATGCCAATACTTATTAGTTAAGAAGTTTCTAAAAGTGATACCACAAAGAATTTGTCCTGCTGCAGCATAATCATCAGGCATTAACTGAGTATCTAGTACATGAAGAGAATACTTATGTGTGACATAACCTGGGACCAGTGTAAGTGAGAGCAGGGATGATCATTGGAGTTGGCCAGACTGACCTATAGCTACAGGGACCTGGGGCAAAAGAGAATTAAGTTTTATGAGGGGACTGCAGAAGCAAAGAAAAATCCAAAACACCAAGGGCAAAGTGGCAGATTAAAATCTTGATGCAAAGGTCAGAAGTAAGAAATTCCAGTAGGGTTAAGAGGCGGAGCATGGAATCAAGCCATGGCATGCAGTGATAGGGAGTCTTTTTTGGAGTACCCACTGAGGCCAAATTCCTGGGAGAGCAGAGAATGGTTAAGAGCATTTTGTAAATTTGACTAGCAAAGGACCAAGGAAACACTGGCCTTGTCCTCAGGAGCTTGCAGAATTCTACCAAGGGGAGCAGGAAATATAAATAAAAATACCCATGGAAATACATGATAGCATGTGTTTAGAACAACCTCAGAGTATAGGATGAGTGATCAGGCTGTGATGATTGAGAAGATATTCTTAATAAGGTATATGTACCTGTAGAGAGGTACAGACTGTGACTGTAAATTTCAGGGGAGTAGACCTTTATACACCTGTTAAAGAAATAAAATTAATTTTTTTAATAAATTCACTTTATTTTTATTTATTTTTGGCTGCACGCAGGCTCTCTGTAGTTGCGGCGAGTGGGGGCTACTCTTTGTTGTGGTGTGCAGGCTTCTCACTGTAGTGGCTTCTCTTGTTGTGGCACATGGGCTCAGTAGTTGTGGCTCATGGGCTCTAGAGTGCAGGCTCAGCAGCTGTGGCGCACAGGCCTAGTTGCTCCGTGGCATGTGGGATCTTCCTGGACCAGGACTCGAACCCGTGTCCCCTGCATTGGCAGGCAGATTCTTAACCACAGCTCCACCAGGGAAGCCCTAAAATTAATTTTAATGGATGTTCTGCCATTTGAACATCTTGTCCCTCCCCATAGTAATCTCAGCAGGTCGGCAAGCTCTCAACTCAGCTAATTAACACATGTGGAATCTTCTGGATCCTTTCTATAAAGCTGAGAATCTAAGGCATTCAGGTTGTTTTCTGACTTTCCACTCTACACCTCCACACTGCTATTTTAATTCTGATGCACCTGTCCCATGTTTTTATGGAGGGGTTGAAGGGAGATATCCAGCAAGGTCTTCTCCAAAGTCCAAAGCAGAAAGTGGAGCTTCCTAATTCAATATCTGATCCTTTTATTATTATTATTATTTTGTCTGCACTGGGTCTTGAGTGCTGTGTGCAGGCTTTCTCTAATTGCAGTGAGCGGGGGCTACTATTCGTTGCAGTTCACAGGCTTCTCATTGCAGTGGCTTCTCTTGTTGCGGGGCAGGGGCTCTAGGCACACAGGCTTCAGTAGTTGTGGTTCCTGAGCTCTAGAGCGCAGACTCAGTAGTTGTGGTGTGGCTTAGTTGCTCTGTGGCATTTGGGATCTTTCCAGACCAGAGTTCGAACCCGTGTCCCCTGCTCCGGCAGGCGGACTCTCAACCACTGCGCCACCAGGGGAGCCTGGCAGGAGGATTCTTAACCACTGCACTACCAGGGGAGCCCCAATATCCGATTCTTTGCCTCACTCTTCCTCTTACCCTTCAGCTCATTCACGGCAATGTACCAGAAGACTTAGGTCTCCCTTCTTTCAAATGGACATATACTCTCTTTGGTCATCTTGTAAATTCCTTCTACTGGTGGCTTATAGTACACTCTGATCAAGTTGGCCAAACCCCATTCTTGATATATTGATACTAATGAGCATAATAAAATAAGAAATTTAGAAAATTCTTTTTCTCTCAACAAAGTGTCACTTTTCAAGATTTGTTGAGGAAAATTCAGTTTTGGTAGTGAAGCTGAACACCGAGACTTTATTTCTCTTTGTATTACTGCTACTGTCTTAATCCCCTCAAGGCAAATGTAAGCCTCAGCTGACTGGGAAGACATTGAGAATTTCTAAGCTGACTTGGAAATGGCAAAAAAAAAAAAAAGCACTTTCATGTATTTTTAAGCATTTGTAACTCCTGTTACATGTTTTTCTATTTTTTTTGCAGCAGTTGAATGGCAACTTCTCATTATTTTGAGATATTTTGCTATATGTTATGCTATTCTTGCTACATATTATGACATTTTATTAGTCCAGAATAACTTGCCTATTTTTTAGATAACTGTTTGCTAGTCCAGAATGATTTTATATATTTTATAAGACATAGAAATATATTTTACTTTTCTGCATATAAAAATATGATGTAAGATTTAAGGCATTTAAAATTTGTATAATTCATTGTTATAAGTGATGTATTTATAATCATAAATAAACATTTAAAATTCATAATATCTATAAAGGATTATGTCGATTGTCAGTTTTATATAGTACACATTATAGCTGCATATATTGTTCCCAAACAGGTAGTGGCTCCTAAGAAAGCCCGCTTAACAGAAGCTCAGAAGTCCTTAGCTGAGACAATGGAGCTTTTGAATCAGAAGAGAGCAGAACTAGCAGAAGTAGAACATCATCTGGAAAATTTACAAGCAACATTTCTTGAGAAAACTGAGGAAAAGGCTCGTTTAGAAGACCAGGTGGAACTCTGTGCTAAGAAACTTGAAAGAGCCTCAAAACTAATTGGAGGACTAGGTGGAGAAAAATCAAGGTCAGATTTCTACTCCTTTTAACAATATTTTACAAGGTCGGGCTTGAATATGTGACTTTTTTTGGGTATTTATTATGATTACTGATTCTTAAATGGCTGGTTGAGATTGTGGGACTTTCTATAAAGCACCTGGCTAAGCTTCTCCAAACAGAATATCAATGTCAAGGATGGTGTTTGCAGCTTGCTTTCAAATGTTAAAAAAGAGAGAGAGAGAGAGAAAGAAGCAAATAAAACAAATGATAATTTTTAAGTGGTGAGTATGTGGGTGATCATTGTGCAATTCTTTCCAATTTTATGTATGTTAAAATTTTTCATAATAAAATGGGAGGGAGTAGTGGATTTATGGTTCATTTTGTTAAATTTATTTCGGATAACTGACTTGATATAACAAAGCCAGTTAGCTTTATTTTAATCTATTTATTTATACTGGCCAGCCAACTATCATAGTTATTAACTACATTTGTTGAATGAATAGCATGATAAAGTTACACACTTTTGACAATACTTTGTAAGGTAGATTGGATGTTTTTGTAATGCACTTTTTATTGTAAAGGTTTCATTAAATGCAAAAAAATATCAACCTTAGCATTAGTATGTCAGCTGCTATACAACTTAAATGTAATTTTTGGTAATGAATTGCAAATGTTCCTATGTTTTTCAGGAACAAATAGCAGGGCCACTAGACCAAATCATCCTGATTAAAATTATTAGACAAAATGCTGGTGGTTTTTTTGTTTTGCTTATTCTGAAAGAAAAAGTCGTGTAAGAAATGCCTAATATTCTAATAATCAAAGGTAGATTATCATTTGTGTAACATAGATATATATTATAGCATGTTAGAGCTAGAAGGGACCCAACCTCCTTGCTTATAGATAAGCAAGTGCCCAACATTTCATGGCATTTTGTTATAGAGTTTGGACTAGAAGCCCCTAGCCCTTTCAATTACTGTCATAGATCATTCTCTATGATGAGGCTATTTTGCCTTTGATTAATCTCCCAGATGGTCTCAAGCTGCAGATGACCTTCAGATAGTATATGAAAATTTGACTGGTGATGTCTTAGTATCAGCAGGAGTAATAGCCTACCTTGGTGCTTTCACTGCTGGCTTTCGACAAACATGTACAGAAGATTGGAGCATGTTGTGCAAGGTAATGGTTTTATATTTCATAAGTTTCTTTACATAGAACACTTAAAGTATGTGTTGGGGTATCTGGGGGGAAAAGATGATAATAAAAACAGAGAAGGGGAGAAATGACTGAAAATATGGGGTTTTTCTTTTTTTCTTTTTGTTTGATCAGTAAAATACTTCCATAGTCCAACTTTCCTTTCAGTTTTCTTTTTGTTCTTTAGAATTATTAAACAATATCTAATAACAATTAAATCAGTATTTTAATGTTAACAATATTTCAATCAACAAGACAAGAGAAAACATCAAAAGAAATTTGTTTATTTCTTACAGCAGAAAAAAATCCCATGTTCAGAGGAGTTCTCATTGAGTAAGACCCTGGGTGATCCAGTAAAAATTAGAGCTTGGAATATTGCTGGATTGCCTACAGATACTTTCTCCATAGACAATGGAGTGATTGTTAATAACTCCAGGCGTTGGTAAGGAACATAAAGTATTTATTTTTCAATTATTTTATTTTAAGGTTTTCAAATATAGAGAAAAGTTGAGAGGATTTTAAAGTGCCTGTATAGCTACTACTTCCTAGATCCTACAATTAACATTTTATTATTCTTATCTATCCCTCTATCCATCCATCAACTCATCCTTTTTCTTGTATTTCAACATATGTTGCAGACATGGATCTACTTCCTTCCAGATACTTCAGCATGCATATCATTAACTAAAGTTCAATATTTTTTTTTTCTTTTGAGGTAAAATTTACATACAATGAAATACACAAAACTTAAAACTATACCATTCAATGAGTTCTAACAAAAGTATGCACTTGTGCAACCCAAACCTCTGTCAAGGTATAAAACATTCTCTTTTGTCCCTTCCCAGTAAATCC
This sequence comes from Delphinapterus leucas, assembly GCF_059928025.1. Taxonomy (NCBI): domain Eukaryota; kingdom Metazoa; phylum Chordata; class Mammalia; order Artiodactyla; family Monodontidae; genus Delphinapterus; species Delphinapterus leucas. The sequence goes on along the minus strand of NC_143138.1, from coordinate 73,151,655 downwards.
CCACCCTCATCCTGTAGGAGATTATTATTCTGATTATTTTCCATCACAGGTTAGTTTTGCCTATTCTAGAACTTCATATAAATGGAATCATACTGTATGTAGTCTTTTGTATAAGGCTTTTTCCACACAGCATAATCTTACTAATTTTTGTGCTGAGTAGTATTCCATTACATGACTATATAACTTTATGCATTTTCCTGTTGACGGACACCTGGGCCGTTGGCAGGTTTTGGCTATTCAATGTATTTATTTTAACTAGGTATTTCTACCCATTTTCATGATACTATAACAATAATTTATGCAATTTCATGTATATTTTTCAACACTGTCACTGATAGTGTGATAACTATATGAGTTTTCCAAATGGTTTTTATTGTTATCCTTTTATTTATATCACTTTCAAAAACTTGGGAAATTACTCTCATCTGAGAAATATTTTCTTATAAATGGTTATTTAGTCATGTTGTCATCTAATTTAAGTCTTTTCTTGGGATCTTATGTCAAATATACTATGATAGATACTATTGAGTTCTTATATTCATGAGGTACTTTGTAAGTGCCTTATATCCTCACAAATTCCTATGAGTTAGTTCTTATTATTCCATTTTACAGATGAGATGACTGAGGCCCACAGTGATTTACTAATTTGAAATGTAGTGAGATAACTGAGCTAATAAATGGTGGAGTAAGAATTTGAACCCAGGCAATTTAACTTCCAAATCCTTGTTCTTATTTATTATGTTAAGTGAAATGTGGAATAGGGTATCCCATTTGCTACCTTTATAACTGTAACGGAAATTTCAGTCTTCTTTTGGGATATAAGATACGTTAAAGATACAAGGAAATCTTACATTCTGAAAGCTTGAGGTATTGTTTATTATATTCTTTGGAAAACTTACTAGATACTTCAAGACGTCTAAGTCTCCTTTATATTGATAGTATCATTTTACTGAAATACTGATGTATGTGTTTTGAGTGCTTATCCACTCAAAATTTTACTTGAGAGTGAACATCCTTAGGTTGAAACTTCTAGGCAATTAGTAAAGTTTATTACAATCTGAGGAAGTGTAATTAGCTATTCCAGAAAATGTGTTCTTTTGTAAAGCAGGGCAAGTTCTATTTAACAGAATATTTGACCCTGAGTATTCTGTTTTAGAACTCTTTTCTATGCATTTGGTGGCCATTCAGATTTTTTAAATTGCAGTTCAGAAATGCTATTAGGATATCTATAAGGCTTAACTGAAATCCAGGGAAACCAGAGGTTTCAGGATTGTATGTAAATTGAAGAAAACAATCTCATTTTCTGGCAGAAAGATGACTCTTCTAATACAGTAATATTTCAGTGGTGTTACTCCTTTCTACCTGTTATTTTTGGACTGTCTGGTCAATAAGTCATGGACTGGGTCAGTTCTGAGGGATGAGTCTCCATCCTTATAGACCAGACTTCACTTCTTGCCAGTTGTGACCAATGTGTTCATCTATGGCTATCATCCTTCTGGACACTGTAAGTGACCACAGAGGCTTAATCTCTTCTCTCTGCCTCCTAACAGCAGAACCCAGTAATGTAACTAATGTTCACTCTTTTGGCTACTCACTTTAGAGTATCTTAAGTGTACCTCAGAGAAAAGTTGAGCCAGTAGGCTTTTGTAATGAAAATACCAATGAAAATTGGTATCTCTCCCAATCAGTCTCAATCTCTCCCTCTGTCTCTCTTTCTCTCCCTCACTGTAGGACCTATTTTCTGTGTTTTTCTCTGTGCAGCTGCTTCATTGGTCTGTCTCTGATTATATGCTGATTCTGTTCTTCTGTACATATGGCCATTCCCTAATGAAGCCTTAGTTCCTAAGTTCACAAAACACATCAGTTGAATAATATACATTAACCAGAACCATTAAGTACAAGTTCAAATTCCCATGAGAGAAAAATCTGATTAGTTTAGTGTGGGACAAATATCCATACTAGGTCTTGTCACCTATGGTTGGGGGCCAAGCCGTTGTAGTAACACACATGAGTAGGTCAAGAATATAGTTCTCAGAAAAAGAGTCGTGAACTGGGAAAGCAGTTTACAGTTAGAACCCTGTTGCTTGCTTCTTTTTGCATCTTTGGATGTGATGAAAGGTAAGGATCTAATTTTATTTATTTATTTTATAATGATAACCATTTACCCCAGCAGCATTTATTGAGTTATTCTTCCTTTCCTCACTGATTTGTAATGCTATCTTTGTCCCTTCAGCCTTTCGTTTAGCAAGGACTTGTGAATTGGTCTGAAAATGTCTTTGTTTTTCTCCTCACTTTATTTTTTCTTTAATTTTATGTCAGGTTTATTGAGATATGATATATACAGTAAAATTCACCCTTTTTAGGTGCAGTGTTTTATGAATTTTGATTAAGGCCTATGGTCATATGATCCCTGCCACAATCAAGATGCAGAACATTACCAACCATTTGAAGCTTTTAAATGGGAGGGATTACATGACTTTTTTTCGTTTTTTAAAATAGAGATATAATTGATATAATTCTCACTTGTAATCAGAGTATTTAGATCAGTTATACTTAATGGAATTATTGATACATTTAGATTTAACTCTACTGTCTTACAAGTTCTTTTCTGTTTGTCTCATCTGTTCTTTGTTCCTTTTATCTTCTTTTTCCACCTGGCTTTGGATTAATTGAATTTTTTTATGATTCCATCTTATCTCCACTATTTGCTTGTTGGTTATATATTCCCTATTTTAAGTGTTTGCTCTAGAGTTTACAATACACATCTTTAGTTTCTGAATACTTTCAGATAGCAATATACTGCTACACATATAGTATAAGAACCTTTCAACAGTATAGTTCCAATGTCTCTCTCCTATTTATTGTGCTGTTATTGTATATTTTATTTTTCATATGTCATAAATCCCACAATACATTGTTACTATTTTTGCTTTAGACAGTAATTATGTTAGGGTGCTTAAATATAAGAAAAATGTCTTTTATGTTTATGTTCATTTTTTCCCCATTTTTGGACTTTTTGATTGTTTTTTTTTTTTGGCCTTGTGGTGGCACGGCTTACAAGATCTTAGTTCCCTAACCACGGATTGAACCTGGGTCACAGCAGTGAAAGAACCAAGCCCTAACCACTGGGATGCCAGGGAATGCCCTTAGACTTCTTCATTTCTTTATGTTTCTATCTATTTTCATATTTCTTCTGCCTGACAAATATTTTTCAGCACTTCCTGAGTACAGGTCTATTGGCAATTAATTAATTTAGCTTTTTTTCTTTATTTCATCTTCATTTTGAAAGATATTGTTTGTTGGGTTTAGAATTCTGAGTTGACAGTTTTTTGGATTCTTTTGGTTTTCCTTTTTTCCTTTAAAGATGTCACTCCATACCATGGAGTACCACCAGGGAAGCCCCTTGCTTACTTTTTTTTTTTTTTTTTTTTGCGGTACGCGGGCCTCTCACTGTTGTGGCCTCTCCGGTTGTGGAGCACAGGCTCCAGACGCGAAGGCTCAGCGGCCCTGGCTCACAGACCTAGCTGCCCCGCGGCATATAGGATCTTCCCGTACCGGGGCACAAACCCGTGTCCTCTGCATCGGCAGGCAGACTCTCAACCACTGCGCCACCAGGGAAGCCCCCCCTTGCTTACTTTTTAACCACAATGAAAATACTTACTCTTCTGCTTTATTATTGTTTACTAATACAACACTGGCTACTGGCTACTTAACAGCAAAGCTTTGTTTTCCCCAAAATTACTACCTCTGTCAGAAGCATAGATTGATAATGCTTTTTTCTTCAGACCGCCCAAAGATCTCAAATGTAGATGAGCATTACTTTCATACCTACAGTCATGTACATACAGAATACAAATAACTTGGCATGGTGTTATTTCTCTGATGGACACAACTCAATTTTCCAATTGTATTTGTAATACAGAAAGTTGTATTAAGTAGAAGTTGGATTTCTTTTAGAATAAACAGGATCTCTAATTATTGCATTACTGAGAACATTGATTTAGGTTTTACCAAGAATATTGATAGGCATTAAAAATCTTAATTGACAGAAATAGTTACTTTTTGCAGGGGAATGAACAAATACCATATTTTTCCAATAATAAGGATATATAAGGAAGAAAAAATGTCCCTTTAAACAGGGCCTTGAAAGGTACTAAAAACATCTAGTCTAATTACTAGACAACTTTTAAGCAATTGTGTGCAAAATAACTTTCTCATTTCCGGAACACTTTTCCTCTGTTTGCTATGATAGCAAAAGTAAATTTTAACTAGTGTCTGTACTTTTTTGTGCTTTCAACAGGATTTCAGCACAGTTTGAGCAGAGAAAGAAAACAACCAGTCAGCTAGTATTGGATTGTTTTGTTTTTTGGAAAGGAAAGAAAAGAAAAGAACAAAGTTATCTGGGAGTAGTTGATTAAAGAGCTTATTTTTAGGCAAAGGGAAAGGGGATTTTTATCCCTAGAAGCTGTTGAAACAGAAGGAGAATGGGAAAGCCAAAGTGACATGGAATGAAAACTCCCCTTTCTGTGCTAATATTTTTAAAAGATAATTTAATGCACTGTACTGAATATAAAAGGAACCTAAGACAGCATCATCACTGAAGAAGAGGAAAGCACATCATATTTTGATTCTCTGAAACCATGAATCATATGTTCTTAAACACAAAGTCTGTACCATACTTACATAGAAAACATTCCTAAATAGATCTCAAATATATACTAAACTAAACTTGGAAACTTAGTTTATGGTTCTACTCATAACCTAAGGAAATCCATTATAGGCTAGTGGAGCTCTTATTTTAAGTTTTTATTAAATACGTAGGATTATTTTTTATATTATGTTAACAGATGACATGTATTGAAATTACCATGAAAACAGTATGTTATGTTGGAAAAAACACAGCTCTTTATCCTACTTCTGACATTGAACTAGTTTTTTAACCTTAGAACCTTGGGCAAAGTACTCACTGAGACTGAATTTCTTCACTTCAAAAATAAATGAGTGGGGGCTTTCCTGGTGGTGCAGTGGTTGAGAGTCCGCCTGCCGATGCAGGGGACACGGGTTCGTGCCCGGTCCGGGAAGATCCCACATGCCGCGGAGCGGCTGCGCCCGTGAGCCATGGCCACTGAGCCTGCGCGTCCGGAGCCTGTGCTCCGCAACTGGAGAGGCCACAACAGTGGGAGGCCTGCGTACCGCAAAAAAATAAATAAATAAATGAGAATAAAACTCCTTTTCACTTTTTTCTCACAGGAATTTTGTGAAGATTAATCCTGATAATGTACGTGAAACACTTTGTATTTGTACAGATTGATGGTGATGTTTATTATGTAAATTATATAATTTTAAAGAAATCTCAACATCTATTTATTCCCCTCAGAATATTTCTTATTATATTCTAGGCCTTTAATGATTGACCCCCAGGGTCAAGCCAATAAATGGATCAAAAACTCTGAGAAAGAAAATCAGCTTAGTGTTATTAAGCTATCAGATTCAGACTATATGAGAACACTGGAAAACTGTATTCAGTTTGGAACTCCACTTCTATTAGAAAATGTTGGTGAAGAACTAGATCCATCTTTGGAGCCTTTACTACTTAGACAAACTTTTAAACAAGGTAGAAATCAATTGATATTAGTTGGTAGAACTGAAAGGTGATTGGATTATCTCTGAGGCAAGAAAAGCACTACATATTTTAATAATAATGTTAACGCAGAACTTCTGTGTCATTGTTATGCATGAAAGGAAATTTGGAACAAGTATCAGATATTCTAATGTAAATACCTTCATTGCCTTAATCACTGTTACCTAGACTGTTGTTCAGTAGAGAACATGAAGTTGAAGCCAGCCTGAAATTCCTTTATCTTGTGACTAAGGACCACACAAAGTCCATTACTATGAATAGTAGTGGTTAATGTGGACCAGAGTTGACTTTAGGTAAACGTTGCCCACCATATATCTTTCTGCTTATAAAAATTTTATCTCTGTCAAGCTCTAGTACTTTTAAGAGCTTTAGCAATATTTATATATTGAAAAGTAATGGAAGAAGTAAGATCAAAAGGAATCTTGATTTAGAAGGCTCCATGACAACCAGAGAAAATGTCTTATAGTACCCCAGAATTAATGAGTCCTGCTGTATAATTGCTTACTTGCCTCTGTGTTATATGTGACTTTTGCAACACCTTTTTGTATTCTATTTGAAATTACTTTATGACTTTTTACTTGTAACCTAGGAAGGGCTTTAACAGGGGGGATGGGCTATGTAACTTTGGCTTATTTATTCTGCATTTTTTTTCTGAAATACAGGTGGCATTGATTGCATCAGACTTGGTGAGGTCATTATTGAGTATTCCTTTGATTTCAAGTTTTATATCACCACAAAGCTGAGGAATCCACACTATATGCCAGAGCTGGCTACAAAGCTATCTTTGCTCAATTTCATGATAACTCCAGAAGGACTTGAAGATCAATTACTAGGTATTGTTGTTGCAAAGGAGAGGTACGTGTTTTTTTAGATACTTCCAGGGGGTATAGAGAGGAATATTTGTAGGCCATTAATACTTTTGTTATGTGATTATTTTGAAACCTTGTCAAAATTTTATATTTTGTCATTATAAATTAAATAAGTGTTTAATTCTTTAAAATATCCATTCTATAACAAGTAAGTTATAAACCAACCATGTTATATTGGGCTTTTAGTATGTGTAGCAGGATTCAGGTGATATGCCATGACTTCTGACTTGTATCTGACTGTTTGAGCCAAAAAATTTCATCCCTAGGAATGTATGCTACAGACAAAATCAGAAATGTGTTCAAAGACATATACAGGATATTAATGAAATAAGAAAATACTTAGGACAAGAATGAAAAAGCAGGATACAAACCTATATATGGTAGGGGTAATATTTGTTTTTAAAAAGTTAATGTATGAATGGATATCCATATATACCAAAAAAAGATTGAGAAAGGATATTGACAGTGATAATCCTTAGGATTGGTAAGATTATGGATAATTCTTATTATTTTCTTTATACTTTATGTATTTTTCCATTGCTAGCATGTATTATTTTTTAAATGAGAAAAAATATTATGATACCTAGAAGGGCTACTAGTAAAGAATTGCTTCCTGAAGGAAACCTTTGATTCCACTTGAAGCTTAATATAACACTATCAAGTAGTCTATTACATGAAATCAACTTATAAGTGAAAATATGTACCATGAAGTTCTTCTGTTATTTTCAGTGTTTATCCCACTTGCTCAGTATCCAAGACAGAACTATGTCATAACATATTCTATAACATGGTGAATTATGTTATTTTGGAGTTTCATACCTTCATTGTTAAGATATAAGTGCGAGTTTTGTCTTTTACTTGAAGAGCCAGTTGTAGGATGAGTCATCTTTTCTGTCTCCTGTTGTAGAAGAGATGATGAAAATGGGACTGAATATGATTAAGCCAAGGAATAGATAAGAAGTCTCATATTCTGAGTTTCTTTTCCAGTTCTTATTCTCACACAATGAGCTAAGCCATATGGTAAATTTAACATATTCTTAGACTTACTGTAGTATATGTTATTGCCACATTTTACATATATGTAATTAATGCTTTTTTTTGCTTGAATTTCTCAAATTATTATTTTCATGGGAGCATTTTTTTCTTAGGTTAGGATAAAGAGATTACTCATCTTAATTTGTATTATATGTCTACAAAATTATTTAACTGTCTACAAAATTGGGATATCTAATATTTGGATAAAATACTACAAATTTAGACTAAATGTTTTTATCTTTTTAGACCAGAATTAGAAGAGGAACGAAATGCTCTTATTCTTCAGTCTGCAGCTAATAAGAAACAGCTAAAAGATATAGAGAAAAAAATTTTAGAAACATTATCATCTTCAGAAGGGAACATTTTAGAAGATGAAAGTGCAATTAAAGTCTTAGACTCTGCTAAATTGATGTCCAATGAGATAACAAAGAAACAACAGGTAAAAAAAGAATCCTAGAAACTTTTAGATTCTTAAGAGTCCAGTGTGCTCCCACTCCCTAAGGAAAGTGCTATACTAGGCTTATGGGCAGAGGAAAAGAATTCATAAAATACCAAAAGATAGAAACTAATTTTAAACTCATAAGAGAATATCTTATACTGTTGAATCATTCAAAACCTGGTGTCATCTCTGTGGCACCTATACACAGAAGAAATAAATTTGGAATGAAAAAAATTTTAAACATACTTTTTATTATTGTGTAGGTAGGGTAAGCTAGTCAGGTTCATTCAAACTTTAATTGACTCTTCACCTAAAACTTAAGTTTGAGAATATGGCTTGCCTCTGTTCCTGATTGGAACTTAAGATGTGTGAAAGGTAATTGCTGGTTAATTGGGCAGTAAGTGGTTCTAGGAACTAATAAGGATGATCTTCTGACATTGCCTTGTCTTTTGTCTGGGAGAGAGGTTTGAGAGTTGGGAGTGGCAGGTAGAGGAAGGAAGACACATACAATAATGTACTTATTGCAAATTCATCTAACACAGCTAAATGGTATTTTTATATTGCATCTTTTAAAAAATATAATCCTACAGTGTTATGGGTGGAAGAAGCCTTAGCTATTTGTCATCTTTAGCATTTCATAGTTGAGAAAAGTAGGGCCCAGAAAAAGTAGTTAAGGCCCAAGTTCACACAATGAAATGATAATACAGAATGACTTTAGTAGGCTAACTTTACTGATTTTCAGACCTTTCAACCCTCCTTGGCCCACCCAATGAATTAAACACATCTTAATATTGGCGTAATTAAAAAATAAAAAGAAACCTAATAGAAATTTCACTAATTGCTCAGTATCCTTCTGTTTGCACCCTATCCCATGCACCCCAGTTTTGGGGTAGAGGATTTCCAAAAGGTCTAGGCACCTTTCCCCTTGGGATGGGTTTAGTTTTATGTGAATGTGATGGTAATGACTCTCTCTAGCCAGGTGTACTGCTTTGTTTTGTGTTTGTGTTTTTCATTTCAGGAGAGCCAAAAGGAGTAGTGTCTTAGAGTAATATGCTGTGGTAGCCTCCCATCTGGGGACCATGGCTGAGATATTCTATAATGTCTGCCTTTCCAATTAATGTTCGTCAGAGCAGAACCCATTCCTCATTTTCCTCTCACCACAGTGTTTTTTAAAAGGGAAGAAAAGACAGGAAGCATTTATCAGCTTATTTCCTATTAGACTCAAAGAGGAAAGTAGATATCAATATTTATTGGTTCAAATACTTCATCTTACAAAACGAGAGAAATTTAATCATAATGTCTTTTTGACTGGGTCTCATTAATCATAACAAACATAATTTAGAATTCACTATATATTTTGATTTAAAACATGCTCTGTATCTGGCCCTGACTTTTATCCACCCACCCACCCAGATGTAAGATAAACCATCTTCAGAGCAAAGTGTTCCCACATAGTCTAAAACCTGCTTTTCCCTTTTATCCCAACCCATAAGATTAAATAAACACAAACAAAACTTTAAGAATTTGTTCTGGACTTCCCTGGTGGCGCAGTGGATAAGACTCCGCACTCCCAATGCAGGGGGCCTGGGTTTGATCCCTGGTCAGGGAACTAGATCCCACATGCATGCTGCAACTAAGAGTTCACATGCCACAACAAAGACCCTGTGCAATTAAATAAGTAAATATTAAAAAAAAAAAAAGAATTTGTTCTATAAGTTTCAAAGCCTTCCCTCCCTGCAAAAGTTGTCTTCATTGAAGTTTAGTCTTGTGGATTCTTGGAAAGTATAATATATATAAATAGCACAGCCCCGGAAATTTTTACAATAATAAATTCTCCTCTTTTAACATCGTGTGCTCACAATGTTTATTTGTTAGAAAATGTCTTGTCCTTTGATTTTAGGCCATTAATGGTAATTAATCAAAACTCTATATGTCTTGAGTTTAGTGTTTCATACTAAGCGGCCAAGTATATATAAATATAACACTATTTATAAATACACTGCAGATTAAGCCTTGGAACCTGAGTTAAATTATTATTTACTCTTTAAAAATAATAACAATATTTGCTAAATGTTTTTGCTTACTGTTGCCGTTAATGGTAAATGGCATTTAGCTGAAAAAATTAAGGGTTAAATAACAGGAGGTTAAAATAAGAATACCAAGATTATGCTTTCTTTTGTAAAAATGTCATTAATTTCCATTGTTGATAACTTTGTTTCACTTATAGTCAAGTTTGAGGTTCAAACCTTACTTTTAATTGTAGCTACACTGTAATTTGGGGGAAAGTTTGCTTGCAAGGAACAGAAACCTACTCAAATTAGCTTAAATAAAAAATATACAAGGGGATATTTTATTTTCCCAATTATAGGAAGTACATACAGACCTCAGGAATTAATGGAAAGCATTAAGTTTCTATGCTCTGTCTCTCCCTTTTCTCTAAGGTTGTGTCGTTCTCATATTGCTTCTTTCTGCTCCATCTGGAGACCAATTTTTTCTGTAAAACTTTTGTACTGTTCCTTCATACGTTTATCTTGCACATAGAAACCAACTCTGATACCATTACCTTTTAGCACTAAGGCCAAGTACCACCTGATTTCAGTTTTTGATGCTCCTAAAGTTCTCATTCTCTGGCGGGAAAATTAATTAGCTTATTTTGGGTCTGGTTCTATCCCTCCCACCTGATTTAATCAGCTACAAACAGGATCATTCAATATAAACATGGCTACATAGGCACATTTATTCAAGAGAGTCTGTGGCTAACATTTCCAAAGAAGGGAGAGAGGGTTGGAAAAATGCTCTACATGTTTTTCCTGTAGAATATCAACCTATCAGATTGAGTTGTCATTTGAAGGGCTGTTATCTTGGAGAAATTTTTTCATTTGGGGTTAAATATCTATACCGTTATTAAGCCTAGAAAAGTTAAAAATTTGAGAATTTCACTGAAAAAAGGTATTCTTAATGTATCAAACCATCAGCCAACAAATATTTCTGAATTCCTACTTTGTCAGACTTTGTGCTGGGTTCTGGTACACATGTTGACACCTTAAACCATACACACATGCATACTTGCTGTCTCTCTCTCCATCTCCCTCTCTCTGTATCTCTGACCTATTAAAATAAAAGAGGGTGAGTGACAATAATAGATACATGTCAGATGAAGGCAAAGAATAAGCAAAGATTGACAGTTTTGTATTCCTCAAATAAGAAAGAGGTGATTGGTGGATAGTTACACCTTCAATCTGTAAAGAGAGTTTTCTTTCTTTTACCTCCCTTCTTTCCACCCTCTCTTCATCTTCTTCCTTCTCTCCCTAGTTCTTTCCTTCCTTCCTTTTCCTTTCTTTCTTTCTTTTTTAGACTTTTTTTTTTGGCTGCGTCGGGTCTTAGTTGCAGCATGCAGGAGCTTCGCTGAGGCATGTGGGAGCTTTAGTTGCAATGCGTGGGCTCTTCATTGCGGCACATGGGCGTCTCTCTAGTTGTGTCATGCAGGGTTTCTTTTCTCTTCTCTAGTTGTGACCCGTGGGCTCCAGAGCACGTGGGCTCTGTAGTTTGTGGCATGCAGGCTCTTTAGTTGAGGCGCGCAGGCTCAGTAGTTGTGGTGCACGGGCTTAGTTGCCCTACAGCATGTGGGACCTTAGTTCCTGGACCAGGGATTGAACCAGTGTCCCCTCCTTTGATGTAAACTATGCCTGTATAATTTTGTCATTAAGTTAGGGGATATTTTTAATATAAATTTCATTATATGAAAAATATATAATTAAAACATCTCCTATTTCTTAATCTTGATTTTTCTCTTCTTCTAGATTGCAGAAAAAACAGAACTCAAAATAGCAGAGTCTCGAGAAGGCTATAGACCTATTGCTAAACATTCATCAGTATTATTCTTTAGCATTGCAGACCTGGCTAACATTGATCCCATGTACCAGTACTCTCTCATCTGGTTTGTGAACCTTTATATCAACTCTATTCATGACAGGTAAACATTCTCTAGCTGCATTCATGCTCCCTAGGTTGGATTTTCACCATCCTTCCATTTAAGATATATAATTTTTTTCTTACTGTTTATATAATACATATTCACTATAGAACATTACAAAATATGGGAAAAAAGGAAGGAAGGAAGGAAGGAAGGAAGAAGGGAGGGAACGAAGGGGAAGAGGGAAGGAAAGAAGGATGGGAGGAAGGGAGGAAGGAAGGAAAGAAAGAAGGAAAAAGCAAGCAAGCAGGCCTCATTTCTATTTTAAGTTTTGTTTCACTTCTACTCAAGATTTAGGCATAGAGGGATTAACTTTAGGTCTTTTTGCCCCTCTCTTTTAAATATTTTGATAAAGCACATGACCTATCTTTGCTAGCAACTCCAATATACCTTTCTCCAGCCTTGAGGTCTCTAAAAAATTTCAGCTCCACATTTCTAATCATTTGCTAGATATTTTCACTTTAACTAATTACTGAATGTACACAGATTTTGGAGTTAGACTGGAGTAAGGGATTAAATTTCAGTTCTGCCACATAACAGCTGCATGAATACAGGCAAGTCAGCTAACTTTTCTGTAATTGCCTCAATTTTTCTTATCTATAAAATAGGGATAATAATAATACCTACCTTTAAGAGTTGTTATGAGAATTAAAAAGATAATATTTATAGAGTATTTTTAAACAATATCTGGTATTCAGTAACTTGTTAAGTAGAATAAAAATATGATTTGAGCCTAGCATATGTGTTCTACATGGGCTCTTGGTAGAACAATCTTTCCTGAGTGATTGAAATCCCTAAGCTTTCCCAGTTGGGATTTGGAATTTGAATTAACATACCCTACATGAGGTAGGATGTTCAAGTTGAAGAATTGACATAAATGTCAGTAATAGGTGTCGAGGATGTGAAGTCATCAGAACCCTCATATACTGCTGGTGGGATTGTAAAATAATGCATCCACTTTGGAAACATTTTTAGAAGTTCCTCAAAATATTAAACATAGATTTGCCGTATGACCCAGTATTTCCAGCAAATCTAGCAATTCTTGGGTATACACTAAAGAGAATTCAATGCATGTATTCACACAGAAACTTACAGTCTTTTTGATTTTATATGCAAAAAACTATATTCAAAAGTTACTTGGGTTAGTTTTTCCTCCTTTAGTATGGTGATGTTTGTTATTCATGTGAAATACAGTTAGGGTAATTTGTTTATTTTTATATTTCATTTTAGAGTTTCCCCCTTTTCCTTGTTGATTTTAATTATATTTTTGAGTACGTAAGCCATCAATATGACTCCAAAAGTAAATCCCATACAGAAGGTCTGCTCAGAGAAGTGTCACTACCCCCTCCCCTTCCATCCCATTCCCATGTATCCAAGTATTACTTTTTAAAAATTAAACTTTTAATTTTGAGATAATTGTAGATTTACATGAAATTATAAGAAAAAATGCAGTGATCCCGTGCACTCTTTATGCAGTTTGCTCAATGGTGACGTCTTGAGAAACTGTAGTACAATATCACAACCAGAATATTGATGTTGACACAGTCAAGATACAGAGTACTTTCATCACCACAAGGATACCCATGTTGCCCTTTTATAGCCATACTCATCTTCCTCCCATTCTCATGCTGACCGTAACCCTTGGCAACCACTAATCTGTTCTCCATTTCTATAATTTTGTCACTTCAAGAATGTTATATAAATGGAATCATACACTATGTAACTTTTGGGAATTGGCTTTTTTTCACCCAATATAATTCTCTGGGGATTCATTTAGATTGTTTACTCCTTTTTATTGCTGAGAGGATTTAATGATATTGATGTACTACAGTTTGTTTAATCATTCACTTGTTACAGGACATCTGGGTTATTTCCAGGTTTTGGCTTTTACAAATAAAATTGCTATAAAATGCATGGACAGGTTTTTGTGTGAACATAAGCTTTCATTTCTCCAAGATAACTGCCCAGGAGTGCAATTGCTGGGTCATGTGGTAGTTGCTTGTTTATTTTTTTTTAAGTAACTGCTAAACTTTCCTAGAATGGGTGTATCATCTTAGATTCCCATAAGTATTACTGAAAAAATTGAACTAAAAAAATGAAAGCAACGTATTCTTATTGCAAAAGTTTTAAGCATGTAAGAGTATAAAGAAGAAAATAATTATTAGTCATAACCCATCCAGAAGTAATCACTTTTGTCCATATGTTTTCTTACTTTTCTTTTTTTTTTTTTAATATATGGATCTTGATCTAGATTTTATGCTTCTTTGAGGCAGGTAAATGTTTCATAATTCTTTATCTCTTACAGTTCCCTCCCCAGCTTAGATTCTCATACTAATAGATATTCAGTAGGTGCTTTTTAATTAACTGATTGCTTTCAGTCATTTGGGAGTACAATAAGAAATTTAGAATTTTGAAAATAGAGAGATGGTGTAAACCATATTTCATTTTCTCATAGAATTATACCCCATTTTTAACATATAGCTTCATACGAAGTTGCACACACACAAAACTGTACAGGGAGGTCCCATGTACCCTTTACCCAGTTTCTCCAGTTCTTACATCTTTTGTTTTTTCAGTTGAAGTGTAGTTAATATACAATATTATGTTAGTCTCAGGTGTACAACATAGTGAGTCAACATTTAAATACATTAAGAAATGATCACGACAATAAGTCTAGTAACCATCTGTCACCATACAAAAGTATTACAATATTATTGACTATATTCCTTATGCTTTGTTGCATCCCATGTCTGATTTATTTTCTGACTGGAAATTTGTACCTCTTAATCCCCTTCACCTATATGGCCCCCACCCCATCCCCTCTGGCAACCACCAGTTTGCTCTCTGTATCTATAAATCTGTTTCTGTGTTGTTTTGTTTGTTCATTTGTTTTGTTTTTTAGATTCTACATATAAGAGAGATCATATGATATTTTTCTCTATCTGACTTATTTCACTTAGCATATACACTCTAGCTCCTTCCATGTTGTTGCAAATGGCAAATTTTCTTTTTTTATGGCTAAGTCTATGTTGTGTATATATACCACATCTTCTTTATTCAGTCATCTATTGATGCACACTTAAATTCCAATCAAAAAATGGGCAGAAGACCTAAATAGACATTTCTCCAAAGAAGACACACAGATGGCCAAAAGGCACATGAAAAGATGCTCAGCATCGCTAATTATAAGAGAAATGCAAACCAAAACTACAATGAGGTATCATCTCACACCAGTCAGAATGGCCATCATCAAAAAGTCTACAAATAATAAATGCTAGAGAGGGTGTGGAGAAAAAGGAACCCTCTTACACTGTTGGTGGGAATGTAAACTGGTACAGCCACTATGGAGGTTCCTTAAAAATCTTAAAATAGAACTACCATATGATCCTGCAATCCCACTCCTGGGCATATATCCAGAGAAAACCATAATTTGAAAAGATAATCAGCTCAGTACTTTGTGACCACCTAGAGGGGTGGGATAGGGAGGGTGGGAGGGAGACACAAGAGGGAGGAGATATGGGGATATATGTATATGTATAGCTGATTCACTTTGTTATAAAGCAGAAACTAACACACCATTGTAAAGCAATTATACTCCAATAAAGATGTTTAAAAAATCAATCAATATGATATACTACATTAATAAAAAGAAGAGAGAGAAAAAAAAGGTGTGGTATATATGTACAGTGGAATATTACTCAGCCATAAAAAAAGAATGAAATAATGCCATTTGCAGCAACATGGATGGACCTAGAGATTCTCATACTAAGTGAAGTATTCTAGACTGAGAAAGACAAATATGGCATCGCTTGTATGTGGAATCTAAAAGAAAAAGACACAAATGAACTTATTTCCAAAGCAGAGAGAGACAGACACAGAAAACAAATTTATGTTTACCAAAGGGGAAAACAGGAGTCGGGGGAGGGATACATTAGGAGACTGGGATTAACATATACACACTACTATGTATAAAATAGATAACCAACAAGGACATACTATATAACACAGGGAACTATACTCAATATTATATAATAACCTATAAGGGAAAAGGATCTGAAAAAGAATATATAGATTTATATGTATATATATAAATGTATAACTGAATCGCTGTGCTGTACACCTGAAATGTACACAATATTGTAAATCAACTATACTTCAATTAAAAAAAATAATGTTGCAGTAAACATAGGGTGCATATATCTTTTTGAATTAGTGTTTTTGGAGTTTTGTGGTGGGTAAATACCCAGAAGTGGCATTGCTGGATTGTATAGTAGTTCTATTTTTATTTTTTTGAGAAACCCCCATACTGTTTTTCATAGTGGGACTATGTACCAATTTACAATCCCACCAATAGTGCATGAGGGTTCCCTTCCAATGATAATATCTTATATAACTATAGTACAATATCACAACCAGGAAGTTCACACTGGTACAATCCAGAGAGCTTACTCAGATGTCACCATTTTTATTGGGCTGACCAAAAAGCTCTTTCGGGTATTTTCCTGAATAAACTTTTTGGTGAACCCAATATATGCATGTGTGTGTGTGTGTGTGTGTGTGTGTGTGTGTGTGTAGTTTCATATTTTTAACAGTGGTTATTTCGATAAAATGAAAACAACTTGTATGTTAATTCATATGTTACTTATTTTTTCTTAGTTTTACTTGACTCAATATATTTTCCTTTTTTTTTAACCTTTCAGTAACAAATCCAAAATTTTGGAAAAGCGCCTACGATATTTAAATGACCACTTCACATACAACTTATATTGTAATATATGCCGATCACTGTTTGAGAAGGACAAGCTATTGTTTTCTTTTTTATTATGTGCCAATCTTCTTTTGTAAGTTACTTGCTTTTTCTTTATTTTAAAAACTTGCCTGGGGCTTCCCTGGTGGCGCAGTGGTTGAGAGTCCGCCTGCCAATGCAGGGGACATGGGTTTGTGCCCCGGTCCGGGAAGATCCCACATGCCGTGGAGCAGCTAGGCCCGTGAGCCATGGCCCCTGAGCCTGCACGTCCGGAGCCTGTGCTCTGCAACGGGAGAGGCCACAACAGTGAGAGGCCCGCGTACTGCAAAAAAAAAAAAAAAACTTGCCTGGAA
Organism: Delphinapterus leucas; assembly: GCF_059928025.1. NCBI lineage: Eukaryota > Metazoa > Chordata > Mammalia > Artiodactyla > Monodontidae > Delphinapterus > Delphinapterus leucas. The sequence continues at coordinate 73,134,598 of NC_143138.1, read as the reverse complement.
AACCTAATCAATGGCCTCTCACAGAAGGATATCATGTTTTAGCTCTGCATAATTCATGATTTTACTTGTACATTTCTCTATAGTAGTATTGGTGTTTTGATGTTTGATTTTTAAAATTTGGATCATACAGAAAAGCTCACAAAATGTTCAGGTACAGTTTGGTAAATTTGTACAAAGCAAAAATCTGCATAACTACCACTCAGATCGAGAAATAGAGCTTTCAGGGAATTCCCTGGCAGTCCAGCGCTTAGGACTCGGTGCTTTCACTGCCGGCCTGGTCAGGGAACTAAGATCCTGCAAGCCGTGTGGCGTGGCCAAAAAAAAAAAAGAAAGAGAGTTTTTAGATTGGCTTCTTTCACTTAATAATACGTATTTAAGATTCTTCTATGTCTTTTCATGGCTTGATTGTTCATTTCTTTTTAGCACTGAGTAATATTTCATTGTCTGGATGTACTGTAGTTTATCTATTCACCTACTGGAGGACACCTTGGTTGCTTGCAAGTTTTGAAAAGTATGAATAAAACTTCAGGTTTTTGTGTGCACATAAGTCTTTAACTTATTTGGTTAAATACTAAGAAGTGCGATTGCTGGATCATGGGTAAGAGTATGTTTAGTTTTATAAGAAACTGTATTCCAAGAGATTCCATGCAGCATCTCAGCATTTTTAGGAATCTTGGCTTGTGGTCCTTGATGTCCTGAATGTTGAAACTGACCCACACTCTGGAAAAAGCAAAAACTCAGGCCAGAACATATTGGGCAGGGGAAGGTGCTGAAGGAGCACATTTATTTTCTCACTCATGGGACCATTAAAGTATTAAAAGATTTTTCTTCTTGACTAATATTTTCTCTGTGAAAATTACTTTGAAAATGGGTCCTAAGTGAAAGTCTAAATCCATTCTGCATCACAGATCCCAGAAGAGGCTCAACAAGCATATAGGTTACATTCCTTAATCCATTGCATTCTACCAGCAATGAATGAGAGTTCCTGTTGCTTCACAACCTTGCCAGCATTTGGTCTTGTCAGTGTTCTGGATTTCACCATTCTAATAGATGCGTAGTGTAATCTTGTTTTAATTTGCAATTCACTAATGATATATAATATTGAAAATATTTTCATTTGCTTATTTGGTATCTTTATATCATTTTTGGTGAAGCATCTGTTAGGTCTTTTGTCCATTTATTAATCAGTTTGGTTGTTCATCTTTTGTTGTTGAGTTGGATGACAGTCCTTTATCAGATACATCTTTGGGAAATATTTTCTCCTAGTTTGTAGCTTGCCTTCTTATTCTCTGTCTTTTGCAGAGCAAATGTTTTAAATTTTAATGAAGTCCACTTCATCAATTCTTTTTTTCATGGATTGTGCCTTTGGTGTTGTATCTAAAAAGTTATTGCCATACCTAAAGCCTCCTAGATTTTTTCCTATGTTATCTTCTAGGAATTTTATAGTTTTGCATTTTACATTTAGGTCTGTGATCCATTTTGAGTAAATTTTTGTGAAGTGTGTGCATGTGTGTTTATATATATTTGTTTATGTTTTTCTTATTTTCCTTTCTTACACAAAGGGGATACACTGTAAATGTTCTTGTGCACCTTTTTCTATTAATATAAATGTAAGTCACTCAATAGAGATATCCTCTTTTTTTCAGCTTTATTAGGTGTAATTGCCACATTATGCAATTCCCCCATTGTAAGAATACAGTTAGATGATTTTTAGTACATTTATATAATTGTGCAACCATCACCAAAATCCAGTTTTAGAACACTTCCATCATCCCCAGAAGTTTTCTTTTGCCAGTTTAGTCAATTCCTGCTCTTACTTCCAGCCCCAGGTAATACTGATCTGCTTTCTGTCTCTATAGTTATTCCTGTTCCAGAAATTTTATGAGTGAGACATTAGATGGCCCAGAATATGATCCATCTTTGTAAATGTTCTATGTGCTCTTGGAAAGAATGTGTATTTTGCTGTTCTTGGGTGGAATGTTCTAAAATGTCAAGGAGGTCAAGATGGTCCATATATCGTCTATATCTTTATTGACTTTCTATCTACTTGTTCAGTTATAGAGAGAGAGTTGGAATCTCTAACTATAGAGACTTTTCCTTGCAGTTCTATCAATATTATTTTGTGTTTTGATGCTGTTATTAGATGTATAAATGTTTAGGACTGTTATGTCCTCTTAATAAATTGACTTGACTTTTTAAAATCCCTGGTATTATTTATTGCTCTGAAATCTACTTTGTATGATATTATTGTAGCCCCTCCAGCTTTCTTTTGAATAGTGTTAGCATGGTATATATTTTTCCATACTTTTACTTTTAACCTATTTGTTTTATATTTAAACTGTGTCTATAGACAGCATGTAATTAGGTCTTACTTGTTTTATCCAATCTGATAATCACTACCTTTAATGAAATTGTTTAGACTATTTACATTTAATGAGATAATAGATAGAGTTATGTTTAAATCTACCATCTTATGATTTATTTTGTTTTGCCCATCTTTTCTTTGTTGCATGTTTCCTCATTTTCTATTTTTCTTTTTTTTTGGGAACTTAGTGCCTGTTTTATTTATTTTTTTAACCTGTGGGTTTTATTTTTATTTATTTACATAACAGGTTCTCATTAGTTATCTGTTTTATATATATTAATGTATACATGTCAATCCCAATCTCCCAATTCATCCCACCCCCCTTCCCCCCTTGGTGTCCATACATGTGTTCTCTACGCCTGTGTGTCTATTTCTGCCTTGCAAACTGGTGCATCTGTACCATTTTTCTAGATTCTACATATATATGTATATACATATACATATATATGTATATAGATTATACATATATGTGTTAATATACGATATTTCTTTTTCTCTTTCTGACTTACTTCACTCTGTATGACAGTCTCTAGGCTCATCCACGTCTCTATAAATCTATTTTTCTTTAAATTGAGCATTTTTATGATTCCATTTTATCTCCTTTGTTGGTTTATTAGCTATAATTTTATGTTTTATTATTTTAGTGATTTGTTTAGGGTTATAGTATACCTTTGAACTTACAGTCTATCTTCAGGTAAAATTATACTACTTCATATATATATAAGAACTGAAAACAATATACTTTTATCTTTCCCCTCATAGCTTTTGTTTTATTGTCATACATTTTACTTGTATATATGTTATAAAGCCCACAGCATGTTGTTATTTTGCTATAGTCAATTACTTTTAAAAGAGACATAAGTAACAGAAAAATGTCTTTTATGTTTATCTACTAGTTACCATTTCTGATGCTCTTTATTCTTTTTTGTTGATTCAAATTTCCATCTACCTGAAATTTCCTTGAACATTTCTTATAGTGTAGGTCTACTGGTAATGCATACTTTCAATTTCTGTAAATCTGAGAAAAAGTCAGTGAATTTTTCTTTCAGATTTTAATTTTTTATCTCTAGAAGTTTCATTTGGTTATTTTTTATTTTGCCCACTTCTCTCTTCATTATGTTCATGTTTCACTTTCACTCCTTCAGCATGTTTATAATAGCTCTTTTAGCATTCTTATCTGCTTGTTATATCATCTCTATCACTTCTACATCGTATCTATGTACTGACTTTTCTCCTGGTTATGGATGTTGTGAATTTTACATTGGTAAGTGCTGGGTCTTTTTTTTTTTTTTTAACATCTTTATTGGAGTATAATTGCTGTACAATGGTGTGTTAGTTTCTGCTTTATAACAAAGTGAATCAGTTATACATATACATATGTTCCCATATCTCTTCCCTCTTGCGTCTCCCTCCCTCCCACCCTCCCTATCCCACCCCTCTAGGTGGTCACAAACCACCTAGCTGATCTCCCTGTGTTATGTGGCTACTTCCCACTAGCTATCTATTTTACCTTTGGTAGTGTATATGTGTCCATGCCACTCTCTCACTTTCACAGCTTACCCTTCCCCCTCCCCGTATGTTCAAGTCCATGCTCTAGTAGGTCTGTGTCTTTATTCCTGTCTTACCCCTAGGTTCTTCATGACCTTTTTTTTTTTTTTCTTAGATTCCATATATATGTGTTAGCATACAGTATTTGTTTTTCTCTCTTTTTTTAAATTGCTTTAAAGAGCACTAGACTTTACTTTTGCAGGTACTTAAATTATACTGAATTCATTTGACCTCTTCAAGTCTTATTTTTAAGATTTCTTATGACAGTTTTAGAGTAGACTTTATTCTACAGCTAGGTTAGCTTCACTACTAAAGTATCTCCAGTGTCACCACTGAACTCCTCTGGTGTTCAATAAAGATTCAACTCTAGTTGGCAATAACTCATATATTCAGTCCTGTGTGAGCTCTGGTAGCTACTTAGTTTGCAGCTCCCCAGATATTCTTTGCCTGTCCTCCTGGGGTTTTACCCTACTCATACATAACTCAGCATTTAGCAATAGAATAAAAAGGATATCTGTGCAGATTTCTGGAGCTCCTCGTCCATGTATCTTCCTCCCTTCTGGTACTCTGCCCACAAATTGCAGCCACCTTAGCCTTCCTCAACTCTGATCTCTGTCTCTTCAACTCAGCAGTACTCTTAGATTCTGATTTGATTATCCTCATGCTTTGTAGTCTGAAAACTGCCTCCCGGAGGTTAGCTGAGGCAATCATGGGGATCACCTTGTCTCCCTTTTTTTCATGGACCACAGTCCTGCACTAGCTATTATAATTTCTAAAAACAATTGTTTATTTTTTTTCCAGTTCCTAGTTGTTTATAGCAGTAGGGTAGGTCAGTTCTGATTGTTTTATCCAGGCTATATAAGCAGAAATTGACTTCATTCAATTTTAAAACAACAATTTACAGCAGTCCTTATTTTGGGAACACAGGGCAAAGAAAGAGATTGAATACCAGGAACTGATGTTTCTTTTAACTGGAGGTGTAAGTCTTAAGAGTTCTGAGAAAAATCCTGATCCAACTTGGCTACAGGATAAAAGCTGGGAGGAAATCTGTCGTGCAAGTGAATTTCCTGCATTCAAAGGACTCAGGTAATTGTTTAAACACAATGACTTAGCATTGAATAGTAATGGGTAAATTTGTAATCTAGTGATTTTTTAATTTCATCTAGTGATTTTTAAAAAATATCTCTATAGCTGTCTTGATTCATCTCCTCATTTAACAATCTCTTTTTAAAATTTTTTCCCAATGAAAGGATAATCATTAAGCTTTTCTTTCCATTAGGAATCATTTTTGTGACAATATAGCTGAATGGCGGGAGATCTACAATAGTAAAGAGCCACACAATGCTAAATTTCCAGCACCAATGGATACAATGCTAAATGAACTACAGAAAATCATAATTCTTCGGTGCTTAAGACCTGATAAGGTAAAAGACAAATGTGTTCTATTTGGAACCCAGATAATTTGCCATTTATGAAGTACTAGGTTTAAAGTTATTGTTATTTGGTACTTTAACCTTTATTTCAGATGCTCACATGGGTTCATTGAGTTCCTTGGATCTATAGGTTTATAGTTTTCCTCAACTTGAGAAAAACTTTGGCCAATATTTCTTCAAATACTTTTTTCCCATGATTCCAATTAAATATACATTAGACTGCTTGATATTATACCATAGGTGACTGATACTCTGTTAATTATTTTAAAATCCTTTGTATCACTGTACTTCAGTTTGGACAGTTTCTATTGCTATCTTTAAATTTGGTGATTTCTTCTTTTATAGTGTCTAATCTGCTATTAATTCCATCCAATTAATTTTTGTTTCAGCAACTGTATATTTCATTTACAGAACGTTAATTTTGTTCTTTTTTATATATTCTATTTCTCCTTTCATTCTGTTTATACTTTTCTTTAAATACTTGAAAACAGTTATAATAACTGTTTTTAAATCCTTGACTGCTAATTCCATCATTTCTGGATCTGTTTCTATTGACTGATTTTACTCTTGGTTATAGAGTATATTTTCCCACATCCTGGCATGCACAGTAATGTTTGATTGGATGCTCAACATTGTTTATGATTTTGATTTTGTCATCTTCCTTTAAAGATTGTTGACTTTTGTTCTGCTGGTTCAGGATTAGCAAACAACACCTCTGGGCCAAATCTAGCCAGTGACCTGTTTTTGTCCAGCCCATGAACTGTAAATGATTTTTGCATTTTAAAGGGTTGTTTTAAAAAAAAATAATAGGGCTTCCCTGGTGGCACAGTGGTTAAGAGTCTGCCTGCCAATGCAGGGGACACGGGTTCGAGCCTTGGTCTGGGAAGATCCCACATGCCGCAGAGCAACTAAGTCCGTGCACCACAACTACTGAGCCTGCACTCTAGAGCCCACAAGCCACAACTACTGAGCCCACATGCCACAACTCCTGAAGCCTGCACGCCTAGAGCCCATGCTCCGCAACAGGAGAAGCCACCGCAATGAGAAGCCCACGTGCAGCAACGAAGATCCAATGCAGCCAAAAATAAATAAAATAAGTAAATTTAAAAAAGAAAAGAAAAAGAATAAGCAGCAGAAATTGTATGTGGCCCACAACACCTAAAATATTTACTATCTAGCTCTCTATAGAAAAGGTTTACCTACCCCTTTGACTATACAGTTAAATTCAGATTGCTCCTTTCAAAGATTGTTTTAAGATTTGTTAGCGCAGGTATAGAATAGCCTTTACTCCATGGATAGTTTAGTTCCATGGCTAAAGTGTGGTCCTTCTAGGGCCTTTACTGAATGCCCCAAGTGATCACCAAGGGCTCTCCGTTGTGGCTACTGGGAACTTGAATGATTCCCAGCCTTTCATGAACTCTGGTAGCTCCTCATATCCCAAGTTCACAGCTCCCCAGTCACTCTTTGCTTGGCCTATGTATACACACCATGGTGTTCAGCAAAGATAGAAGGACAATATTATGCAGATTTCTGAGCTCTTTCTCTGGATACTTCCCTTCAAATTTGAACTCTGAAACTTCCAGCAGCCTGAGCCTCCTTGAACTCTGATTCCTGTCTTCCCAATTCAGCAACACTGTTGTACCACTTTCAGTTGCTCTCCTTGTTCCACAGTCTGGAATGTATCTCCCAGAGGAAAGTCAAGGGGATAATAGGTCTCACCTTGTTTGTTTCTTTTTTTATCAGGAATCACTGTCCTGTACCGCCTGTTGTCTGAACAGCCTTATGTCTGAAAATGGCTGTTTCATTAATATTGCCCATTTTTTAGTTCCTTATGGCAAGAAGGTAAATCTGGTCCATTTCCTCAATATTGACTAGAAGCAGAAGACAGTAGAAAATCTTGAATGTGTCATAATTTTATTAGTTCAAACAAGCACAAAAATCTTTCTTTAGGTGAAATAAATAGGCTGATACCAATTTTCATACACTCGAGAAAAGAGTTATAGTGTTACAAAAGGAAAAATTTTAAACAAAAAACTAAAAGCTAACTTATAAATACTACCAAATGTAAAGTAGATAGCTAGTGGGAAGCAGCCGCATAGCACAGGGAGATCAGCTCTGTGCTTTGTGACCACCTAGAGGGGTGGGATAGGGAGGGGGTGAGGGAGATGCAAGAGGGAAGAGACATGAGGATATATGTATATGTATAGCTGATTCACTTTGTTATAAAGCAGAAACTAAGACACCATTGTAAAGCAATTATACTCCAATAAAGATGTTTAAAAAAAACCCAAAAAACTAAAAGCTATGCTTATATATGTAGCTTAAAACTTTGAGTAAGTCACTTCACCTTTCTGAGTTCCAGTTACAACCACATATAAAATGAAGGTATTGAAAGTGATTGCAATGGTCCTGTCTTTTCTTTTTCCTTTTTTTTTTTTAACATTTTTTTCACAAGGAGCATTATCTGATGCTTCATTCAGTCTCTGAGTAGGTTCAAACAGAGGCCTATATAATTACGTGACTTCTGAGTATTTCTCCTTACTCTAACTCCCAAAGACCTTTGTACATTATTAAAATGTACCTCATTCTTTCCTACCTGATAGTTGTATGTATATATATATATATATGTTCCTTTCACTAGAAAATAAGTCCCTTGAAGGCCAAAACAGTGCTTTATTCATTATTTTATCACAAATAGCTTCCCTTGTTCATGGTAAACTTTAGGAATGAGTAGCTCTGCATCTGGGAAACCCCTGCCTATTTGCATTCCACAGAATGGCTCTCTGATGACCAGTGGAGATGTTGTTTCAGTACCACGTGTGGGGTTACTGGTTTGTCTGCCATGCTTGGGATCCTGTGCTTAAACACCACACTGACCACACTGGAATACACAGTAATTGTCTGTCTACTTGGTAGGGTCTCTCACTGGACTCTGAGCTTCTTGAGGTCAGGACCCGTGTCTTATTTTGTTCAGTATCTCCAGGACTTAAAGCAGTACCTGGCAGATGGTTGGACATCTCAATAAATATCTGTGAGTTGAGTTGAATTTAATTGCATTAAACCAAATTCAGTTAAAGTCTGTGTTAGTCAGGATTCTCCAGAGAAACAGAATCAGTAGGATTCTGATGATTTTAAGGAATTGGCTCACATGATTGTGAGAAGCTGGCAAGTCCAAAATCTGCAGGCTGCAGACCCAGGGAAGAGCTGATGTTGCAGCTTGAGTACAAAGGTGGTCTACTGACAGAATTCCCTCTTGCTCAGTAGAAATCGGTCTTTTTTTCTCTTAAGGCCTTCAACTGATTGAATGAGGCCGAATCACATTATGGAGAGTAATCTACTTTACTCAAAGTCTACTGATTTAAATGTTAATCTTATTTTAAAAATACCTTAACAGGTATTTAGATACTGTGCCCTAGCCAAGCTGGCACATAAAATTAATCATCACAAAGCCCATATCCAGGTCTGTTTAAGTCTCCATAATTTCTTTTCTAGAGTATCTTACATGAAGGATTAAAATATATTTTTTAATATTATAGAAAAGTCTTATAACTTCTTCTCATGTTAAATTACTGGAACAAGATACTTTTTCTATAGAAAACTATCATACTCGATTGCAGTTGCATCATGTCAGGGAGCATTGCCCCTGGCCAGTGCGTAGGGTAATGTGGAGCAAGGTCTCTGTGCCCTCAGCATCTCCCTTTCCTTAAAAATGTATACTGAAGATCTCCTGTGCTAGGTGGAAACTCTACATTGTGTTAATGGTAAAAGGATGAAAAAGATTTCATCATTGCGCATGTGTGGTTATTAAAGAAAGAAATAAAAAGCTGCTATGTCATTGTGAGCTCTTTATTAAAAAAAACCTTCAGGAGCCTGTCAATACCTGTAGAATAATGACAAAAGTACAGCTTTGCAGTCTTATTACCTTGGCTAATCAGACCTCTTTTCAGCTTGAAACTTCTATTTAAAACTACAGAATTGCTCACAACTACACAAAATTACCCATATAGAAGCTTCTTGAAACTTCTAGTATTCTTCTCCTTGAAACTTCTACTATTTAAAACTACAGAATTGCTCACAACTACAGTAAATTACCCATATAGAAGCCTCTATCCTTCCTCCCCATGTATTCCACAAACCTTCCAGGACCAAAGAAGCCTGTGATGATCACTCCTCTCTCCATCAAATTCTTACACATTCCCTTTAGAAATTCGTTTGGCATTTAGAAGATAATGTCTGATACCTCTTTGTACTGATTTTTCTGCTGCTAATATTGATGAACAGCCTTCTTTTATTTTTAATTAATTTTAATATAATTTATAAGTAAGTCATATCTTCCTGTGGTTCAAAACTGATGCACTGTTTTGAATCATATGAATATATGTGTGCCTCCAGTCTCCATCTCTCAGTCACTCATCATCCTTCCTCTCAAGCAGTTAATGTTATCTGCTTCTTGTTGTCCTTTTATACACATATAAATGCACATACATATAAATTCTTTTTCCATTTATTTTCAACACAAATGGTAGCATCCACTGTTTTGCATATTGCTTTTTTCTCTACTAATTCATAAATAGTGTTCTCTTTCTTTTTTTTTTACAATTGCATGGTATTCCATTGTATGAGTGTACAATATTTTCTTTAGCCAGTTCCTACTGATGGATCTTTATAATATTTATATATTATTTATTATAAAAATGCTGCAATGAATAACCTTATTCAAAAGTCATTTCTCACATGTGCAACTATATATCAGAATAAATTCCTAGGAACAAAATTGCTATGTCAGTGGATTTGCCCCCTGTTTACCTGTACTTTTGCCCACCCAGTATGTTGCCAAACTTTTAAAAATTTATTTATTTATTTATTTATTTTTGGCTGTGTTGGGTCTTCGTTGCTGCGTGCAGACTTTCTCTAGTTGCGGCGGGCGGGGTCTGCCCTTCGTTGCGGGGTGCAGACTTCTCATTGTGGTGGCTTCTCTTGTTGTGGAGCAGGAGCTCTAGGCATGTGGGCTTCAGTAGTCGTGGCACATGGGCTCAGTAGTTGTGGCTCATGGGCTCTAGAGCACAGGCTCAGTAGTTGTGGTGCGTGGGCTTAGTTGCTTCGCGGCATGTGGGATCTTTCTAGACCGGGGCTCGAACCCGTGTCCCCTCCATTGGCAGGCGGATTCTTAACCACTGCACCACCAGGGAAGCCCTGTTGCCAAACTTTTGGATCTTTGCCAATCTGTGCAGAGAGGTTGAGGATTCTGGGGCTGATCGAGGTGGCAGTAACGCACATGAGTTTCATTAGATGTTACTTTGACAGGTTTGTTTGTTGGGGGGGAAGAAATCCCTCATAGCAGGTGTCTGTCCAGAGGCTGGGAGTGAGGAGAGGTCCACAACTCCAAAGGAGAGGGGAAGGCAAGGGAATCCCTAATGGAGAGGGGACTTGTGTGGTATCTGGACGACGTTATTCATCAGCATGGCGGCTGAGAGTCTCTGTGTCAGAGCTCTGAAGGGCAGTAGTGGCTTGGGGTCTTTATATCCTGGGGCTTATCTTTTTATGGCTAGCAGATGTTGGGTGAAAAGTAGGCAAACTCTAAATGGTTAAAAATCTGCTTATTTGGGCTATGTTTAAAACAGTTGAATATGCAACATTTTGAGTTTGGTGCCAGTGGACTTTTGAACTAACAGGTTTTAGCCTACTGTGAAAAATAAACAATCCAGCGGTAAATACACACAGGCTATCTTTGTCCCATTTATATAACAAGCTGATGGTAAAAAATGGTATCTAAGTATAATTATAATTTGTATTTTTCTTGTTTATAAGTATTAGGGTATAGACAAAGCTGCTGTAACAAAGGGACCTAAAGTACAGTAGCTGAAACAAAATAGAAGTTATTTTCTCTATCTCTCCTAACAGCCCAGAGTATTTGCTTGAGGGCTGGCAGGGCATCTCTGTTCTTGAGATCATCCAGAGATTCAAGTTCCTTCTCTCATGCTAGAGAAGACTCCTAAAGTGTGGTCCTTGTCAGTGAGATTGAAGCTGGGTCATGAACACCACATCTGTTGAACAGGAAAAGAGAGTGTTGAAGGCAAACAGTTTGCTTATAAAAAATAGGATCTGGAAGCTCCATATATAATGTCCATTTGTATTTCTCTGGCCAAGACTTAGTCACATGGCCACATCTAGCTGCATGAAAGGTTGGGAAAACTTGGGGTTCTGTTACCAAAAGGAGACACAGAATGGGAACAGTTTGCAGTCTCTGCTATACTAAATGAGGTTGAGCATCTTTTCCTATGTTTAAGATCCATTTCTATTTCATTTTCTACAAACTGTTTATCTTCTTTGCCCATTTTCTTTTGGATTGTTAGTCTTGCCCCATCAATTTATAGATACCTTTTATATATTAGGAAAATTAGCGCTTTGCCTATGATATGCTGCATGCTTTTCTTATCCATTAGACTCATAGTTTACTCTGTCGGTTTTCAGTAATAATCAAAGTTGTTATGTGGAACGTTATGTTATGTTGTGGAATGTTGTTATGTTATGTGGAATAGAAGTTACTCTAAAGATCATATTTTTTCTCTCTTCAACAGATAACTCCAGCCATAACTAACTATGTAACTGACAAACTAGGGAAAAAGTTTGTAGAGCCTCCACCATTTGATTTGACGAAGAGTTATTTGGATTCAAATTGCACCATTCCCTTAATTTTTGTGTTATCTCCAGGAGCAGATCCCATGGCCAGTAAGTACATAATGTCAACTTAATAAATTATAAATAAATCATCTCGTTCAATATCTATTTCTTAGATGAGTGTAAATCAGTAAATTCGGTGTTTATAAGGAAAGGTAACTAGAATTTTTCACAATTAAATACTTATACACTGAAACATAAGGCATATTTTATAATTTTAGAGTAAGCAGTGAAACCACTTATTTTTTTGTGCCCTCTTAGGCCTACTGAAATTTGCAAATGATAAAGCTATGTCTGGAAATAAATTTCAAGCTATTTCACTGGGACAGGGACAAGGGCCAATTGCAACAAAAATGATTAACGCAGCAATAGAGGAAGGAACTTGGGTTTGCCTACAGAACTGTCACCTCGCTGTCTCCTGGATGCCCATGTTGGAAAAAATATGTGAAGATTTTTCTCCCGAAGGCTGTAACTCATCCTTTAGGCTTTGGCTCACAAGTTACCCATCTCCAAAAGTATATTTATTTCCTATGGAGTTTAGTACATTTATTTGGTTATGTGTTATTGATACATTGTATATCTTAAATGCTTAACCTTAAGAGGTTTTAACAATATTTCTGGAGTCCTCCCTTATACCTATTTTTAATCCACTAGTGTATGTATTTTTAGGACTTGAGTTGGTTATCTAGAGTAATGCTCTTTGTTTATTTTGTCTTAGTTCCCAGTAACAGTTCTACAGAATGGAGTAAAAATGACTAATGAGCCTCCTACGGGTCTTCGGCTAAATCTCCTCCAATCATATCTCACTCATCCAGTTTCTGATCCTCAGTTTTTCAATGGATGCGAGGGAAAGGAACTGGTAATATTCAGCCTCTGGAACTTTTAAAATGTGTTTTTATAGTGAAAAAATATGAAAACATAAATATTTAATATTAAACTTTAGGCATTTCCTAAGAAGATAGAAATTCTACCTGTTATTTTATTCCCAGTTGTTTGTGTTCTGCTTCCCATGTAGTAGATACTCAAATAAATATTTGTTAAATGAATGAACATTTCTTAGTTTGTACAAAAGTCCAACAGTGCATTTGATTAAGACAATTAAGACCCAAGAGTAGCAATCTATTTTAACATTATTCTTTCAACAAATATGTTTGTTAGGTACGATATAATGCAGTGAGAGTAAAATAGACACTGCCATCACCAAAAAGGTCTGTCTTCATGGAAATTCTAGTAATAATGTTTTGACATATTAATAACACTCTTCAATGTATCCGTATGTAAAAAAGTTTTGCACATGGTATTGAGGACGTTAGGAGTTCCAGTAAATAGCACTCCTTTTCTCTGCCCAAATTCTTACCAGTTAAGAAACAGGAAAAAGTACAAACATATGGGAACCAAATTATAACCTTAATTACTGATATAGACTAGGTTGGAAGATGTAGTTTACATCTGTGAACAAGTGGGCTTAGTATTACTGAACCCAGAATTAAGTACATTTATCTACCCAGAGGAACAGAGGAAAACTTCCTTCCCTGCAGGAAGCTCACTTCTAAGAGAGAAAAGGGAAAAGCTGAGCAAAGCATATTTGCTTGACTTTCCCCAAATTTACCCGTCAGATAGGTACTCCTCCCTCCACCAGTGAGTATAAGGATGGAGAAAATCCAGGAGTGTTACATTAATTGAAGTTTCCCTGCATGGAAGGAAACATCAGTACTAAGGAGATTTTGCACACGCCCTTTAAGAGTGGAGTCTCTGTTTTCTATAGCCTACCAGCTCTCCTGAACATAAGCCCTGCTGGCTTTCAAAGCCTGACGTTCTGGAGGTTTGTCTTCTTAGTGCAGGGCCCCTACACTGGGGAGCCCAATGTGGGGCTCAGACCCTTCACTCCTTGGGGAGGACCTCTATAATTGTGATTTTCCTCTCATTTGTGGGTCAGCAAACCTGGGTCCTGACTACAGTATGTCTCTGATCCTCCTACCCATCTTGTGGTTCTCTCTTTATGTCTTTCGTTGTGGAAAATCTTTTCTTCTACCTTCAGTTTGTTCTCATAGATAGTTGCTCTGTAAGTAGTTGTAATTTTGGTGTATCAAGGAAGGAGGTGAGTTCAAGGTCTTCCTATTCTGCCATCTTGGCATGTCTCTCTAGCACTATTGCATTTTAATAAAGTATAATGTTATTGTAGTTTGTCTAGCTTGGAGATTTTGGATAAGTCATAAGATTAATACTTTTTATAGTAAGCATTATTTTGGATAGTCTTTCTAAATAAAAGTTTGTAGAGATATATGATCATAGAACCTTATAATGAAAGATCATCAGTTCCCCTCATTTTAGTAATGGAAATCTGATCAGATTTTTTTCTTGTTGCATATTTTTATCTTAAAGGCATGGGAGAAGTTACTCTTTGGAGTTTGTTTTTTTCATGCCCTTGTGCAAGAGAGAAAGAAATTTGGTCCTCTTGGTTGGAATATTCCATATGGATTTAATGAATCAGATTTACGCATCAGTATTCGACAGCTACAGGTAAAATTAGAAAGGAACTAACATTGAAGGAGGATCACTGTGCACCAGGCCCTAGGCAATTCCCTTTGCTTAGAATGACTTAT